>NC_065537.1:15840621-16197235 GCF_932294415.1 Quercus robur
AAAAAATTGTTAAGTTTGTTTTTAAGATATAGATTAATAGAAGAATATCCTATTTTGTAAGCATTTTAAGTGGAGTTAGGGATATATTTTTTTCAGATTGTTCTCAAGTTTTTTTTCCATAAAGTTTAAGATATTTCTAAACCACATAAAAGTTCAATCCAAAAGGGGGAATCCACTTATATGATTCAAAAATACTATTTATAAAATGATTTCCTTCTTTGGATTGGACTTTTATATGATCCAAAATTACTCCTAAATCTTAGGTTTAACTGTAAAAAACTTGAGGATAATCCGGTAAAAATATTTCTCCAACTCTACTTAAAATGCTTAAAAAATAAGACACTCTCCTACTAATCCACTTAAATTATTCAAAATTTAAAATTAAAATAAATAAATAAATTATGACACAAGCCCTAAAATATATATATATATATATATATATATATTGCTATATATCATGCATTTGTTAAATCAGCCACTAGTATTGGCGCACCCAGAAAGGTGCCGCCAATCAAAACAAAACAAATCTGCATACAAAATCCTCCACGTCATCGACTTTTGACCGCAGCCCACTCTGATTCAATCATCATCTATTATCTTTCTTTATTCTCTGGATATGTAAAAAAAAAAATGTTAAATGTAAAATAAATAGTATCAATGTAAATTTACATGATTACTGCAACAACTATATATTTTTACACAATTTTACATGAACTGATGTGAGTGTATTTTAGGCTTAATTGGGGAAAACATTATATTTTTATATTGAGTGTGCTTAATTATACCCAAAAAAAATTGTCAAAAAATTAATCACTTTTTCATGTTCCTATAAAAATAATTCCAAAATAATTTTTTTTCATTTTCCTATAAAAATTTTTTTTTTTTAAATTACCAAAATAATTCAATAACGTACGCCTTTTATATTATATATAAGCAATAGAGGTGTGTGTGCGTGCGCGTGTTTAGTTAGATTGTTTCTCAAAGTAGGTTCAAGTTAGCTCAACTGATAAAGTCTCTGATCATTGAATAAAAGATTTAGAATTCAATCCCCACCTACACCAAAAACCAATTGATATCTTGGTCTAATGATAAGGAGTTATCATCAAGAGCGGATGTCGTAAATTGAAACTATTTCAAAAAAAAAAAGTTTTTTTCTCAAAAAAAATATATATATACACACACTAGCAATGAGGTTTTCTTTTTATAGTGTTATAATTTTTCATTTTAAAAAAAAATTGTTAAGTTTGTTTTTAAGATATAGATTAGTAGAAGAATATCCTATTTTGTAAGTATTTTAAGTGCAGTTAGAGATATATTTTTATCAAATTGTTCTCAAATTTTTTTCCATAAAGTTTAAGATATTTCTAAAACACATAAAAGTTCAATCCAAAATGGGGAATCCACTTATATGATTCAAAAATACTATCTATAAAATGATTTCCTTCTTTGGATTGGACTTTTATGTGATCCAAAATTACTCCTAAATCTTAGGTTTAACGGTAAAAAACTTGAGGATAATCCGGTAAAAATATTTCTCCAACTCTACTTAAAATGCTTAAAAAATAAGACACTCTCCTACTAATCCACTTAAATTATTCAAAATTTAAAATTAAAATAAATAAATAAATTATGACACAAGCCCTAAAATATATATATATATATATATATTGCTATATATCATGCGTTTGTTAAATCAGCCACTTCTATTGGCGCACCCAGAAAGGCGCCGCCAATCAAAACAAAACGAATCTGCATACAAAATCCTCCACGTCATCGACTTTTGACCGCAGCCCACTCTGATTCAATCATCATCTATTATCTTTCTTTATCCTCTGGATATGTAAAAAAAAATGTTAAATGTAAAATAAAAAATAGTATCTGTAAGAACCAAGTGCAAGACTTCTGGACCTTAGGTCACTTAGGCTCACAATTTATTTGTAGTGGGCTTACGTATTTCCTACAATGGGTCGTTCTCGGCAGAGAGACTCAAAGTAACACTCAGTTGATACCCTCTCCTTGACTGTTTTCCCTCAATTTTTCTGAACCCCTTCTTCTTCCAACTTTCTTCTATTTATAGCTTAGGTTAGTGGGGAGATTATGATTACAGCCACCGTTAGTGCTACTGGAGGTACAATATTATCTGATTAAAGTGGGTGTTTAGGTGAAAGGGCGGTGCAGCATTTACGATCTTGGAACTTGGCTCCATCTTGACCGACTATGTTCGGCAACTCAGTTCCCTGTCAGTATCACAATTTCCCGGGCACAGCTCGCATATTTGACCAGGAACGTTTGTCCGATCACCTCTCAGAATTCAATACCCTACGCTTGTTCGCACATAAAGGAAGCTCCAAGAAGGGCGCAAGACAACCGGACTTTTCTGCTGGACCTTTGCCCATGGCTGGTATGGGCCTCGGCCCGGGGCCTGCGTGAGATTGGGCCCAGGGCCTGTATGGGACAGGGCCCAGGGCCTGTGTGGGCCTGGGATCTCGGTGCCGTACAATAGCCCCCCCTTGATTCATACTCGGTCGCCGAGAAGAATCAAGGAGCTGTTTGGGCCTCTTGACCTCGGGAACCTTCTTGTCTGGGACTTATGACTGTTACTTTTTACTAATATTCTCAAAAGACGCGCCGTCTCGCGGCGCCAGATGCAGTCGTCATTATTGTCTGACGGTTCGTGGACCGAAGCGGCGCGCGAATCAGTTACGTTTGGCAGTCGCTGGGTCGCTCGTAAATTGTGCCCATTTATTGCTTGAATAAACGTTTCTTCTCCCCCCACTTCTTTTTGGCTTTATAAATAGTCCCTCTCTGAACACCATTCCACTTTTCCTTCGCCTCTGATCTTTAGTGCTTACTCTCTGCCGACCACATTTCTGTGCGCTTGCTTGCTCAGCGTTCTTTTCCTCCTTAGAACCCAAAGTAAGTCTTTCTTCCCCTTCCTGTTCCTTCAGCTTTGTTTCTTTGAGTTCACTCTTGTAGTTTTAGGCTTTATAGATGGGTTACTCTTACCTTCTAGAATCCCCGGCTGCTTTGGCCACCTTTAGGAGTAAATTTAGTATTCCCAATGACGTGGACGTGGCTTACTGCCATGAGAGTGATATGGAACTCCACCGAGGGTAGGGTACAGCCTTCTTTCCTTTGATGTCCATTTTAGAAGGTGGGGTTAGGTTCCCCGTAGATCCCCTCTTGATAAGCACACTCACTTACTATGGGCTGTGCCCCGACCAGTTTCCCCCCAATTTTTACCGGGTAGTTAGTTGTGTCAGCAAGTTGAACCATACCTTTAACTTACAGTTAGACCACCATGATATTAACCAAATGTACAGCCTCTGTGGGAGAAAATCCACCAATTATTACTTAAAGACAAGGGATGCTCGGGTACGGCTGATATCGTGCCTACCCGACTCGAACAGGAACTCCGCCGGGGAGTTCGTCAGGGTGCGCGGCAATTGGTTTGCCGGGGAGATCCCTTGCCCCCTTACACGGCGTGAAGTGGGTTCGTACCATCCCCTTCATATAATTGTTTTCCACCGCCTCTTCCTTTCTTCTTATTGGAGTAAAAAAAAAATTTTATTGTTAAAGGCTAATGCGTCACCTGTTCTTTTGCAGACGGCAAAGTGTTTGTTCAGGACCTCAGAGCCGTCCACACAAGGGATTTAAACTTCGTCCTCCGTTTCGAGATCTACGTGCATTGGGACGGGCAACTCTTGGCCTCACACCTGATCCTCGGAGTGGAGCCGGTTTATTCTACTTGGCAGCCTTTCAAGCAGGCGCTGATAGTTGACAGCCCCCTGCTATCGTACATAGACGTCAGGTACGTGAATTTTTTGCCGCCGAAGCTTACAACCGGGGAAGCGAGGGAATTTGGTCGGCGGTTCACTGCCGCGGACGAACTATTTCCCCTGCGAGACGATTCTGCGGAACGGGTATCTCAGCGCCTTAGAGAGAGAGCTCACGAAGCCATACAGCAAGGGGACCAAGCCCAAGAGCAGCCCCATCCCAAGGATCCACCCGCCGAGCCTCAACAGCAAGTGATAGAAGCGGCTAACTTGCTAGCTGAAGCAATCCAACCTAGTGCAAGAATGGTGGCAAGGAGAGTCATGACCCTTGACCGGTTCGTGCCTGGTGCCCGGCCGCCCAACCAGCCCCCGCCTACTCAGGGTCGGCGTCCAGTGTCTCAGCCTCCTCCCCCTCCGCAGTCCGGACGGGCCCGTAAGAAGCAGAAAGTAACCGAGCAACCTTCCAAGGGCCCGAGGGATGCCGCAGTCCAGACTCCTCCACGACCAACAAGTGGAATCGTTATCCGCGAGCCGCCAACCGAAGCTGGCACGGGGGGCGCGTCCTCCTCCCAAGTGGCTCCAGCGTGGGAGCCGAAGTTCCTTCTGGACGGCAAGCCATTGCCCTCAACCGCCTCTGTTCGGATGTGGGATAAGGGCGAGGGCGGCCGTATTGCCCAAACTTTGGCTGAAGCTCTCCAACTTCCCGAGGACGTGCACGCTTTCGATGATGGGTCCGAGGAGTCTGTGGGGCGCCGGTTAGAGTGGCACGCCATTGCGGTAATTCTTTTGTCTATTTACTCCATATAGATTTCCTTTTGTTTCTTTGCTAACCTCCGTGCTTGCTAGGCCGCTCAACTGGCTCACATTATGGCTGCCCGGGCACGGGAGCTTGATGAGGAAAACGAGCGCGAGAAGGGGGCGCGGGAGTCAGCAGTAAAAACGGCTAAGGAAAAGCTGAAGATTGCTGAGGCTGCTGAGAAGAAGGCTGCTGCTGCGGAGAAGTTCCGGGCATTGGCCGAAAAAAGGAATGCAGAGCTCCTGACCAAGCAAAATGAGATGGAACTCAAACTAGCCGAAGCCCTCAGCCTTAACACTTCCAATGCCGAGGAGATAGCCGATCTCAGGGCAGGCTTGGCGGCCGCGGAACAAAAGTGGTATGACGTAGGTTTTGCCGACGCCGAGAATTCCGCAGAGCCGGTGGTGGCTCGGGCTCGGCATATGGGTTTCGAGGCCGGGTGGTTTGCCGCTCTTCAGGCAATGGGAGTTCCTAAAGATTCGCCGCTGAGAGACCCCGGCCAGATTCCATTTCCGAACCCTGTACCTGCCGTCCAGGACGCCCCGGCTGCTTTTGACGAGGAGGAGACGGCCAGTATGAGGGAGTTGGTTGAGCAAATCGATTCTCACGCCGAGCCCGAGGAAATGGAGGCCACGAGCATACCTACTGTGCAGGTTCTTCTTGGTGAGGGCCAGCCTTTTCCCCTGACCATCCAGCAGGAAGTGCCACCGCCGACCCAACCTCCCAGCTGATTTTACTTTTACTTATTAGCTTATTTTTATTTTATTTTTATTTGCCTATGTCACCGGGATGTGGTGATTGAACAATTGTTTTTACTTATTGGTTTTATTTGCCCACGTCACCGGGATGTGGTGATCGAACAATTGCTTTAACTTATCGGTTTTATTTGCCCATGTCACCGGGATGTGGTGATTGAACAATCGCTTTTACTTGTTTAATTAGTAGTCCGTTTTCTTTTTCCGTTTCAATTGGTTGAATGAATTTATATCTGTTTGTGTTTTGCTTGAATTATACCAGTGCTATGGCCGCTTAATAGAATGGTACCCCCGAAAACCTGTTGTGCGGCGCTGTGGGTAATTTGAGAGCGCTATTGGACTTAGTATTTGTAAAAGGGTTAGGTTTTTATCAGGTTTTGGTTTAACCAAGAATTGTGTTTTCGTCCTTCGAGTATTTGTTTGCAAAGTTTCCACTTGTCCGGATATTTGATTTTAACCGAGAATCAAGTTTCTGTCCTTATAGATTTACTTGTAAGGTCCTCACCTGCTCGGCGATATTGATCGAGCCGAGGGTTAGGTTTCTGTCCTTAAGATTTTATTTGAAAGGTTTTCACCTGTTCGGCGATATGAGCCGAGGGTCAGGTTTCTGTCCTTAGGATTTATTTCTAAGGTTTCCACCTGCTCGGCGATATGAGCCGAGGGTCAGGTTTCTGCCCTTAAGATTTATTTGTAAGGTTTTCACCTGCTCGGCGATATTGATCGAGCCGAGGGTCAGGTTTCCGTCCTTAAGATTTATTTGTAAGGTTTTCACCTGCTCTGCGATATTGATCGAGCCGAGGGTCAGGTTTCTGTCCTTAAGATTTATTTGTAAGGTTTTCACCGGCTCGGCGATATTGATCGAGCCGAGGGTCAGGTTTCTGTCCTTAAGATTTATTTGTAAGGTTTTCACCTGCTCGGCGATATTGATCGAGCCGAGGGTCAGGTTTCTGTCCTTAGGATTTATTGGCGATTCTCTTGGTGTGCGGTTACAGGGTCAAAAACAGCATAGACAAAAAAGTTCATCATGCTCTTAATCTGAATAGAATACAAGTTTAGGCTTACATCGACGATTACGCGTAGAATTTCTTCAGGTTGTTGGCGTTCCATGGTCGGGGGAGCGGTCTCTCGTCCAGGTCTTCCAAGTAGTAGGCCCCTGCACCTGCGATGGCTGTGACTCTGTATGGTCCCTCCCAACTCTGAGCAAGCTTCCCTGCAGCCATGTCCCGCATGTTCCCCACTACCCTTCTTAACACTAATTCCCCGGCACTGAATTCCCTGGCCTTTACATTTCGGTTGTACCTTTGGGCCAGCTTCTGCTGATACTCGGCAAGTCGTACGGTCGTGGCCTCCCTGCATTCTTCTAGCCAATCCAAATGCTCCATCATCAGGTCGGCGTTCTGTACGGGGTCAAACCCGGCGACCCGTGCACTGCATAAGCTCACCTCGGTTGGTATCACTGCTTCTGCTCCGTATGCCAGAGAAAACGGGGTTTCCCCCGTGGATCTCCTGGGGGTCGTGCGGTAGGCCCATAAAACACTGGGTAGTTCTTCTGCCCATCTTCCTTTCGCTCCGTCCAACCTTCTCTTGAGCCCGTTCAAAATAGTCTTGTTTACTGCTTCAGCTTGGCCGTTGCTCTGGGGGTATGCTGGGGTTGAATACTTGTTCTTGATGCCGAGCTCGCTGCAAAAGGTCCGAAAAGCGTTGCTGTCGAACTGTAGCCCATTGTCTGTTACTAGCGAATTCGGCACCCCAAACCTTGTAACTATGTTTTTCCACACAAATTTTTTCATGTCAGTATCCCGAATATTGGCCAAGGCTTCAACTTCAGCCCACTTTGTGAAGTAATCTACAGCCACCAGTAAAAATCGGCGGTTCCCTGTTGCTCGGGGGAAAGGCCCGAGGATGTCAAGCCCCCATTGTGCAAATGGCCACGGGCTGCTGACAGGATTTAGACGTCCTGCCGACTGATGGATCATTGGGGCGTGCTTTTGACATTGTTCGCAGCTCCGAACGTATTCGGCGGCGTCCTTCTGCATCTGTGGCCACCAAAACCCCTGCGTCATTGCTCTGTGTGCTAAAGATCGTCCCCCAGCATGCCCGCCGCACACTCCTTCATGCAGCTCGGTTAGAAGCTCCTTGACTCTTTCAGGATGCAGGCACAAGAGGTAAGGGCCCGCGAAGGACCTTCTGTACAACTTTCGGTCTGAAGACAACCAGTACCTGGGAGCCATTCGTCGAATCTTGTTGGCCTCGGCCTCATCCTCTGGAACTTTATCTTCGGAAAGAAAGTCTATGATCGGGTTCATCCAGCATGGTCCGGCTACCGCCACCTGCGCAACCTCTACTCCGGCCTGGTCGAGAGCAGTCTTCACACAGATGCTTGGTTCCCTTATAAGTTCTATCGTGATAAGCCTCGGCGTGTCCTCGGTAGCCGATGAGGCTAACGTGGCAAGAGAGTCAGCATGCTTGTTTTGTGACCGGGCTACCTGGGATATCTTTACAGTTCCAAACTAACCGATAATTTGCTTTGCCGTACTTAGATAAGCTTTCATTCGGGGGTCCCGAGCCTCGAAGTCCCCAGTGATCTGATAAACAACCAGCCGAGAATCCGAGTAGATCTCCACGTCCTTTGCACCTAGATGCAATACTGCCCTCAACCCGGCCAGTAGGGCTTCATATTCGGCTTTGTTGTTCGAGGCTTTGAACCCCAATCTGAAGGAGTGTTCCAGTCGCATACCTTCAGGGGTGATTATGACAATACCAGCTCCAGCCCCCATAGCATTTGATGCGCCGTCCACAAATAACCTCCACGGGCGAATCTCCGCACTACAGATTACCTTGCCTTCATTCTTGGGTGTAAATTCCGCGATGAAATCAGCGAGAACCTGTCCCTTCATCGAGCTTCTAGGTCGGTATCTTATGTCAAACGATCCCAACCGAGTCCCCCATTTAGCAATCCGTCCTGTGAAGTCGGATCTTTTCAACAATGATTGCAATGGATACTCGGTGAGGACGAACACTGTGTGTGCCTGGAAGTAGTGTGGTAACTTCCTCGTGGCGTGCACCAGGGCCAAAACCAACTTTTCAAGAGGCAGGTACCTTGTCTCGGCATCGACTAAGGTTTTGCTCACGTAATACACCGGCATTTGCACTCCCCGGTCCCTTAGTAACACAGCACTTACGGCATGATCGGTGACTACAAGGTACATAAACAGATCCTCCCCGGGCTCCGGGGCTGTCAACCTTGGCGCCTTTGCCAAATATTCCTTTAGTTCTCGAAAAGCTTCATCGCAGCTCTCGTCCCATTGAAACCCCTTCCACTTCTTCAGAAGTTGATAGAATGGCCGGCAGCGATCGGCAAACTTGGAGATGAATCAGTTCAGGGCGGCTAACATCCCAGTGAGCACTTGCACCTCCTTAGGATTGCTCGGTGGTTTGAGGCGATTGACGGCCTCTATTTGGTCGGGGTTAGCCTCTATTCCCTGAGTGGAGATCAGATAACCCAGGAACTTGCCAGCCCCCACTCCGAAAGTGCACTTTTCGGCATTCAGGCGCAGCTTATGTCGTCGTAGTATCTCAAATACTCCCCGAAGGTCTTCAGTATGCAGCGACTCTTTTCTGCTTTTTACCACCATGTCGTCGATATAAACTTCAACCGTGCATCCAATTTTTTCTCGGAACATCCTTGTCATCATACGCTGGTAGGTGGCCCCGACATTCTTCAATCCAAACGGCATGACCTCGTAGTGATAGTTTGCGTTCGGGGATATAAATGCTATCTTTTCTCGGTCCTCGGGCGCCAAGGCAATCTGGTGGTAGCCTTGGAAGGCGTCCAGGAAGCTCATTCTCGGGTGCCCGTACGTGGCATCCACTAACTGATCAATCTTGGGCATCGGGAATGGGTCCTTGGGACACGCTCTGTTCAAATCGGTGAAGTCCACACAAACTCTCCATTTACCGCTCTTCTTCTTCACTACGACAGTGTTTGCTAGCTATCTCGGGAAGAATATTTCTTTTATGACCCCGGCTTCCTTCAGTCGCTGGACCTCCAGGTTTACTGCATCGACGTGTTCCTTTGATACTCTTCTCGGCTTCTGCTTCTTCGGGGGAAA
The DNA here is from genome assembly GCF_932294415.1 of Quercus robur. NCBI lineage: Eukaryota > Viridiplantae > Streptophyta > Magnoliopsida > Fagales > Fagaceae > Quercus > Quercus robur. The sequence continues at coordinate 15,850,061 of NC_065537.1, forward strand.
TGATGGGTCCACGTTGAGTTTGTGAACAATGAACTCGGGGTGTACGCCGGGCACTTCATACGGGTTCCATGCGAAGACATCTATGTTCTGCAACAGGAACAACAACATCTCTACCCTTTCCCGGTCATTCATGCTTGTACCTATCTGGAAATATTTGTCACTATCTGGGAGAATTCTTACCTTCAGCACCTCCTCGGCAACGTCCGCCCCAGTTTCCCGGGGTTTCTGTAATTGCTATGCAGTCTCCTTCTCGGCGTGCTCAGCTTGACCGAGCTGTTCCTCTTCCCACCGGACCGCGGCTACGAGGCATTGCTTCGCCACCTGTTGATTCCCCCTTACCTCTACAACTCCATACTCAGTAGGAAATTTTACTTTCACGTGAAGGGTGGACGGTACAGCCCCCATGGCGTGAATCCACGGCCTCCCCAGGATTGCGGTGTAAGGTGCGAATGATCGGACTACTATGAATGTAACTATAACTTCCTTGCCCTCCATGTCCACTGGGAGAGAGATTTGCCCCTCGGGAATCACAACTCTCCCGTCAAACGAGACCAATGGCGTGTCATACTTTGCCAAATCCTGGGTTTTTAACCCGAGCCCTTCGAAGAGGTCCGGGTACATGACGTCAGCCCCGCTACCTTGATCAATCATCACCCTCTTCACCAAGAATCCGCCTATCCGGGCTGTCACCACCAAAGCGTCGTCGTGAGGTTGGATCGTTCCTTCCAAATCATCTTCTCCGAACGAGATGTCCAGCCGTCCAACTTTCTTTTGCTTCTTGGATGATTCTCCCTCCGCGCAAGCCACTGTCATTACCCTTTTTGCCGCTGCTGCTCTTCTCGGTGCGGCATGAATGACGTTGATTACCCCTAGGGGTGGTGGAAGGGGGTTTCTTTTCTGTTGGGCGCCCTGCCCGGGCTCCCGGTCAGTGGAATCTGCTACAAACTCTTTCAGGTGCCCTGCCTTCACTAACTGTCCGAGATGATCCTTCAATACCCTACACTGCTCGGTGGTGTGCCCCTTGTCTCTGTGATAGGTGCAGTATAGGTTTTGGTTCCTCCGAGATGGGTCGCCCCCCATTTTGTTCGGCCATCTGAAGAATGGCTCGTTCCTTATCCGTTCCAATATTTTTTGCACGGGCTCTTTAAACAACACATTAACCCCTTCGATCTGCACCTCTGGTTCCTGCATTCTGAAGTCCCTTTTTGGCTTTGGCGGCAAGATGCTTTGCCGAGATCTCCCCGTAAAAGGAGCTTTCCCCCTGCTTTGCAGCCGGTCATCCTCCAGGCGTTTGTACTCCTCTATGCGTCTCATCAGTTGCCTCATATCCTCCGGGGGTCTTCTTGTCAGCGACTCCCGCAATTCAGAATCTTCGGGGAGCCCCATCCTGAAGGTGCTAGCCGCAATTTTCTCGTTTCCTCCACCAATCTCGTTGTAGAGTTCCCAGTATCGGCTGGCATAACTCCGAAGGGTTTCCCCGACCCTCATTTTCATGGAAAGCAATGCGTCGACCGGTTGTTGCACTCGGCTGCATGTTACGAACCTGCTGCCGAATTCCTGAATCAGCTCGGCGAAGCTGTGTATAGAACCTTTCTGCAACCCATTGAACCATCTCAGTGCGGTAGAGCCGAGACTAGAGGGGAATACTTTACACATCAATGCATCGTTGTGCGCATGCAAAGACATCATGTGGATGTAATGACTGACATGCTCCACGGGGTCTGTCCTCCCCTCATAGGAATTGAATGGTGGACGCGTGAATCTGCTCGGCATGGGTGCCCGTTCAATCTCATCAGAGAATGGAGACCGGGCTGCCATCCGCAAGGCTCTGCTCATGGCGTCCATCGCGGCGTTGTGGTGCCGCCGCTCCTCTGGCGACTCTGACCCTTGGTTATCATATCCATGCGACCGGGAACGGTCCCGTCTACGACGCGTCTCCCGGGAGTGTCGATGTGACTCTTGAGAGCGTGATCGGTCTCGGTATTGTTGCGTAACAGATCGGCTGGAACCTTCCTCGCCACGGTTTCTCCTGGGTTGGGGGTTGTGGTTCCTTTCGTGGCGCCGACCCCTTGCTTCCAGCTCCAAGTCCATTACCAATCTGCGTAACCGCTCCAGCTCCCGGTCTCTATCATCATATTGCCGATGTGCTGAGACGCTTGAAATTGTCCGGTGTGTCTGGGCCGATCCTTCTCCCAATCCGGACCTTTCCTCTCCTCTTGGATGCTCCCTATCCTCCAGTCGTTTCTGCCTTCTCTCCCTCCACGTCGATCCCCGAGAAGATCCTGTGGAATTGCTCGGAACGTGCCCCCCTGAACGCTCCTCAGACATCTCCCTTGCTTGAGTCTCACTCAAACCACAGCTTCATAGGAGAGCCCCACGGTGGGCGCCAATTGTAAGAACCAAGTGCAAGACTTCTGGACCTTAGGTCACTTGGGCTCACAATTTATTTGTAGTGGGCTTAAGTATTTCCTACAATGGGTCGTTCTCGGCAGAGAGACTCAAAGTAACACTCAGTTGATACCCTCTCCTTGACTGTTTTCCCTCAATTTTTCTGAACCCCTTCTTCTTCCAACTTTCTTCTATTTATAGCTTAGCTTAGTGGGGAGATTATGATTACAGCCACCGTTAGTGCTACTGGAGGTCCAATATTATCTGATTAAAGTGGGTGTTTAGGTGAAAGGGCGGTGCAGCATTTACGATCTTGGAACTTGGCTCCATCTTGACCGACTATGTTCGGCAACTCAGTTCCCTGGGAGTATCACAATTTCCCGGGCACAGCTCGCATATTTGACCGGGAACGTTTGTCCGATCACCTCTCAGAATTCAATACCCTACGCTTGTTCGCACATGAAGGAAGCTCCAAGAAGGGCGCAGGACAACCGGACTTTTCTGCTGGACCTTTGCCCAAGGCTGGTATGGGCCTCGGCCCGGGGCCTGCGTGGGATTGGGCCCAGGGCCTGTATGGGACAGGGCCCAGGGCCTGTGTGGGCCTGGGATCTCGGTGCCGTACAGTATCAATGTAAATTTACATGATTACTGCAACAACTATATATTTTTACACAATTTTACATGAACTGATGTGAGTGTATTTTAGGCTTAATTGGGGAAAACATTATATTTTTATATTGAGTGCGCTTAATTATACCAAAAAAAAATGTGAAAAAATTAATCACTTTTTCATGTTCCTATAAAAATAATTCCAAAATAATTTTTTTTCATTTTCCTATAAAAAAATTTAAAAAAAAATTACCAAAATAATTCAATAATGTATGCCTTTTATATTATATATAAACAATAGAGGTGTGTGTGCGCGCGCGTGTTTAGTTAGATTGTTTCTCAAAGTAGGGTCAAGTTAGCTCAACTAATAAAGTCTCTGATCATTAAATAAAAGATTTAGAATTCAATCCCCACCTACACCAAAAACCAATTGGTATCTTGGTATAATGATAAGGAGTTATCATCAAGAGCGGATGTCATAAATTGAAACTATTTCAAAAAAAAAAAAGTTTTTTTCTCAAAAAAAATATATATATACACACTCTAGCAATGAGGTTTTCTTTGTATAGTGTTATAATTTTTCATTTAAAAAAAAACTTGTTAAGTTTGTTTTTAAGATATAGATTAGTAGAAGAATATCCTATTTTGTAAGCATTTTAAGTGCAGTTAGAAATATATTTTTATCAAATTGTTCTCAAGTTTTTTTCCATAAAGTTTAAGATATTTCTAAACCACATAAAAGTTCAATCCAAAATGGGGAATCCACTTATATGATTCAAAAATACTATCTATAAAATGATTTCCTTCTTTGGATTGGACTTTATGTGATCCAAAATTACTCCTAAATCTTAGGTTTAATGGTAAAAAACTTGAGGATAATCCGGTAAAAATATTTCTCCAACTCTACTTAAAATGCTTAAAAAATAAGACACTCTCCTACTAATCCACTTAAATTATTCAAAATTTAAAATTAAAATAAATAAATAAATTATGACACAAGCCCAAAAAAAAAAAAAATTGCTATATATCATGCGTTTGTTAAATCAGCCACCAGTATTGGCGCACCCTGAAAGGCGCCGCCAATCAAAACAAAACGAATCTGCATACAAAAGCCTCCACGTCATCGACTTTTGACCGCAGCCCACTCTGATTCCCTTTCCCATTCTAAAACCCACCGAAGCTCACACCCAACACTCTCAAAACTTTTCTCTCTCACATTTTCTCACCAACCAAACGCAAAACTCTAACCACAATGAGCTCCGTCCTGCACATTCGCCTCCACAACCCCCTCACTCCTCCTCTAAATCTCCGCCGTCCGTTCAGGCGATCTTCCTTCGCGGTCGCGTGTCTGAACGTGGAGGTCGAGGCTGAGAATAGCAATGCGTTGAGGTTGGATTCTTCGAAGCTAGGGTTGGCGAAGGAGGTGATGGAGGCGGAGGCGAAGGTTCTGGTGGGGACGTACGCGAGAGCTCCTGTTGTGCTCGCCAGTGGCAAGGGTTGTAAATTGTACGATGTGGAAGGGCGAGAGTACTTGGATTTGAGTTCTGGAATCGCTGTGAACTCGCTAGGGCATGGAGATGAGGATTGGTTGAAGGCTGTGGTTGAGCAAGCCGGTACTCTCACTCATGTCAGCAATATGTACTATTCCATCCCTCAGGTACGTACATTTCATGCTTTTGATTTTTTTAGTTTTATTTATGTTGTAAATGTTTGATTTTGTTTGGATGCTGAGAAAGTGTGGGAAAATTGAAAATAAAAGGAACTAAGTCATTGTATACTTGGTTGTTCAATAATTAGCCAAAGATATAATGGAAGGATTTTAAAAAATAAAAAATCCAAGCATATACTTAGAAGAATAAGAATCTTATAGATAGCACCTTATGGCTTTTGGCACTTTTCTTAGGCCCAATTGAGTGAAAAAGAAAAAGAGGAAGACACTATCTATTGGCTGCAAGTCATTTATCTAATCAATTGCTATATGTGCTTTCAACTTGTGAGTGGGTTTTTACATCAATGATTTTGCATAACACATTTGTACATATGTCCATGCATATATGTCATATGTGTGTTTAGGGTGCTTCCAACAATTACCCTTTTAAATTTAATCATCATGATCGAATTTAAAAGGGTAATTGTTGTGTCTCACTCTCAGATGTGAAACGTTTCACATAATGTCCACACTTTCACATTAGATCTCCGCATTTTAAACATGATATGAAAGAATGTGGACATGATGTGAAAAAGTGTGTTCATTGTTGGATGTGAAACAATTAAAGCCCAATTCAAAACCTAAGTAATCTTTGTTCATGCAGGACCTGCAAGTGATTCTGAGATATAAATAATTGCAATTTCTTACACAGTGATAGTGCTCTTAGGACGTATCATAATGCTAGGGGAAAAAAAATCTAGTTTGGTGTTTGTCTATCACAGTTTTAAACAGTAGAGGAAATAAGTGTTCTGTTTATTCAAAAAGTGGGGAGAGAGGGTCAATGGCATTTCTTTCTCTCATAAGAGCAAGTGGAGGGTGTTTGAGTTTTGTTGGAGTTTTTGGGATACATTGGGTCATGCCAGGCTCTGTGGAAAGCTTGGTGTATTGTTGGAGTTTTTGGCTAGGAAAATTTAATTCAGACATATGGAATATGATTCCCGGTTGTTTGATGTGGATTGTTTGGATGGAAAGAAATCGGCGCTCTTTTGAGGACACTGAGAAATCCTTGGCTCAGTTACAAGCTCTGTGCCAGAAGACTTTATTTGATTGGTCTAGGTGTTGGGGCTTCTCGGAATGCTCCACTATCTTAGAGTTTATTTCTTCCCTTAGTATTGCGTTTTAAGTTTTTCCTTTTAGTTGTTTGCTGTTTATTTTGTTTTTTGCTTTTCCTTGTGTTCACCATCATGAACACCTTGTATTGGCTTTTGTCTATTTTTTAGTTTGTTTTAATAATATTATTATTACCTATCAAAAAAAAAGAGCAAGTGGAGGGTGAGGTCATGGGTTTGTAGCTTACCAATGAGAGAGAGAGGATTGAGCACAAAAAAATGAAGAAAAATAAGGAAGAAAATATGGCAGAAATGTCTTCTTTACAACTAAAATTGTTCCTGTATGTGACACTATGTTTTGATCCTTCCTTTTCTCCACATGTAATTCTGAAGTGCTGACCATTTCTCTGTTTTTTAAGAATTGATAATATGGTGTTGCTGCAGATAGAGCTTGCAAACCGTCTAGTGGCTGCTTCTTTTGCTGATCGTGTATTTTTTTCGAATTCTGGAACGGAAGCAAATGAGGCTGCTATTAAATTTGCAAGAAAGTTTCAAAGACACTCAAATCCTGATGCAAAAGAGCCAGCAACCGAGTTTATATGTTTCTCTAATTGCTTCCATGGTAGGACCATGGGTGCTCTTGCTTTGACAAGCAAAGAGCATTACAGATCACCTTTTGAACCGGTCATGCCTGGAGTCACTTTTGTGGAGTACAGAAATATACAAGCTACAAAAGAATTAATTCAACGAGGGAAAACCGCAGCGGTTTTTGTAGAACCTATCCAAGGTGAAGGGGGTATATACAGTGCAACAAAGGAATTCTTACAATTTTTGCGTAGTGCTTGTGATGATGCTGGGGCTCTCTTGGTCTTTGATGAGGTAATCAGCTGTTTAGGTTGATCTATAGTTGCATCTAGATAAGAGTGACATGCATGACCACAAAATTATACTTTGTGGTTTGATTTTCCTAAAACCTTGTATGTAATATGATCATATCAGACGGTAATTCCTGCATGGCATGCTGTTCTGGTATCAGTCTACACCTTAAGATATATCAAAGATTGTTTCACTTTTCCTGTAGTTCATGCTTGCTTTCCAGTGGGAGGCAAGTAAAATGCTTGACTATCTTGATGCAATTCACATTGTGTTCAGTAGCTTCCCTTTCCTATCCTCTCTATCTGAGTAGTGGAATGTTGAGTGTCATAATTTATATTCCACTTATGGTCCATTCTTCCTGTCGACCCACATGAGAGAGGGATCTAACTAGAACTTATTTACTGATATGGATCATAGATTTTTCACACAGATTTTGTATAATTGAGCTTTACTTTTATGGACCTCATCATCTTAACCAATTTATTAATATCATTTTTAAATTATCAATTGTCCCAAAAGCTTAAACTATTAGGAAATGATGAATTTAACCACTTAACCATAATTCTAACACTCCCCCTCACATATAGGCCTAAACTTTCCCTTAATAAGTGGGGGCCCAACAAGTAGAAAATTAACATTTTAAATGGGAGGTAAAGTGGAGGAGACAGGGATTGAACTCAAGACATTTTGCTGTGATACCATGTTAAATTACCGGTTGTCCCAAAAGTTTAAACTATTAGGAAATTATGAATTTAATCACTGAATCATAATTCTAACAATCATCATCATCACCATCTCCTTACTAAAATAAGGGGTCGATAACGAGGCCATGTGTTAAATTTTGTTTGGGACCTCTGGGTGCTTGAGTTGTATTTACCTATAAAAAAAAATTCAATATTTTCACTTGTTTTGAAAATCGCATATTGGTGTAGGATCTTTAAAAAATCAACACTAAATTAAAAAAATTTGATGAGATACTGAAGGGTTCTTCTTATATAGGGGTTGATGTTTAATGGTTTAGGTAACGTTAAGTAATAAAAGAATGGATTTCAATGAATTTGATAGCTGTTTGGTGTGAAAATAGTGAATAGAAGGAGAGAGAAAGAAACATAAACGTAGGCAATATCAACTAGGGCATCACACTTAGAAAGGAAAAGGCAACGACACCCTCAAAACTTAACATAAGCTGCTGAAATATGTTGAATTTTATCTCTCTATGAATGTTATTGACTAAATTAAAAGTTTTCACATAGGTCATAGGGTATTGCCAAGCTCTTTCCTAGAATGGTTGGTTGGGACTCCTAAAATAACCTTTTCCTAGAAATACTAGGAATCCAAGAAAGAATTGAATATATGAAATATTGACCGGATTACCTGTGATTTAATAAAACTTATTTAAAACTAGAATGGCAACTTTCTAATCTAAATCTATATAAATAGTAAAATAAGACTTCATTCAATCTAGACTAGCTTAGAAAGGTCCCAAGAGAGCTCTTCATCATGTGAAACATCCCTATTTAACGCTTGAGTACTTCGACCACCAATCCCTTATCTCCTATAAATCTTCAAAAAGGGCTGCTTGTAATGTTCCCCAACACATATGGTGGTTAAGTTTGTAGTTCTGAATTGTAGTTTATAGTTCTTGCTACCGAATTTTTATATTTTAGATTTTTAGTAGAAAGAGGTTATATGTTTTGGAGTCCTGTCTCTTTGATCTTGGATTTCTATAACATCTTTAAATTGTTGGGGACTATTGGGATGATGTCAAGATTTGAGGGAGCTACTTGACACATTGAGCAATGGAATCTTGTACTCTTTTTATGCTTGATCTTCTTGGTTGAGAACATTGCACTCTTTTGCCGAAATTTTTTACTTCATATATATATTTACTGTATTGGCCCGTTTCGGACCAAATCGGCCTGAAACGGCCTGTATCGGACCAAATCGGAAAACCACAAAAAAAAAAAAGAGAGATTTGTCATGGATGCGCATGCAGCCGCGTCGATGGCTGCATGGCACATCCATGCGTGTCGGACACGGGTGCACCGCCCCTTGAGGTGTACCTGTGCTTTCCAGCTATTTGTGTGCAGTGGTAGAATCATGGTTTTATGCAAATCATCTGAAGAATTGTCTTAAAATATAAATCTTTCACCATGTACTTTTTAGATTAGGGTCATACACCTAGAAGAACAAGAACGAGATAAGTAGTATATATCTATTTACCCTTTAAAAAATATTAGGCTTTGATCAACATTATTTTGAGTGTATTCTTTTGTTGAAGGTACAGTTGCCTAGAATGTGCTCTGCTCTCTTATTTTCTAATTCTTTTCTATCTCCTAGTTTGTCTGCATATACTCACTATTTTGGGTTTTTAATGAGTTCCTTGATTTATTTCTTGGGGGATGCAAGCCCCAACAACAAAACATTGGTTAGCAGACCCATCCCTTCTCTAAATAGATAAACATAAACGAAGAACAAAAAGAGAAAGCGACTTCTGCCAGAAGACAATGGAATCAAAACTATTAAACCAAGACTAGAATTTCTGAGCAGATGCCATATTGCTGACAATTCTCTGTAGCTAGGAAAGTCCACAAGTTTGTCTCTTCTACGTTCTCTTTTTAGGATTTTTTGCATTTTAGTTTTCTTTTCATAGAACCTCTGCAGCTAAGGATAGTTTCTTTGATAATGATTTTCTTCTAAGATGAGTCACTGCCCAATCTAACTCCTTTGCCCAGCTGTCAGCAGTCGTTCTCACCAGGCGTTTATGCTGAAGTGAGTATTCTAGAGAGCTGGCATTCTATGAAAAGATGCCTTAAGTTCTTCATATGAAAATGATGAAGAACCAAATGCTAACCTGGTTAGGCATGATTCTATGTGTCTGTTTATACACATGGGAATCAGATCACCATTTTGGACTCAGAAAAATCCTTGTCTTCTGATTCATGTATCCATTTCAGATGTCTGGTCCTGGTTTCATTGTCCAAAAATTGAATCTAGGCTATGTAGGTAATTGAAAATTCACATCATTAAAACTAGACAAGTCTAGGCTGGGTGGTAACTGAAAAGTAATGGATATGGGAGGTGATAGGAAAGCCTTTTTTTATCATTTAAAGTTGGTCCTGAATCTCTTTACAATTGGGAAACCAGTAATAATTTTCTTTTGATGACACCTTTGGGATCCATGTCATTAGTGAGACAAGTCTGTTTATCACTTGGTTATTCCACACACAAAGAAAATTAGTAGTCCAGTCTGTCCTGGCCTTGTAGTATTCATTCCCATTCAGACTCTTATTCCAGATTTATTATTATATGTCAAAAAATTATTTTCTTATTGTAATTAGTTGCATCTGTCCTTTTCTTATCAAAAAGAAAATGTTGTATCTGTCCTTTCTAACAGGCGTGCCCTCCTCCCTCTTCATTTCACAGGCTCAGTCTGACCATGTAGTATTAATTCCTCTCAGATTCTGACTATCCAGATTAATTATTAAATGTCAAGTTTTCTTTTTTCTTTTTCTTCTTATAATTAGTTGTATCTGTTCTTTCTAATAAATGTCTTTTTCCCCTCTCAATTCACAGGTTCAGTGTGGTTTAGGTCGAACTGGATATCTCTGGGCCCATGAGGCCTATGGTGTATTCCCAGATATAATGACACTTGCCAAGCCTCTTGCCGGAGGCCTACCCATTGGAGCTGTATTGGTGACTGAAAGAGTTGCTTCTGCAATCAATTATGGTGATCATGGGAGCACATTTGCTGGTTCACCTCTCGTCTGTAATGCTGCCCTAGCTGTTCTAGATAAAATCTCAAATCCTAGCTTCCTAGCCAGTGTCTCTAAGAAAGGCCTCTACTTCAAAGAAATTTTGAAGCAGAAGCTTGGAGGAAGCTCACACGTGAGAGAAATACGTGGATTTGGGCTTATTATTGGAATCGATTTGGATGTACCTGCCACACCCCTTGTTGATGCATGTCGAAATTCTGGCCTTCTTGTATTAACTGCTGGAAAAGGAAATGTTGTTAGGATAGTACCTCCATTGATCATAACCGAGCAGGAGCTTGATTGTGCAGCTGAAATTCTGTCCCAAGCCTTGTCAGTACTTGATAGTTGATCTGCATAAGTTTAGAGAAAAAGAATTTGCATGGTTTAGTTCCTGTGGAACTTCTGAAGTTCTACTCATTGTAGTTGTATTACTATTAGCATTAGGCACTTGCATCAAAAAAGTGGTGGGTACTCGCCTATATTTAGTTATGATACTGATGGTTATAATCAATTTTCATTTTAAATTTCATTAGAATTATCCATAAAACTAGGAGTTTGTGGATGCTAAAACTTTTCTGGTATATTTTTCCATTAAAAATCACCTAGTGTGGGAACTCTATTTTTTCTCCTCTCGGAAGTTGAGAAGTTTAATTTAAAAATACTCCAGAAAAATGTACGGGACAAGCACTGACTGTCTGTTTATTTGGTCAAGAGCCCCCCCATGCTGCCGTGCATGATGTTGTTGAAGCAGAACCGCACCTTCTACAACGAGCTCATCAACTCTAATAAGTTCAAACAAGAAAAAAAGAGGAACCGTGGCTCATCAACGAAGAGCATTGTAATGTTTCTAGGTACTGAGGAAAAATATGGAATCTGTGGCAATAGAGGTTCCATCAATAGAGTCTAGAAAGGCAGTCGTCTTCAAATTTCAAAGTATATAATAGTAAAATACTCTATTTTCATTAGTGAATGTTTAATTGTTTTATAGGATTGATTATCAAAAAAAAAAAATTGTTTATAGGATTACTGTTTATACTACTTTTATGTGTTGAGTTTTTGTATTACCTCATTGTTATCAAGAAAAAAAATATTATATATATACATATAGGTAAAGCTTAAAGAAAATTCAATTACGTTCTAAATTGGATTTCAATTGTTGTCTAATTTTGCGTCACGCATCCTATTTAAGTTTTTTTAATTTTTTTTCTAGTTGAATTAATGAGGTGCAAAAAACGAAGTGTAATATAAATAAATTATCAATTACTCAATATAAAAAAAAATTTTAAAAAAAAAAGTAAACTCATGTGTATATCCAAAAGAAATTAAAATAAAAGAGAAAGAGAGTATAATTTAAATCCATATATGTGTGTAATTGTAATTTTTTTTTCAATTGTATCATGCATATGCACAGATTACACACCAGTATATATTAATAGGCAAAACTTAGAGAAAATTTAATTTGAATTTGAAATTAGAATCTAATTTTATGTCATGTGTTTAGATTTATGTAAGAATCGCACCATAATTATCCACTTAAGTTTATACCATGTGTCCACTTAAATTTTTTAATCTTTGTGCCAAATAAGTTAATGAGTACAAAATACTAAAAATTTAATGTTAATGAATTATAAAATTTAAAAAAAAAAAAAAAAAAAAAAAAAAAAAAGAAACCAATCACATATACTCAATAAAATCACTACACAATGAAGATCGCCAAACGCTCTATCTTATTAAAAATTAGAAGAAGAAAAAATGATCATAAGTAGTATTAAATTTAGGTAAGGATTTTAATATATGACTAATTACGTTTTTTGAAAAAAAAAATAATAATTTGACTAATTATTTATATTTTTATGATAAAAATTGTGTTTAATTTTAAATGTATATGTACGTATTTATGTCTTACATGCTATTTTTTATTTAATAATTTGACTAATTATTACACGTTGTACCTTATTAAAAATTAGAAGGAAAAAAAAAAAATCATAAGCAGGGTAAGAGGGAGGGATCCGAACACAAAATGAAGCCTATAGGTCCAGTCCAAGGATGGACAAAGGCCCATTCATATGCTCGTCAAAAGCCTGACATGTAGACGGAGTCCAAGGAAGTCGGACATGAAGACAACGCTAGGTAAAAGAAAGAAAGAGTGTTTATTAAATATAGAAGATGAATCTTAAACAGTAGTGGAAATTACATAAAAGGGCCTAGAGTTTATATCCTGTTTCAAATCTGGTCTTAGAACTGCAATTTTGTTAATTAAAGTTACATATTTATTTGTTTCAATCTTCTTCTTTTTTTTTTTTGGTTGTTCATTTCATTCACTCTAACTAAAAAAAAAAAAACTTAGATTAAAATTTTACAATTCAACTAGTGCTTATTTATAAAGGATCATGTTAATGGGTGCCGTTAGAGCAATTTTTTTCTTTTCTTTTTTTTTTTTTTTTTTTTTTTTTGAGAAAGAGATGCATTCTGCTTTATTAATCAAGAATGTGAAAATCAGACAAAACAAATGACCGAACATCTAGAGGAACATACTCCTTCTAGACAAGAAAAAGAATAGAATGTCTAGCTCTTTAGGTTAAGGCATGTGCAACTGCATTACCTTGCCGAACAATATGAAAATAAAATATCATTGATAAGATGACCACCACGAGAATTTTCCCAACCCCCACACCTTAAAGCCCTGATCACCGACTCGGAATCCCCTTCAAATACTGATTTGGTAAAACCTATCTCAAGGGAAAAACTCACCACTTGCTTGGTAGCAAGTAATTCTAGGACTTCAACCGTAGTTGGCTTTTGAATTTTCTCAAAGAGTGCAGCCAATACCTCACTCTTGGAGTTTCGGATAACCACTCCAAGGCCAGCCTCATCAAACTCACCAAACATTGCTCCGTCAAAATTTATCTTCACTAAATCTGAAACAGGAGGACACCATGTCTTTGGGACACTTCGGCAGATGCTGGGAGGAACCTTGACTAGTTTCTTGAAGTCTCGGATATAATCTCGAGCAAAACCAAAAAATGTTTCTAGTGGCATAGAAGCGTCATCAAGGCGAACTTTATTTCTGTGATACTAGATTGACCATGCTGTTTTTGCAAATAAAGCCACTGGTAAGGTCGTTCTTGGATCACCTGCAACAACTCAAAGAAGGAACCCAAAGAAATTCTGGACCTAAACTAATGCCCTTAAGGCTTCGTTAATATTTCCAATTTATTAGTTTGTCTTTCATTGAGTAGAGAGAATAGAGATAGGAGAAAAACTATCAATAAGAGTTTTTTTGGAGAGGAACTATGCTTAGAGTAATAAAGGGACTTAGGAAATCATCTATATGAATAACGGAGATGGATGAGAATTTCAAAGTGAAAGTGAAACAGCTTCATCAATTTGAGATTTTAATAATAATAAAAACTAAGAACTAAAGACCCAATATAATATAAACTAGCATGTACATTCACGACCTTTTTATATAACTTCCCCTAAAGTGTAAACATAACTTTTTTTTGATGAACTAGTGTAAACATAACTTAAAAGGCATGCCTTCAAAAAAAAAAAAATTTTCCAATCATTCATCATATGATAACTTGTATTGCGAAAAAGGTACACTTAATTACTTCACTCAAATCCAAAACCAAAAAATTGCCACTATTAAAGATATTTAAAAAGCAAAATTAAAAGCAGAAAAAGGTAGGCATAGAGATAGTACGCCAAACACTTGTAAATCAGAGAAGCCAGACAGCATCCATTACAATAATTTGGCATTGATTTAAAAAGCCAACCATTTTTCTATTAGTTTATTTTTGTTGTTATTTATGAATCTTATTATATTTTTTAATACTATTTATAAATCTCATTATACTATTTCAATTATCTTTTAACTTTATTTATAATACTTTTAATAAAAAAAATTTCAATTTCAGTATTTTCACAACAAATTTTAATTGATAAGTTGTTACTTACCATTAGCTGTGAACAAAAAAATAATTTCAATGATAAATTCAAGTTAAAGCCAATTACAATTTACTGTCTAAAATTTATTAAGAAAATATTATAAATAAAAATCGTGACTTACATATAATTTCAAGTTGGTTTAAACCCAAAAAAAATTTCAAGTTGGTTGGCGGGCTCAAACCACATGTTGCCACTTTTACTCCACCTGCCAAAATTTCAAACCAATCCTCCCATAGACGAAGACCAAAAAAAAAAAAAACTCCTATTTAATAAAAACAAATCCAAATAAATAAATAAAAAAATTGTCTGAAGAGTGAAGCAGGCAGTAGCAGTAAATGATAAGCATCACAAGATTCACAACAGCGCTATCATAGCTGTACAAACAAACACAAACACAAACATAAACTCCAGCTTCTTCTTCTTCTGACTCTCTCTGTGTAATTTTGTTCGAATACTTTGGACGGACGGTTGAGATTGATTGGTAGAGAGGTAGCGATGGCATCGGCAGCGGTGAATAAGATAGAGCGGGCGCACCAGATGTACAGGGAGGGGAAATACTCGGAGGCCTTAGGGTTTTACACGGAAGCTCTTTCTAAGGCGAAGACCAATCCTCAGAAGATCGCTCTCCATAGCAACCGCGCCGCTTGCTTTCTCAAACTCCACCATTTCAACAAGGTCCTTCTTCTCCTTCTTCTTCTTTTAAATTCATGAGTGTCAGAGACAGAGAGAGAAAGGCCTGTTTGTTTGATTGTTGTTGTTAATTGGAGTTTAATTGACTCTATTTTTAGTGATGCATGCTTTTTTTTTTTTTTTTTTTTTTTTTTTTGTTTGGAATCTAGTATTGAATCTTTGATGGTGGTTATGGAAGGAGAGTTGTTTCTATTGTATAGTTAGGATGGGTGAGTTAAATTTGTGTATGTACCATGAAATTGCAAGAAACCAACCTAATTGTATGTAGTTAAAGTAGTAAAATTTAAGAAAACAACCAACTTTTAGGGTGCATCCTAGTGGTCCGAGGCTTCGGATGAGCTGTAGACCCAGACATCTTGGGTTCTATATCCCCACTAGGAGTTCTCCTGGTAGTCTAGTCATAAGCTTGCGGATGCTTCTGTAGAATGAAGATGTTACTTTAATTATTGAAGTGGAAGGGACCCCATGAGGTTCCTCAATTAAGCCAATTTTTACAGTAGGTTGCAATGATCTTGGATGGTGACGTTATAGACAACCGTGATCCTTGCTCGGTGGATAAGGATGATTTCAATTCTGATGTGTTGGATCCACCATCACAGGGAGCAGTGAGAAGTTGGAACTTGCGTTTTCATAGAGATTTTCATGATTGACTCGAGGGTTGGGGGATGATAAGTTGTCTTGGAGGTTAGATAGGAGTCGCCATTTTGATTTTCGCTCTTTTTATAATGCTATTGATGGAACTGATGCTTATTCATTTCCATAGAAGAGTGTTTGGTGGGTGAAGGTCCCTAGGAGGGTGTCTTTCTTTTTGTGGTTAGCTGCGTGGGGTAAGATTCTTACAATTGATAACCTCATCAAGAGGGGTTTATTGCAAGTCAATTGGTGTTGTATGTGTCATTGCAGTGGGGAAAAGGTGGATTATCTTTTGATCCATTGTGAGATTGCATAATCATTATGGAGTGAAGTGTTTATGATGTTTGGGATTCAATGGGTGTTGTCAGACAAGGTAGCATTTCTCCTTTTTGGTTGGCGCAATTGGCTAGGTAAACATTCCTCGAATATATGGAACTTTGGTGCCCACGTGCATGATGTGGTCAGTATGGAAAGAGTGTAACAGCCGTACTTTTGAGGAGAGTGTGAGATCTATTGAGCAATTGAAGTCCTTGCTGCTTCATACTTTGTATGATTGGTCTCAGACATGGTGTTTTACCAACTGTTCTTCCATTTTTGATTTCCAACTATCTTAGATCTTCTAATTGATTTTCTTGTATCTTTTTCAAGGTGCTTTATGTTCATCATCGTGAACATAGAGTATTCCTTTTCTTTTGCAATAAAATTCTATTACTTATCCCCCAAAAAAAAAAAAATCTGCTTTTCATTTTTTTGGATTGATGTGTATATATGCTTTCCTTTGAGAAGACATTTTATATTCCACACTTAATAGAGGAGTGTGTCTCGGATTGTTGTTGAAGTATCCTTGGCCAGTCATAAGAATTCAAACAAAAATTCAATTAACTCTTTTGCAATTTTGTACAAGGAACAAACTTATTCTTTGCTTTAAATTTCAAGATTTTCCATCGATTAAGTTTTAAAAGTTTTTCGTGCAATTGTCCTTCTACGTATAAAATAATTGTTTACTCCCTGTTAGCAAGAATTGTTTAGTGGTTTTATCTAAAATCTGAATGGCTGATTGAGGTAAACCTTGTTAGCAAGAATTAGCAGTTGGCTTGATCATCATTGGTTAGATTTCCACTTGTATTATTGTCTCTCTCTCTCTCTCTCATATGGTTTGATTTTATCATAAACTTTTTTTTTCCCTAATTCCATCTTAGGCAGCAGAAGAATGTACCTCAGTGCTTGAACTTGATCGCGATCACACTGGAGCGCTAATGTTGCGGGCACAAACACTTGTAACCCTTAAGGAGTATCACTCAGCACTTTTTGATGTCAACAGGCTCTTGGATTTGAATCCATCATCAGAAGTTTATCAAAACCTTCATGCTCGTTTGAAGACACAATTGGTAGACTCTCATCTCTTCTTTTGGCCCAGGCCATCACTTTAATATGTTTTGTTGTCCGCCAAAAGTAGTAATTTAGGATTTTATTTGTAAAACCATTTTGGAAAGGATAACATGAGGCCTATTGGTGGATTTCATCGAGATCCTCATCACCTGCTGCCCGTAGTAGGTTGATGCTGGTTTTCTTTCCCAATTATTTCTGTTTAGCTGCATATGATTACTTGACTGAAACACATTTGAAATGTGATCACTGTTCATCTGTTGTCCTTATGCTATGGTGCTTCTAATACTGTAGGGCCATTATCCATTTTCCAATCAATATAAGTGAATTTATTTCTTGGTTATTATTCATACAATCGTGGCTGGCTTTTGATCTAGGGTAGTTATCTTCTTGGTTCGACATATCAAATGCTGATCCAGTTTGTTGCACTATAGCAGTCATATGAAGCTGCTATAACTTATGATCTACCTTAGTTGAAACTAAGGGGCTGTCAAAGATATTATCATGCCTTTGGATGCAAATTATAAACTCAACTTAATTATTTATTCAAGAAAATTGTGCTAAGAATTTTATGGATCCTCATCGCCTAATCAGGCTTGGCCACTAATTTTTTGTTACCTCCTTATTTAATGTCTTTTTTCACTACTACTACATGCTTTAGGATGTAGGATGTCTTATTTAGGCATGTTTTCCCATATTACCTTTAGGTTTCTATGAACTATTCTTCAGGTTATTTGAAAAATTGTAGCTGACTTAACTAGCTCAATCATTATTTATATGCAGCCTAGATTATAAGGTTGAAGTTATCTCCCAACTATTAGTAAATGAGTCTTTTCTTTTCTTTTTTTCTTTCTTCTTTTTTCTGCTTAAGGAAAGTCACTTGCTCCAATACCTGAATCTGAGGCAGAGCTAGAAGAGGAAGATGATGAAGATGAAGCAGGACCAAATAAAAATGAAGAGGAACAATACAAAGAGGAAATTGTAGTAGAAAGAAATCAGAAAGCTGAGGTTAATAGGACTATTATTAATGCTGAAGTTATTGTCTCTGAGATGCTGAGGTCTAAGAAGCCAAATGAACAAGAAAGAGACAAATCTGAGCCTAAAATGATCTCCTCTACTACTGCAGTTACTGCCCCTAAATTGCAGACTAACAAGGAATTATTAAAACAAGATCCTAAAGTGCAGAGCAACAAGGAATTATTAAAGCAGGATCCAAAAGTTCAGAGCAACAAGGAATCATTAAAACAAGACCCTAAAGTGCAGAGCAAAAAGGAATCATTGAAACAAGATTCTAAAGTACAGAGCAACAAGGAATCAGAACAAGATACTAAAGGATGGCAAACAATTCCGAAACCTAAGGGACACACAACTCTAGACTATGCAAGGTGGGACAGAGTTGAAGATGATTCTAGCGAAGAAGAAGATGATGATGATGATGAAGAGTCGCAGCCACAGTATCGGTTTCGTCTACGTACCGTTGGTGTAAGACCAGTGAAGTGAAAAGGCCATTTATACACACCCCAATATGGATGACTGCTCTGATCCCCAACATCAGCCTCAGAAAAAAATCAAATCCTTACCGGACTGAAAAAAGGTATTTGGGATGCACTTTTGGGCCTATCAAGTCCAAACTCTGAAAACTAGGGAAAAAATCAGATTTGAGTGGTCAATGAACCTGACAAATAGAACAGATGGAATGAGAGGATTATCAATCAAACTTCTGGCCAAGCAAAATTCACTGTTTTGGTGTTGTTTTTCCTGTTGTGCAGCAATTCAAAAGCTTCATTCTACCAAACAGTGTCAAGTGGAGAGACAGTACAAAACCTTGGATCCCTACCGATTGACAAGCACTTAAATGCCCAGGTTTTTGTTGTTTCTGGCTCCATTCCTTTGTGCTTGTATATGTAATTCATATTGAATATTCTGATGTTTCTTTCGTCATCATGAATGCTCGGGGAAGGAAATGCCTTGTGATTAGTCAGTATAGTGTATGTGGGATTACAGAGAATTCTATAATTTTCTGGGCATCTATGTTATACCATTTGTTTCCCTGCAACTTGTTTTTCAAACTGAGCTTGAACTTATTGTTATTTATCATTTCAATACTTTTGCTATATTATAAAGCAGGAATTATAATCAAATTCCAAGTTTCAAATGCTTTTTTTTTTCTTTTACCCTAAGATACTCCAAGTTGTTGTCAACTTGTCATTCAATATTTGCACAAGTAGTTGAAACTTGAAAGGAGTAGATTGTTGATTGGACGATCACGATGGATAATTTAGGGCCTCAATTATATTGGATGATTAATTGCAACATGCAACAGAAGTGAGAACTTCTTCAACTTTGGTATAGATCTTTTAAGGAGATTTTACTAATGAAACTCTTAGATTTATAGGGATGAGGAGAGAAAAAGAAAGAGAGAATGGTATAGGCACTCAACAGTCATTCCTAAGTCAAAAAGCTCAGCGGTATCGGTGTGGTATTGGCCCAATAGTTCAAATACCTTTAAAAGTTTCTTGATAAGGAGAATTAATTTGGTGAAAGTAAAAGTAGTCTGATACCTATCCCCTTGATCAAGGTCCCTCCTATATAGATTCATTTATGGGACATTTCCTCGTTTTCAGCCACTATCCATTATGACTTTGATGAGCCTAAATGATGGACACAAATAGCCCTTATTGATAAAATGAGGAAAATTTGCTTGAGAGTTTATGTAAGACGAGAGCAATTACTGAACTTGTAATCGATTCGAGTCAAATAATGGAAATTGGTAGAGAAATACTTAAAATAACATTAGTATAGTAGTAAAAAAACGAACTTGTTAATTAAGGAGGTAACATAGAGAATGACTTTGGATATAAAAGAATAGCAGTAAAGAATTTCACGTGTCCACCTTAATTAATTTGTGCCCAATTTTTCTAGTAATCTAGAGTTATATGGGAACAAGTTGTTAATAGACATCAAAAATAAAATAAAAAATCCTACAAGCCCAATCAGAAGCAAAATCCGACTCTCTTTAGGCTCACCATACATATTTTATGACAACTTTTCTTCTTTTGTGTGTGCCCCCACCCCAGATTGTTTTTGTGCTTCAGACCTGATATTTTCAACAAATCTTTCCATTCTTGTTCGCTCAATTTGTGGCCTTCTTACTTCAATTTGGTCCAAATGAGGTAATATTGGAAGGCTTACCTCAAAATTGCATGCTCTCTACAAGGTAGCAACATTTAGTAGTATTAGAATAGTTTGTCCAAATTGATCCAAATTAGGGTTTAAACCATAAATTTATGAAATTCATCCATCCAATCGATACTAGTTGGAATGATAAAGCTTGGTCAATTTAGTTTTTGAGGCTGTGCAATTTTCAAGAAAATTAGGTTCTCTCGGATTCTTAGATAAATGAAAATTAGGGGATAAAATAAGGTATTGAGAGTTTGAGACTGCCCTTAGGGTTGATTCATATGTACATTAGAATGAAACTAAACTCCTACAGGCTTAGACAATTTTTATTTTTAAGAAAACCCTTAGTAGTACCTATATATTTCTTGGTTTTGTTTTGGGGGGGGGGGGGGGGTGTCCATAACTCTTGTCAAAAGACATTGCTTTAAAGAAAAAGAGTTATCTTTAAATCTTTTCTTTTATAATTTGGAAATAAGTTTAAATTTATATATATATATATATATAGACAAAATTTAGTTACAAAATTAGTTGTAATCTTAGGTTACAACCTTATTCAATATCTTTTTATTGGAGGTAAATTTTGACAAATCCACCATTGGATTATATCTTCTTCTTATATCCTCCATACTTACAAAATTTCTAGAAAATTAAATATCAATAATTATGTCATCAATAAATTGTTCAATTGCAAATTTTTGTAATTTAAAATTATGCATAAAATATAAACTTATAGATCATATAGTTAAATAATATCAGATTGACACAAAATTTGACATGTATATTAAAAACATAAAGAACATGCAATTTAACAGTTAGATTTTCAACATCTGTAGTAATTTACTGAGTAAGATTGTAATCTTAGGCTATAACCAATTTTGTAACTAGATCAATGTATAAATTTTGTTTAATCATTTAGTCTATATAGTTATTACCATATAAAGTCACAATATATTTTAACTTGATGCAGTGAATTTCACTCCAAATATCTGTTCATAATTTTAAAGAAATCATTTGTTCATTTCTTGCAAGTTTCATTTACGTACAAGCTTTTCAATATTCACTTTATCATTTAACTTCAACAATTGATGATATTTTCTCGTAAATGAATAATAAAATGATTTGGGCAAGAACCACATATATTAATCCTATAATTAATCTAGTAAATCTTGTCACGCAAACCAAAAGACATTACGAATAATTGTTTATTAACAGGAAAAAAAAAAATCATATTTCCAAAAAGTCTTTTTTTTTTTAAGTTATTCCTTAGCTAAGAAGTTATTATATATAAAAATATAAAGAAATTAAGCCCTATACCTATTTATTTATATAAAGCATCCAAATAAAAATATTGGCAGGGTGGAAGAAAGCCTATGGCAAAGAAATGTATAAAAAATCTTGTGTTCGCGATCGTGGAGTTGTTCATCCTTATTCTAATTGAAGCGCAAGCTGCTGATACATTTTTTAATCCCGCTTCACTTTCTAGCTACCATGTTCATCCCTCTCAACTTGATGAATCCTATGATCATAGCCAAAGCTTAATAATCAAGTGCATTAGAGATAAAATTAAAGAATGTCACGAAGAAATAACATACATCGAATACCGCGATTGTATTAAAAAAAAAAAAAAATTGTAAGTAGTTTTCTCTCTCATTCATGCTTATCAATTTTCTTAGGGTAAATTACATGAATATTTCCCACACTATGTTGCCAAAATTGATTCATCCCTTATGCCTTTTAATATCAGTGATGAAATGTTTAAACTCTATATAAAATAATGAAAAATTGAGTAACACTACATTGATTTTAGTTAGCAATTCCAATTAATATATACTAGCCTCATCACACGACACATGCGCTTCGTGCGTGTAATGAGATTTCTTTTTTAGATAGTTTTTTTTTTTAATAGGAACTTGGGGTAGTTTTTTTTTAGAACATGGGGTAGTTTTGGTTGTGTAGATGGGGTTGTGCAAAGTTTTATAGAACATGGGGTAGTTTTATAAACATGAGTAGGTTTTTTGTTTTTAATTTTTGTCAATTTATAGTTTTAACTTCTTTTTTATGTTTTAGGAATAAAGATAAGTTAATTAAATTATGGGTATTTTTGGAAATCAAAAGGACAATAACTAACTTTATGAATCCTCTTAATATATTGATGAAGATTTCTTTTTGCATACCGAAAGAAGGATTTAAATTCTATAAGGAAAATTTTCATTTGATTGGGCATGGTTTAAGACCTTAATTTTTAGGGTAAAATGAATTTTTGATCAATCATAAAACGTCTAATTTTATTACTTTAAAATTTTAAATTATAGCAATTTAGTCATTCTATCTATGATTCTGTGTGCTTGACTAACAAGAATGCCGAGGCACACCATATTCAATTTAAGGGATCATGCAAAACTGGTCTCATATTTAAAGGACTAATCAAATCAATCTCAGATATAAGGGACTAAAATCGAACAAAAATGCAAGTAATAAATGATAAAAATAAGAATGGGTGAAATTAACTACCGTGAAGCATGCTAGTACCAAAACATATCAATTCGGCTACTAATAGAATTGTATTAGGGTAAAGTTTGGGTAAAAAAATCACTCAAAGACAAAAATTTTGATTGGGGGTGTCCACAAGTCAAAATCGCTAGTTTTGTTGTTAGCAGTAGCGGCTAGCGAAGCTATGCATTTTGAGCCCCAAGGGGAAGATTAAAATGAGGCATTTCATATATTCAAATATTTAAATATTATTCTAAAAAAAATTAAATATTACTTAAAAAAATTTCTACTTAAAATCTATTCTTCTTGCTTTTTTAAATGCAAAATTACTTATTAAATATTTGTATTCAAGTTCCTTTAACATTTCTTTTTCAATAAATAATATGGTTCGTCCACTTTGATAAGGAATATTTTAACTAAGAAATTTTTCAACTCCTTTTACCCTTTGGGTTTGGATTGCCCTTCCGTCTCCTTTTACCCTTCGGGTTCCATTTACCCTTCAGGTCCATTTACCCTTCAAGTTGGAAGGTACTTGTTAGGTTTCATTTACCCTTTTGGTTCCATTTACCCTTCGCATTGGAATGCACTTCTAGTCCATTTATCCTACGGGTTGGAAATGCCCCCTGGGTCCATTTACCCTTCGAGTTCAACATACCCTTTGAATCAAATATACCCTTCAAGATCAATAAACCTGTCGGGAGAAATATACCCTTCAGGATCAATATACCTATTGGGAGAAATATACCCTTTGGGATGAATATACCCGTCGGGACAAATATTTCCTTTGGGATCAATATACCCATCAAGACAAATATACCCTTTGGGATCAATATAACCGTCGAGACAAATATACCCTTAGGGATCAATATACCCTTCGAGCCAAATATACCCATTGGGACAAATATACCCTTCGGGACAAAGGTGTCCTTCTAGATAAAACATCTCCTTTAAGTCTGATGGCCACGTGACATTGTCTATACCCTCCATCCACATTCGTTATCGGCTATGAATCTACCCATCGAGTTAACCAATACCAATGGTGGAATATACTTAGTCCCACTCCATTTGCATACTCTCCACTCATGATTCCTTATATGGAAAGAACTTACACACCACGTCCAAAGATCCCTCTACATATTCATATCCTTCTAATATGGGAAATAAAACTCTAAGATCTTGGAACATTAACTTCATATCTTCCCTACAAGGAAAGGTACTACGTTCATGGGATCTTGGTCAGCTCTACACCACTATATAAGCACCAAGGTCTCCTCTACATATTTGTATCCTTCCAATATGGGAAATAAAACCCTGAGATCTCGGAACATTAACTTCATATCTTCCCTACAAGGAAAGGTCCTACGTTCATGGGATCTTTGTAATACCCCACATACTTTTATTTGAAGTTGTTATTAAATTTCTTTTAAATATAATTGATGGGCCATAGGTATTCTTTTTATTAGTATCTGCAGTCCGCTACCTCACTAAGCCCACGTCTCTAACACTAACTACAGGGTAAAGGAAGAGGTAATCAGGATTTTCATAGGAGGGGTTTTATCAAAGAGGTTAAGAGGTATTTTTTCAAGGAGTTTAGAGTACATACAATTGAAGAGGCAATCGGATGGTTCAAGGTATAATTTCTCACCGTTAGAAACAAAGAATTAAGGAGTTAGAATTTTATCATGGAAAACTTTAGTGAGGTGTAAATTGTTGAATTGGTAATTTTTTAAATTACGATTTTACACTATTTCAATTATTCTGGAATCTTAGAGCATTCACATCAGCTCATCTAAAAGATTCCGTCTATTTTACACCAAAAACCTACTTTTTCTATTTTATACCATCACTTTTACAAAATACCCACATCAGTTCATCTATTCTATCACCTCTTTTATTTAAATAATCAATTTCCTTAATTATTTTATTATTTTTCTCTTACCTAACCCATTTTACCCGTTTTTATACGTGCTCTCTCTCTCTCTCTCTCTCTCTCTCTCTCTCTCTCTCTCTCTCTCTCTCATATTTTCTGATTTCTTTCTCTCTCTCTTCTATCTCTCCATACCCAGTCTCTCCCTCTTGGTCTATCTCTCTATACTCATCTCTCTCCCTCTCGGTCACAAACCAATCCACATCATCACAGCTCCGATCACCGATCCATAGCTCCAATCACAAGCATCGATCCACAGCTCTGATCACAAGCATCGATCCACAGTACCGATCCACAGCTCCGATCACAAGCATTGATCCACAGCTGCACCGATCCACAGCTCCGATTCACAACTGCATCGATCCATAGCTCCGATCACAAGCACCGATCCACAGCTCAGTTCTCCCTAGCTCCGATCCATAAGCACCGAACTCCCTAGCTCCGATCAGGCAAGACCCATACCCACGAGCTCCGATCAAGCGAGACCCATGAGCTCCGACCGTTCTGATAAGCACCGATCTGTCTCTTTTTTGTTTTTCCGTTTGGGTTTGTTTGTGTGTGGGTGTGTTTGTGTATCTTTTTTTTTTTTAGCAAGTATATCTCTGTGTTGATTTTTCTGTGAGGATGTGTTTGTGTGCATCTGAGGAAAAGAAGATGAGGAGTTGAGGTCGTTGTGCACGGAGAAGAGAGAGAAAAATTGGTGCGAACGGAAATTAATAAAAAACTAAATACACATGCTACAGTGCCCATGTAAATTTACACGGGTACTGTAACTCATTGAAAATTTTAGATGATTATATACGATTTTAAATGGACTGATGTAGTGTGTTTTTTGATTCAAAATGTGTAAAAGTGACCAAAATGTGTATTTTACACATTTATACAAGAGCTGATGTGAATACCCTTAGATTGCCACTATTCGGACCCTAGAACAAAAGCCAAAATTGTTAAATCCATGTATAAGGCTAGGCTGCTAGCGTCACTTTAGTAGGTCTATAAGAACTTTTGGGCTGTTGATTCATAATGTAACATTAATTCTAACTTGCTGGAGAATTTGTCAAAGTCCAGGTTCTATGATGGATGGAGTGATAGCTTTAATAGTCTATTGCCTAGGTGTTGACTATTTTCCAATCACAATGAACCATTTAAGGGTTCAACACGTCTACAAATATTTTTAAGAAGGATAAGGACAGATTTTAGATTTTCATACCAAAATTCTCATATTAAATCCGTAGGTCAATGAATGTTAAATTCATGAACAGGATCATATTGGTTTTAACCCACCGTTTGCATTGAGGTTATTTATTAAATCCTAGTGACTCCATTTGTATAGTTCTCTAAACTTTATATTTTGTAGAAGATATTAAGTATATTTTCATGATTGATTATAGGTCCTATTTAAGAGTATTTTGAGACTATTTGGAGGGTATTTCAGCTGGACTTTTAGAGTGATTTAAGTACTATAAGTAATTATGCATAATATGCACAAGTTTTATTCTTTAGGTTCTTAAAAATTAAAGGTTTTCAAAAGTTATGTTTTTAAAGCTGTGGGATCCAATAATTGATGGGCCAGGCCCACTTGCTGATGGAGAGTTCAAAGGCCTAAGCCGAAAAAGGTCATGGCCCGAGCTCAAGAATAATAAGGCCCAATTGGCCCGGAGAAGCAGCCGAGGACAGTGCAATCCTCGGCTGACCCAAAGATCCACCAAGAAGAGGGGCAAAACGGTAAAGGAACATGCTTGAAGGGAAATCTAAAATATCTAGGAAAGACTGCCTTTACCATCTTCCTCATGCATATCTCTGCGCCTAACAGGGCCTTATCCTTTAACTTTATTAACCACTCCCAACAACTTTGGGTTGAGATTGACAGGACAAGTATCAGTCTTGGAAATGTCGACCCTACACGTGGACGAAGGAAAATGAACGCAGACTAGTATAAAAGAAAAAATAAATAATATAGAGGGGGGGCTGGGACGACTGGCCAAGAAAGAAAAAGCCCCCAGTCTACCTCCAGAAGAAAGGCTCGAACAGTAAAAGCGCTTAAATCACATATGAACACCACCAGAACCACCACTGAGTAACTAAGGCCTAGCCTTTCGAATCCACTCTCTACAAATGATATTGTTTGGGCCCTTTCACGTGCGAACCCAACTCTACTGCGGTTCATCGCGAAACGTGTCCCTACAAAAGCTTACGTTTTCTAAAGTTTATCGAAAGCATTATTTTTACATCATTGAAAGAGAAACTTTGACTTTTAAAAAATGTTTTAAAGAGAAACTTCGAATTTTAAATAATGTATTGAATGTCCAAATCTCATTTAAAAGATGATTTCTAAACTAAACTATTTTCCAAAAATAATTGAGTTACAAAGTAATTTTTCTAAAAAGGTCCTTGTTCTTTAAATTTGTTTAAAACCAAGTGAAAAAGGTCCTTGTTCTTTAAATTTGTTTAAAACCAAGTGATTTCAAAGCCATATTCTTATTTTTCAAATGGTATTTAAGACGTTTCCTTTAGCAAATTGGGTTTTCAAATTTACACAAGAATTGTAAAAATATTTATATAAACTCTTCAGTTTTTATTCATTCCCTAAGAGAGTCAAGCATCCTTTGATTTATGTTCAATTCGATATTGTGATATTCGCTATGCCTTTATATTTGGAATAATTGTTAATATTAAGAAAATTATTCTATTTTGTATATATTTTGTTTTGTGATATGTGACGCAAAATGAGTGTTTTTAGAATTGATCAGATATATGTATAAATCCACTAACAGGATTGTATGTGAGAATATGTGTTGATTCCTCACCAGCAGAGGTTAGATGTTGGTATCCGCTCACAGGATTGTATGTGAGAATATGTGTTGTGTATATGTGACACTGTACTCTGATCAATTATATGTATGTGTTTTCTAATGATTTTAAGATGTGATTACATATGTATTAAGTGATTTATTATATGTTTTGGAATAATTATTTTTGATATCATTGAATGAGTTTGTGAAAAATCAAAATACTCGTGTTTTGCTTAACTCTATTCCGTTATGTATTCTGTATAATTACTTACTAGATGTGTGGCTTATCCCATCAATTACTATTTTCAAATTAAAGTGTAGTTGGGAATATAGAACTTTTGGATCGTTTTGTAAGGTGCAAGGTAGAGCGTGGAAATTGTAGGTGACTTCAATATTACTTGAAGACTTATAGAATTTTAGTTACTTTTATTTTGTAATTCATGTTTTATATTTTGGAGATTATTTCCAATTTGTGGAGTTTAGATTTTTGTAAGAGGTTATTTATTAAGAGCATTGTTTTTATGGAGTTTTAATTTATTTTGGATCAATTATGTTCATTGAGTTATATAAGTTCAATAGGTTAGTCATGCATCTAAATCCATGTTCCATGGATTTGGGTCGTGACAATCTTGGTCAGCTCTACACCACTATATAAGCACCAAGTCTCCTCTTTTCCAAGGGACATGAAATTTTCTAACTCTCACACTTTTGAGTTATTGGAGATTCTTCTATTACTGACTTAACCTTCAAAGGGTCTTTGGTTGGCACCCCACCGGTGCTCTCTAAGGTTCTTTGTTTCTTTGTTCTTCAGGTACTTCAATTGGCGCATGTGTGGACGATCAACTCATTGACGATTTTGTGCATCATCGCACTTAATCTTTCTTGTGATATTATTGATCTTAAATATGATTTTATCCATTTTAGTTCTAAAAAACTCATTTATGCAAAAACAACTGTAACATGTATTGTTAATAAAAACTCTACAAAATATACATGCATTTGAAAAATAATCTAACCTTTTAATATAATTTAGTACATCAATTTGGGTAGTTTCTTCTATTTGTAGAACTTCTTTTAAAATTTTAACTCTAAAATAAATCTAAACCAGCAACATCAAAATAAATATCATCTTTAAGAAAAGATTCAAGGTAAAGACAATATTTTTTGCAAACTATCGTCTGATTTTAATTTCTTAAAATTAAATAGCAAAATAAAAATATCTTTATATTTTTAAAATTTTTGGGTTACATGATTCAACCCCTTTTTTTTTGGTTAACCTCTATATATATATATATATTGGTTGAGGAGGGGGGGGGGGGGGAGGGAGTTTTTGAATAGTGTAAGTGGGTGTGGTCCGAGTGGACCTGAGTCACTTGACTCCCCATTGCCATAAAATAAAGACATAAAAGTAAACCAGTAAAGGCAATGCAATCCAACACCATTAAAGGAAGAAGCAATCAAACAAGTTAAAAAACAACACAAATCTATTATAAAAAAATCAAGGCAAACCTCAAATCTGAAGGGAATAGTTGGAACGGAGAGTCTGACACGTAGCAGAATCAGCAAATACAAAGAAAGATTGAAAAGAATTAAAGAAAGCAATTTTTTCCAGCAATATTGTCAACAATAAAAAAATAAAATAAAATAAAAAGTTTTGAACTTTTTTTTTTTAATGTTTCGTTCTGTTTTTTTTTTTTTTTTTTTTTTTTTTGGTTGAGGACTTGAGTGGGTTCGTTCTGTATTGTTGAGAGAGAGAGAAGAGAGAGAGAGAGAGAGAGAGAGAGAGAGGATTTCAACTTTTACATAATTCACCTTTTTTTAAGGGTCCGGTTAATGTATGACCTTAAGGTACACGTTAAACTTTCTATTTTTAAAAAAAAAATTTTAAAAATTAAAAAAACTGTCATTATTTTTTCAATTCTCAATAAATTATTTTTAAAAAATAGAAATTAATGTGTGCCTAAGGCACACATTAGTAAAATTCTTTTTTAAAATAAAAAATTTAACCTAATTGGTTAAAATTTATTTGGGGTCTTAGGCGGACGCCTCGCACACGTAAGGCAAGAGTCAGATTGACGTTTGACATCTGATCAACCAAATCAAGTGGGAGATTTAAAGAACTGCTACTGACTATGACTCCAGTCAAAATCAATTGCCAGCGTTTTGGATTTCCTCTGGTCTAATCAGTAAAAATCACGTCAAGCATGGTGGAGCCCTAGTATCGATCTACTCAAGGATGATGCGTTGTTGATATTATTCTTATATATTTTACATCATAATGAAGTTACGAGTGGAACATGTTTAATTTGAAAGCAGACATGTACGGCTTTAAAACAACCACAGCAGTTATAAGCATAATGGTATTTTTTAAGTACTCAAACATCAAAAAATCATTATACAGTAGTGGAGCTAAATCTAAAAAGATTTAGCTCTTTAGCTATAGTGCACATTTTCTTTCTCAATTTTTTTTCTCTCTAGCTCGCCAGCCAACTCCCTCATCTCCCTCATCCCTCAGCTCATCGGCCAACTCCCTCATTGCCAATCTGTTCCGCCGACCTAGCTCGCCGACCCACGCCAAGCTCCATCGCCGATCTCCCCAAGCCCCATCGCCCAGTCCGTGCCCCTCTGCCGGCCTCAACGTCACCGGCCCAAGCCAACCCAAGTCCCAAATCGCCAATCCACGCCTCTGACCCACGCCTCTGCCCAGTCCTCCGATCAGACCCACGCCGCCCAGTCCTCCCCACTTTGCCGATCCTCTTCGATCAGACCCACGCCATCTCTCTATTCTCTTTGCTGTGATTGAGTTTTTTTTTTTTTTTTTTAATGTATTTTCATATGGGTTTGGTGACTGTGGTGGTGGTGGTTGATTTTGGTTATGGTAGTGGTGGTGGATGATTTTCACAGTGGGTTTGTGGATTTTGGTTGTGGTGACTGGTGGCGATGGGGTTGTGAATGTGGTTTTTTTTTTGTTTTTTTATTTTATTTTATTTTATGTTGTGTTGTGGTTGCCAAAGTAGAGTGGTGGTTGTGGCCGGTCGTGGTGATGGTGGAGGTGGTGGTGGCAGGGGGGTGGCTGTGGCTGTGGCTGTGGATGTGGCTGATGGTAGAGGTGGTTGGTGCTGTGTATGTATTTTTTGGATAGTGAGATATATTATTTTATTGTAGTGGTTATATTATTTTATTGTGATGATTATATTATTTAATTGTGATGTTTATATTATTTTATTGTGTTAAAAGTTAAAATAGATCCACTACTGTAGTATGTGTGTAGGTAAAATAGATAAAGTAACTTTTATTGGTGCTAAATAGCTAAAATTATAGATCCACTACTGTGGATGCTCTTAGGCCCAATGTTGGATAAATGAGTGTTGGCATTTTAGTCTATGCAAATTTATATCTATATGTATAATAATAAGTAAAGTTGAGAGAAATTTAAATTTAAATTTTAAATTAGAATTCCAATTTTGTGTCATGTGTTCTAAATTATTTATTCTTAAAGAGTTTTATTTTTTAAATTTAGAATTAAATGTGGGACTACATCCTAAATATTCATTCAAGTAAGTTATTAAGTACAAAACTAAAGAATATAGAATAAATGAATTTTAAAAAAAATGATTCACAATAATTTTTTTTTTAAACATTTACAATTTACATTTTATATCTAATAATATCCTTACAACAAATTTTAAAGAGTTAATAAAATATAAAAATGACTATCAATAGTATTAAAATTATATATATAAGAATTATATTATGCAAATTTAAATATGCTTTGAACTTACTTTTCATTGCGTGTACACAATGTGTAGTACTTATAATCAATGACAAGGTTGAACGTTATAGACGAATAAAAAAATAAAAAATAAAAATAAAAAAAGCCTCTCTTTGGTATGGTTTTAAAAACTGGAACAGACAAAGAACCAAAAAAGAGATTGATTACTGGTTTTATGGTCCGACCGAAGTCGGACCAATGGTCGAATCGATGATGTCATAATTAATATTATTTAAATAATTTTTATATGAATTTTGAATTTTAATAACTTATTTTAAGAAAATATAAAATATAGATTTTTTTTTTCTTTTTTTGCATACTACTTTTTTTTTAGTCAGTAATTATTGACCAAAAAAAAAATCTACTATTAAAGTTTCAAATTTTTATTTTTATAAATAATAGTCAACTTTAACTATTTATCTATTCAAAAAAAATTAAAAACCCCAAAGTCAAGTGATTAGACTGACTTGTTAATTATTATGACCAATCCACCATCCCATTGCCAGCCACACACGTACACTCCTCTTTATTTTATTTTTTTTTAATTTCCCCTCATAAATCTAGCACCCCACAGGCCCACACGGTTTACTGTCAGGAACTTTTATTTTTTCATTCTCATTGTTTTGTCCTCCAGGCTCCAGTACCTCCATCTCTCGCTCTCTGGAAGTTGATCTCCATCAGCTCCTCTCATTTCCTGTCTCACCGAAGAGCTGTGGATGCATCATACTAGTCCAAGAGGCTGGTTTCAACACCAAGCATGAGCATTCAGTAATTTTCTCTCTCTCTCAAGCCTAGCATATCTGAGAAAAAAGAAGATTTTTATAGCACACGTCCAATCCGATGACCAGTTACCTAACATAACTCTTACCCTGATTTAATAATCTTCTTTTTTTACACAAATGAGGTACTTAACAACTCTAAGAGGTTGCTACAAATGACTATTCACCCATTTTTATCACTTGGCTGGTCCATGAACAGTGCCATGGACTAGCCAAAAAAAACGCAAGGGAAACAAACGCAAACGCAGTCGCTCTACACAAACAAATCCTAAACGGTATCCAAGCAAACCCTTAATATCAATGATGAAATGTTTAAACTCTAAATAAAATAATGAAAAATTGAGTAACACTCCATTGATTTTAGTTAGCAATTCTCATTAATATATATTAGCCTCATTACACGCGTTTCGTGCGTGTAATGAGGTTTTTTTCTTTTTTTGTTTTTTAAGAACATGGGATAGTTTTGGTTGTGTAAATGGGATAGTGGGAAGTTTTATAGAACATGGGGTAGTTTTATAAATATGAGTAGATTTTTTTGTTTTTAATTTTTGTCAATTTACAATTATAACTTCATTTTTATGTTTTAGGAATAAAGATAAGTTAATTAAATTAGGAGTATTTTTGGAAGTTAAAAAGACAATAACTAATTTTATGAATCCTTTTAATATATAGAAGATTTCTTTTTGCATACCGAAAGAAGGATTTAAATTCTTCCTACAATTCTATAAGGAAATTTTTCATTTGATTGGGCATGGTTTAAGAACTTATTTTTTAGGGTAAAATGCATTTTTGATCAATTATAAAAACGTCTAATTTTAGTACTTTAAAATTTTAAATTATAAAAATTTAGTCATTCTATCTATGATTTTGTGTGCATGACTAACAGAATGCCTAGGCACACCATATTCAATTTAAGGGATCATGCAAAACTGGCCTCATATTTAAAGGACTAATCAAATCAATCTCAGATATAAGGGACTAAAATCGAACAAAAATGCAAGTAATAAATAATAATAAAAAAAATAGTGAAATTAACTACCGTAAAGCATACTAGTACCAAAACATATCAATTTGGCTACTAATAGAATTGTAGTAGGTTAAGTTTGGGTAAAAAAATCACTGAAAGGCGACAAAATTTTGATTGGGGTGTCCATAGGTCAAAATCGCTAGTTTTGTTGTTAGCAGTAGCGGACGGCAAAGCTATGCATTTTGAGCCCTAAGAGGAAGATTAAAATGAGGCATTTCATATCTTCAAATATTTAAATATTACATTAAAAAAATTTCTAATTAAACTCTATTCTTCTCGCTTTTTTAAATGCAAAATTACTTATTAAATTTTTGTATTCAAGTTCCTTTAACATTTCTTTTTCAATAAATAATATGGTTAATCCACTTTGATACTAAGAAATTTTCCAACTCCTTTTACCATTGGGGTCTCTTCCATCTCTTTTTACCCTTCGGGTTCCCTTCCATCTCCTTTTACCCTTCGGGTTCCATTTACCCTTCAAGTTAGAAATGCCCTACGGGTCCATTTACCCTTCAGGTTGGAAAGTACCTATCGGGTTCCATTTACCCTCGCGTTGGAAATGCCCTTTGGGTCCATTTATCCTATAAGTTGGAAATGCTCCTTAGGTCCATTTACCCTTCAGGTTCAATATACCTTTCGGGTCAAATATATCCTTCAAGATCAATATACCCGTCAGAACAAAAATACCATTTAGGATAATATACCCATTGGGAGAAATATACCCTTCGGGATCAATATACCCGACGGGACAAATATACTCTTTGGGATCAATATACTCATCAAGAGAAATATACCTTTTGGAATTAATATACCCATTGAGACAAAGATTTCCTTCGGGATAAATATACCTGATGATGCACAGGATCGTCAGCAAGAGTGAGCAGATGGAACCCTTTGTAGTGCAAGAGAGTACGCTTAATGATGGTCACCGGTGTGGTGCCTGCCACAACGTCTCCGATGCCAAAGTTAGAAAGACAAATAGAAATTAAGAATCGGAATATCCACTCAAGATGTCAGTATGTGTATGTATTACCTTTTGTTGACTCTGTGAGAGTTTTATACCTGCGGCGTTGGGGGCTAGTCGTTGGGGTGGTTAATGCTTTCTCAAGTAACGCCCCTGGTCCACTAATGAGACTTTTAAGAGGTTCCCAACGGTCTGCTGGATTGATTTCATAACCACTCAGGTCATTGATTGACTGCGTTGAATGACTCCCTTCCTTCGTCAGTGATGATAGCTTTCTTCGTCGTTCCAGAGGACTTCGTCAAGGATGCTTCCTTCGTCATTAGTGTTACCTTCGTCTATGAGATGTAGCATCGTCATTCCCATCAATACCCATAGGGAAAAATATACCCATCGGGGTCAATATACCCATCGGGAAAAATATACCCTTCGAGATCAATATACTCATCAGGACAAATATACCCTTCAGGATCAATATAGCCATCGAGACAAATATACCCTTTGAGATCAATATACTCTTCGAGGCCAAATATACCCTTTGAGATCAATATACCATCAAGACAAATATACCCTTCGAGAAAAAGGTATCCTTCGAGATAAAACATCTCCTTCGAGTCTGATGGCCACATGACATTGTCTATACCCTCCATCCACATTCGTCATCAGGTATGAATCTACCCGTCGAGTTAACCAATACCAATGGTGGATTATACTTAGTCCTACTCCATTTGCTTACTCTCCACTCATGATTCCCTATATGGAAAGAACTTGCACACCATGTCCAAGGATCTCTCTACATATTCGTATCCTTCCAATATTGGAGATAAAACCCTAAGATCTCAGAATATTAACTTCATATCTTCCCTACAAGGATAGGTCCTATGTTCATGGGATCTTAGTCAGCTCTACACCACTATATAAGCATCAAGTCTCCTCTTCTCCAAAAGATGTGAAATTTCCTAGCTCACACACTTTTGAGTTATTAGAAATTCTTCTATCACGAACTTAACCTTCAAAGGGTTTTTTGCCGACACTCCATCGGTGCTCTCTGTAGATTTTTTGTTTCTTTGTTCTTCAGGTACTTCAATTGGCGCGTGTGTGAATGATCAACTCACTAGCGATTTTGTGCATCATCACACTTAATCTTTCTTGTGATATTATCGATCTTAAATATGATTTTATCAATTTTAATTCTAAAAAACTTCTTTATGTAGAAACAACTGTAATATGTATTGTTAATAAAAATTCTACAAGATGTACATGCATTTGGAAAATAATCTAACCTTTTAATATAATTTAGTACATCAATTGGGGTAGTTTCTTCTATTTGTAGAACTTCTTTTAAAATTTTAACTCTAAAAATAAATCTGAACCAGCAACATCAAAATAAATATCAACTTTAAGAAAAATTCAAGGTAAAGACTATTTTTTGCAAACTATCCTCTGATTTTAATTTCTTAAAATTAAATAAAAAATAAAAATATCTTCATATTTTTAAAAATTTTGGGTTACATGATTCAACCCCTTTTTTTTTTTTTTGTTATATATATATATATATATTTTTTTTTTTTTTTTGGTGGGGGGAGAGTTGTTGAATCGTGTAAGTCGGTGTGGTCCGAGTGGACCTGACTTCCCATTGCCATATGATAAAGACATAAAAGTAAACCAGTAAAGGCAATGCAATCCAACACCATTAAAGGAAGAAGCAATCAAACAAGTTAAAAACAACACAAATCTAAAAATAAATAAATAAAAAATAAAAAATCAAGGCAAACCTCAAATCTGAAGGGAATAGTTGGAACGGAGAGTCTGACACGTAGCAGAATCAGCAAATACAAAGAAAGATTGAAAAGAATTAAAGAAAGCAAATTTTTCCAGCAATATTGTCAACAATAAAAATAAAAAATAAAATAAAAAGTTTTGAACTTTTTTTTTTTAATGTTTCGTTCTGGTTGGTTGGGTAAGAGAGATTTCGACTTTTACATAATTAACCTTTTTTTAATAAAAAAATTTAACTTACGCAGCATTTATTTGGATACCGCGATTCACGCGTTTCTAAAGTTTGCGTTTTGTCTCTTTCCTTTTTCTTTTTGAAAAGTGTGTTTCAGCTCTTTCAGTAAATCCGTATATTGTTTATATGACTTGCAAACACCTTTTTTTTTCAATAACACTCTCATTAAAAATGGATTTCATGATATTATTTATATATTTAAAAATTATTTTATTATAATATTTTTAATTTTTAATTTCTAACAAAATAAACTATATCTAAACGAATCTGATTAAAATTTGGAGTCATGATATTATTTATATATTTAAAAATTATTTTATTATAATATTTTTAATTTTTAATTTCTAACAAAATAAGTTGTATTTAAACCAATCTATTAAAATTTGGAGTCTTTGGCTGTCGCCTCACACACGTAAGGCAAGAGTCAGATTGACAAATTGACATCCGATCAACCAAATCAAAGTGGGAGATTTAAAGAATTGCTACTGACAATGACTTCAGTCAAAATCAATTGCCAAAGGTTTTGGATTTCCTCTGGTCTAATCAGTAAAAATCACGTCAAGCATGGTGAAGCCGACACATCATGATGCAATCGTTGTATGCGGTGTAGACTCATGAGTCATGAGATCTCACATACACAATAATTTAAATATTTATTCTAGACTCATCGTTTTGGATTTCCTCTGGTCTAATCGTTGTAAGATCAAGCAGTTTGCTCGGGTCTAGGTACGGGTTGGATAGCCCTAGTATCGATATACTCAAGGATAATGCGTTGATGATATTATTCTTATATATTTTACATCATAACGAAGTTATGAGTGGAACTTGTTTAATTTCAAAGTAGACACATACAGGCTTTAAAACAAACACAACTTAGGCCCGATGTTGGATAAATGCGTGTCTGCATTTTACTTTATGCAAATTTATATCTATATATATATATATATATATAATAGGTAAAGTTGAGAAAAACTCAAATTAGAATTTTAAATTAGAATTTCAATTTTATGTCATATATTCTAAATTATTTATTCTTAAAAAGTTTTATTTCTTAATTTTAAAATCAAATGTGGGACTACATCCTAAATTATTATCCAAGTGAATTATTAAGTATAAAAACTAAAGAATCTAGAATAAATGAATTGTAAAAAAAAAAAGTGTTTCACAATAATTGTTTTTAAAAAACATTTACAATTTACCTTTTACATCTAATAATATCCTTACAAAATTTTTTAAAAAGTTAACAAAATATAAAAATAACTATCAATAGTATTTAAATTATATTTATAGGAATTATATTATGCATCTTATTGTATATCTTTAAGTGTATCAATGTATATACATGGAGTTACAAGTTAGTATATAATAATAGGTGAAGTTAAGAGAAGCTCAAATTAAATTTCTAAATTAGAGTTTCAATTTTGCGCCATGTGTCCTAAATTATTTATTCTTAAAGAGTTTTATTTATTAATTTTAGAATTAAATATGAGACCACATCATAAATATTTATCCAAGTTATTAAATATAATAATCAAAGAGTTTAGAATAAATGAATCGTAAAAAAAAGTGTTTCACAATAATTTTTTTTTAAAAAAAGAATAATTTACATTTTATACCTAATAATATCCTTACAAAATGTTTTAAAGAGTTAACAAAATATAAAAATGGCTATCAATAATATTTAAATTATATATATATATGAATTATATTATGCATCTCATTGTATATTTTTAAATGTATCCATGCATATGCATAGGGTTACAAGCTAGTAATCATAATTAGAGCATTCCCATTCAATAATTCCATCCTATTCTATTTTACTATCTCAAAAAACTACTTTATCAATTATACAATACCATTTTACAATATACTCAACATCCTAACTTTTATTTTATTATATTACACATTAAAATAATATATCTACATAATAAAATAATATATTCTGAAGAAAAAAAAATGAGACAGTGGAGAGAGGAGGCAAATTTTTGTAGGTAGAATAAAATAATAATTTTTGGATTTATAATGTTGCTACAGTACCATCGTAAATTTGCGATGGTACTGTAGCAGTATTGCAAATTTTTTTAGCTTTAGTAGACCAGTTATTGACTTTTTTTTGGGCTGAAATGGTAAATCTTGGCAAGATATGGCATATATCATGCCAGCTACGAATGCTCTTATATTTCATTAATATTTAAAAAAGAGTTTGTTAATATTCTATTGCTATTTTCTTTCTTTTGATGAGAATATCTGTTCGGTTGAAGGAGTGAAAATGTTGGATGATAGAAAAGTAGGAAAATAGAAGAGATTTAATTTTCTTCTATTTGTGTTTGGTTAGGAGGATGGAAAAGTAGAGAGATAAAAAATTTATTTTTTTGGTTGAGAAGAAAAATAATGATGAAAAAAGTGAAGTTGATATAAATTTATAATTATATTCCCATTAAATCAAACAAAAAATCCACACATTTTTTTTAGCAAAAATAGTGTATGTGCAAACAAAAAAGTAACACATTTTTTTAGCAAAAATAATTGTGTATGTGCAAGGGAATGAAGAAAATTAAAAGATCAACGAAACAACAACAACAACAACAACAACGCAACTAGGCATGGATGTTGCCCATGTGCACTTGCACATGGGCATTTTCATCAGCCCAGGTGCGCAAAAGCCAACACTCAGTTTTCTCCTGTTGCCCATGTGCATTTTCATCAACCCAGGTGCACAAAAACCAGCACTCTCAATTTTCTCCCCATTTTGGGGAGAAAACTTTTTCGTGGGCCCAGGAAGAAAATACTTAGATCCCACTACAAAGTTTCTCTTCTTTATTTTCATCTTCCCTAAAATCTACTCTACCAAACATGCTTTTAAGTGTAACTATACTGCATGAGGTCCAATTGATTCAATGACAAATGCCATTGGATCCAATACAAAAAGTTACAAAACAAATAATGTTTTGTGGGTAAAAGAAAAGATATTAGCAAGGTTGTCAAAATCGGGATCCTACGTAGGATCGTAGGAGGTAGGTAGGATCGTGGATCGTAGGATCGGGTCGTGGATCGTAAGATCCTACCCATTTTCAGATTTTAAGCAAAAAACCTATTGATAGTGAATTTGTATGTTATATAATCACTCAAAACATGAATCCATCCATTAAAAAAAAAATTGCATCATAAAATGTAATTTGCACGCACTAAATTGTTCTTATGTCATTCTAAGAAAACAAAATATATTTAACTTTTGACATAATGTATCTAAAAAGTCCAGTACATATTTAATTAGTAACTAAGTACCAAAATATTATTTACACATATGGAAAATGTTTTCCAAATTCTAAGTTCCAAATCCAAAATAAGTTAGACTAGTTAGCATATAAAAACTAGCTAACTACAAATTTACAATATGTAATCCAAAAGAGAATTCTCAATCTAAGTTAAACTAGCTAATTACAAATATGAAATCCAAAAGAGAATTCTCATTCTAAGGTTCTTCTAATCTAATCATTGTCATTTTCATATCCTATTTCATCATCTAAATATTTTAGGTTTTGTTTTTGAAAACGTTTAACTTAAGTACTATAGGTTTTTTTTGAGATTTTATGTTGATATAGGGGTAAATTTGGGACTTCAATTCATTATTGGGCTTTTGATAACCCGTTGGGTTTGTGGGTTTAGGTGAATTATCTTACCCAAATGAATCCCACTTAAAAAAAAAAAATTAAAAAAAAAAAAAAAAAAAAATTCAAGCCAAATGGTAGGATCGGTAGAATCGGTAAGATCCCATACGATCCTACGATCCTATGCGATCCTACACGATCCTACATACGATCCTACCATTTTTGCGATCCTACTACGATTTTAAACTTTTCAGTGAGGTGGGATCGTAAAATCGTGCGATTTTACGATCCGGATCGCGATTTTGACAACCATGGATATTAGTGGTGAGTTCATGTAAAAGAGATGTTCAACCCATCATATCTTATAACCTCAATAAATTTGATATATAGACACGTGTATACCATTTACACCCAAAACAAAGCCTTTCTCATGAGCCCATGCCCCCTAGCATGGTTGTCAAAATCGCGATCCGGATCGTAAAATCGCACGATTTTACGATCCCACCTCACTGAAAAGTTTAAAATCGTAGTAGGATCGCAAAAATGGTAGGATCGTATGTAGGATCGTGTAGGATCGCATAGGATCGTAGGATCGTATGGGATCTTACCGATTCTACCGATCCTACCATTTGGCTTGAATTTTTTTTTTTTTTTTTTTAATTTTTTTTTTTAAGTGGGATTCATTTGGGTAAGATAATTCACCTAAACCCACAAACCCAACGGGTTATCAAAAGCCCAATAATGAATTGAAGTCCCAAATTTACCCCTATATCAACATAAAATCTCAAAAAAAACCTATAGTACTTAAGTTAAACGTTTTCAAAAACAAAACCTAAAATATTTAGATGATGAAATAGGATATGAAAATGACAATGATTAGATTAGAAGAACCTTAGAATGAGAATTCTCTTTTGGATTTCATATTTGTAATTAGCTAGTTTAACTTAGATTGAGAATTCTCTTTTGGATTACATATTGTAAATTTGTAGTTAGCTAGTTTTTATATGCTAACTAGTCTAACTTATTTTGGATTTGGAACTTAGAATTTGGAAAACATTTTCCATATGTGTAAATAATATTTTGGTACTTAGTTACTAATTAAATATGTACTGGACTTTTTAGATACATTATGTCAAAAGTTAAATATATTTTGTTTTCTTAGAATGACATAAGAACAATTTAGTGCGTGCAAATTACATTTTATGATGCAAATTTTTTTTTAATGGATGGATTCATGTTTTGAGTGATTATATAACATACAAATTCACTATCAATAGGTTTTTTGCTTAAAATCTGAAAATGGGTAGGATCTTACGATCCACGACCCGATCCTACGATCCACGATCCTACCTACCTCCTACGATCCTACGTAGGATCCCGATTTTGACAACCTTGCCCCCTAGAACTTTGGTTTACAAATGAAGTTGATCTAACTGTTCGAAAAAAGTATAAGGCGACACCATTTATGTACTCTCTAAAATGATACTTCTATCTACGCTACTCTTATTTACTTGGTAGCGAGGCTCCTATCAGGTCAATAAATTCGGTCTTATTTACAAGTGTAGAAGCTAGAAATAACATTTTAAAATTTCTTATCATCCCATATTTATGATTC
This sequence comes from Quercus robur, assembly GCF_932294415.1. Lineage (NCBI taxonomy): Eukaryota > Viridiplantae > Streptophyta > Magnoliopsida > Fagales > Fagaceae > Quercus > Quercus robur. The sequence continues at coordinate 15,891,268 of NC_065537.1, forward strand.
ATCCAAAGTCCATCACTTTGTAAATATCATTATTTATGGTCTTCCATCTCCATTCCATATATCATACACAAAATGAAAGTTGCTGGCTTGAGCCCGTCAATCTCAACATTGTTAGAATTGGATTTTGGATTCATAAAACAAGTTGGATGTGAATAAGTTAATATACCTAGAAGGCTCATTAATATGCTGTGGTCAAATTAGTATTGAGTCTTGGTACACTTTGTTTTATTGGACTTATTCCATAGTCTGATGTGAGGTAAAATGTAAGGTTTTAAACCTGATCTATGATGGATGGATATTAACCGTATATAATATAAGGTTAGGTCTCCTATCCACTCCTAACATTAGACAAAACCCTAGATCTCATCCTTTTAGAGATTATGCTGACTTGCCCCATCGAAAGCCTATGAAGAGGAAGATTTGTCTGGGCCGTGTGTCGAGTGTGCACGTGCGTGTCTATTGCTATTCATAATCTATCCAGGTTTGCTCAAGGTTTTTGAAAGTTCGTCCCTAAACCTTATGGATTTATTGATTATCTATGTTCTAGTATTTAGCATGTATATGTCTTTAATTCTTACAGACCTAGGATACCATGAATCGATAAATTTTTATTTTCATCTTCTTAGAAGAGAAGAGACATTGAGTAGATCTAATTCCCAACAAGTAGACCCATGTCCATATGCAAAAAAGCATCTTTCTCCTTTCAGCACCTTAATTTTCTGTCATGGGACCAAGCAACGTGGCCATTTTAATGTGTGTTTCAAACGTCGGTGCATTATTCAACCTTGTAACGATCAATACTACCCATTATCACACAACAAACGAAATTTGCGGCGTTTATATGGAAAATGCAAGTAAAAAACAAATTGTGTACATAAAGAAATGTTTTCTAGCTAGCTTGCGTTTTCAATGCCTTCCTAACCTCCAAGCATCAATTTGCTTCTAAGCTAAGTTTTCTAGCTTCCTCGAATTTTCGTTACCTTTCCAAGTTTAAAAATGCTTTGAACTTACTTTTCATTGCGTGTACACAATGTGTGCCAATGTGTAGTACTTATAATCAATGACGAGGTTGAACGTTATAGACGCGTAAAAAAAAAAAAAAAAAAAAAAAAAAGGGCCTTTCTTTGGTGCATATATATACATAGAAAGATGGGCACAGTTTGACACACAACCTTCACCCCTCTCTATCTCTCTCTTCACTTCAATCTATAGCAAAATCTTGGCCCGCTGCTGGATCCTAAAACTGGCAGTGTTCCCAGGAAGGTTCTCCAAATCACAACAAGAGAAGGAAAAAAAAAAAATGATTTGTGCATGTACCTTCCTGAGAACACTGCCCCGTTTTGGTGTCCTCAGTCAGTAGTGCTAGTGGTGGTGGTGGTGGTGGTGAGGTTTATCAATCAAATCAAATCATGAGAGAGAGAGAGAGAGAGAGAGAGAGAGAGAGAGAGAGAGAATTTGAGGGATTTAATTGGATTGGGTCTAGTGTCCAATTGCATTGGACTCATTCGGATGATAACACATGTCCAATCCGACGACCAGTTACGTAACCTAACTCTTACCCTGATTTAATAACCTTTTTTTTTAACACAAATGAGGTACTTAACAATCCCAAGAGGCTAGTTTAGTAGTTCTTAAGGCCTCATAATATCTATGAGATTCTGGGTTCAAAACCTCTATCTTGGGACCACCCATATAGGATTCTTTCTTCTAATAACCTAGTGCGTATGGGATTGGGGGACTACATACACCCTAGAGAATAGTCAAATATTCGAAGGTCTGAACACTTTTCTGGATTTTCTAATTTCATGTATTTTCTTTTACTTTTAAAATTTTTGATTTGATTTTGAATTGATTTATTTTTTCTTTTCTTTTTTAAGAAAAATAAAAAATAAAAACTATTTTTATATAAAAAATTCTATATAAGGTTTTTTTCCCTCTTGTCTATATAAATTAATCTAGTTTTTTTGTGAATTAATTTTGGATTGATGTTGATCAAAAGTATCAAGGGTCGAAACCAAATATTTTACTGGGCTCAACCCTACTCTTGGACCTGATTGTACGCATATTTTACAAATCTTAGGAGTAGAGAATAAATTATATGCATCTTTCACAAATTTTGAGGGTATTATGAACAATTTATATTGAAGAGAGATCTCTAAGAGGAGACATATTTCTTGTTCCTTTTATTTGAAAAACAATACTACAATTAGTTCAACTAGCAGAAAATGACTCCAACCAAGCATAGCATCTAATATTAAGAGGTATTCTCCAGAAAGCACACAACACAGGCAGCTTATCTTAACTAAGAAGTTATATTTCCTGTTGCACAATCAAAATTTGCTTTATTTATATATATTTATATATACACACACACACACACATTCCGTTTTTTACCTTGGGAAATATTTAGCTCTTCGCCTGGTTTTCATGTGTGCTTCTTGAATGCTTGGACGAGCCATATTCAGGTAAGTGATGCTCTTTGGAGAGAAGCCACTGCAACTTTGCTCACTGTTAAGTGTACTTTACAGCTGAAATATCCCGACATTGTTTTGGATTATGAAGCTATTAACGTTTTGAATCCCCTCAAAAACTCTAGAGCATCTCATACTCAATGTAGCCAATTTTGCAAAATAATGTGTTTTTGGAACACTTCTTTGTAGCTCCAAATAATGTAAATTTTGTTTGTGCTCCTCCAAATCTAGTCCAAGGAGCTTTTCCTTTTGTAATAATTTTGGGAATATTAGCATCTCAGATCTTCCTGCCCAGGTGCTGAGATCTGAAGGAAAGGTTAAGGGCCCAGGTCCTGTTTTGTTTCTTGTCAATAAAATTGTTTATTCATCCCAAAATGCATAAATAAATAATCAGTTAACCAAAAATAGAACTGACAAACATATGAAGGCTATGCATAGAAGAGTTTGGCATGAGTTTGCAGAATGGGAGAGTGATGCTTCTTCATATGTAATTTCCTTCTACCTACTTTAAGATTACAAGGAGCTAATAGAGAACCATTGGTCCATAACGTACAATGGTGGTGCCTCCCATGAAGGAAAACTTCCATATATGATAAACAGCATTCATTTATGCAACAGGCTTCTGGAAGTGCTAGACATCCCTAAAACAAAGCTGGAAAATAGAATAAACAAAATTTTTGATCCTATAACAAATGCTATTTGCTTAACAGTTTTACATTTGGATGATTTTTTAAAAATTGCGTAATTCATGATAGAACTAATCATTTTAAACACTACATTAATTCCAACGTTTAGTTTCATACTTCATTACATGGCAACGATAAAACAAGACAAAGTTTAATGCAATCTCTTCTGGTCATAACCATACACCATTCAAGACTTCATCTCCTGTCACCTTGGCGCCTTCTATCATGATCATCGTCCCTCCTGTCTTTATACCTATCACCATGTTCTCGCTCTTCTCGCCTGCCTTTAAAGCTATCAACGTCTGCACTTCTTTTTCTCTGACTTGGCTCATCCCTTGTGTCTCGCCGGTCACTGTCCACATTTCTCTTCCTATAGTCCCTGTCATCCCTCCTTTCCCCACGGCGATCATCATCTGCACTTTTCTTTCTATAATCTCCACCATTGCTCCTTTCAATATAGTTATCATTATCTGCACCTCTCTTCCTATACTCTCTATCATCCCTCCTTCCTGCATGGCTAGAATTATCTTTACTTCTCTTCTTATAATCTCCATCATCCCCCTTTTCTGCATGCCTATCAATATCTGGAGTTCTCTTTCTATAATCCCGCTCATCTCTGTTGTTATCATTTAGACCTCTTCGTTTATACTTTTCTCCATCCCTTCTCTCTTCGACATAATCCCGCTCATCTCTCTTGTTATCATTTAGATCTCTTTGTTTATGCTTTTCTCCATCCCTTCTCTCTTCAACATGATCCCGATCTCTTCCACTTCCACGGGATTGACTTGTTTTACCATCATGATGCATCTCATCCTCTCTGTATCTTCTACTTCTGTCAGTCGGCTTGTGCCTATCACTCTGGTCTTCATTTTCTCGGTCCCTATGCCTTAGGTCTTCAGAACTCTGCCTATACGTCTTTTCTTTCTCACCTCGGTCACGTGGCTCATGGCCTCGATGTCGTTTTTCTCGTCTTGGACTTTCAGGAGTGTCTCCATCAAATACCATTTCAAACCTATAACAATTAATAGTATGAGAGAGAGCGCAAGAGAATCACACAAAGACAGAGAGACCCATAATCACACTCAAGAGTACATACCTAGAATTGTTCTCACCACCTCGCTGTCGGTTATCATCCTTTAAAATATAGTTCTGTTTGACGGCTGAGCCACCAGTGCAGTCCTTGGCAACGTGATCAAGAGCACCACATTTGAAGCAACCTCCTTTTAGAGCCAAGTAGAAATATGGACAGATTAATTTCAGAGGAATTTAGAAACTTCTAAGATTTCAAATGAGTGCCACATTCAAGAAACAATCCTTGAATGAATTAAATTACATGTGAGAAGGGTTGATAAAGAAATAGACTCAGCTTTGGTTGTGTTCCAACTACTGCCACATGAATGACTATATAATGATTTCCATTAATAGAATTTAATATCAAGGTATGTGACAAGTAATTTGTTTGATTTTTTTTTTTTTTTTTAAGAACTTCTAGACATCATGGAGTCAACCCAAATCCAGATGATAGGGGTGTTTCTAGCACCAAAACCAAGCAATATTGAACTTTATTCGTCCAATATTAAATGCCTGGACCCTTTAAAACGATTTAAGTACCAATTGCAATGAAGTGTGTATGAATGAAGTGAAGTGTGGATCATCAAAATTCCTGTCTCAATAACTATTGGTTAGCCCACAAGGCCTTCATTTTCAGGAGTGAGACTTCTAGGCAATATGCATCCAGCTTTTGTACCTTTTGTCAGCAAACAATGATCAACAACGATACACCCCCCAGTACCCACTAATATCATAGGTCTTTGGAATTTGTCTCCACAGCTATGACAGCCAAAATCAGTGCAATTTACCATGCAGCATAGTGAACAAGTCAAAATTTCAGCAGAGTGTAGACTCTAGTTTCTAAGAAGCTAATGTTGCATGATGCCTAGATTTCCTATTTTAGTCTTGTGTTGCAAAATAGTGTTGATTTATCGACAAAGAAAACCAAAACCAAACAGACAGAGAATCATAGGTAATGAACAGCTAGTAAATTTCCAACAGGAAAGGTATGGAAAATACTACTAAAAGAAAGGATCAAATGCTCTTCATTTAGTGCTCTTCAAGTGAAACGAGCCAGGAGAGAGAGTCAACCTTAACATCAGTGATAAAAGGAAAGGAAGAGCAGAATCTCATAGTGCAATGCATGGAAATGTACATGCATGAGCGGGAAAATTATATAAAACAAGTAAATATGACATTGCAATTTTTACCTTTACCTGTTTTATTATCTTTACGTCTGTACTGGGACCACAGTTTTGAAACACTTTGACTAAAATCAACATGTATCCTTCGGTCATCGATCAGAGCATTATCCATCTGTCATTAGAAATAATATAAATGAATGATGTTTTGCTAAAACAAAGCAGCTATAAGACTTTTCAAAAAAAGTTACTTTAAATTATACACTATTTACTCATTTATTTGATAGAGTAATTGGATTATTCTGAATCAAAAGTACAAAGTTTATCATTTCTATTTGCAGCCAGCTTGTTGACGTCCATTAGGTTAAAAGCACACTATCTCCATGTTTTTCATGCCTTTCAAAATGCATGTGGCAAAGGACACTCCACCACATCACAAATAGTTTATGCCTACAGACTTCAAAAAACAATTAAAAGGGTAGCAATGTAGCAACATGAGGTCCTATTTTTTTCCTTTAGAATCCTTCTAATTTCAAGTTCAGGATGTCACTCAAGTAATTATTTAGACGAGGATAGAAGCAGAAGAGATGTCAGGCACCTCAATAGTAGTCTTCAAACAAGTAAAAATGATATATTAGAAAATGCCAGATGGAGGGCACAACTCATGTACACAGAGTATACAAAAAGGCATATCCAAGAAAGAGAGTAAAGAATTAAAGACCAAATCTTAAAGTTAAGGACATCAACAGAGTCAATCAAAGAGCCAGACGTTTCATAAGAGTGATAATCAAAATCCATTCAGTATGTATGCACACTTTCTTCACATCTTGATTAGGATAACACTTCAGCTGAAAGCTTTCCATTCCCGTTGGAATCTCACATCCCAACTCCGCCCTCCCCCAACACTCTGCCTCACCAACAAATCCTCCACAGATGCCTCCCTACTATTCCTTTTCACCGTTAGAAACCCTATATAGCTTACTATTCTCCAGCTTTTCCCACCAAACCCTAATCCTAATTCTTTAAAATCCTAGCAGTCTAGAACTTTCAAATCTGATTTGGTTTCATTCACCTTTGTCCTACGTCATTAGATATTCATTATTATTAAGTCTAGGAATTTCTCCTACTTTCCTTTACAGAGACACGGACAGAGTGAAAGAGAGTGCTCAGTTCTGAATATGAAATGACATTCTGTCTAGGGGATTCATGTTATTATTATTGTCTAGAAAATCCTCTCTCGTCGCATAGTTTTTAGAGTAACTTAAGGAGTTAAGGTACAATTCACACCTGGACAGTGGGATAAATGATCCCCACTCATATGGAAAAGGTGTTAGCTTTACCCTTTACCCAATTATTTATTCTATATACCTTTTTTTTTCTATTGTTTTTACACATCAAATGCTGAAGCAATACATACGTGTATATGAACAAAAAGGAGGGGGGAAAAATGGAAATTATGTATTGTCAATCTCAGCTGTATCAATACCCTCTATACCAAAACATGAGGAAAAATGGGAAAATTTTATTTAAAAGGTAAAAGAACATTGAAGTAGGGGCAAAAAAGTACAGTCCAATATTTCACATGAACCAAAGATTCTCCCCAAAAAAAATTATATTTTCAAAAGAAATTGTTACAATGTGCAATCTCGGTAAACCTTACAAGAACAGAATCTTACCAGCTTAAGCACTAGATGCATGTAGTTAGTACTTGATCAAGGGACATTAGATATGCAGGCAGATAAGAAAAATATATATGCAATATTTGAGAGAGACATCATTTCAGTCCAACATACCTTAAAATAAGCTTGTTCACATGCATCATTCGTCTCAAACTCTGAAGTGGGAAAAGAAAATTGATAACAATCAAAATATGTCATCAGAAACTTGATTCTATAACAGATAGGAATAGACTATTAATTAGGCAACTGAAGGTATGCAAATCACTTGGCCACAAATAGAGCAGGGTAGAAAGAACCAAAAATTAATGCTACAAAAGAGAAAGATAAATCTTGATATCCATACTAAATTATAAATTCCTTTATTTGGTGGAAAAATCTTTTTGAGACTATAAAGATAAACAATCTTGAATGCTGTTCTCAGCTGTTCCTTCCCTTCCTTATTTTGTTCTATTTGTGGTTGGTTAGAAGCAAGGATTGCAGGTCATCTTAGTAGAGTAATTTCTCTCTATTAATAAGTTTGTCCTCACCCTACACCTTGCTCTTATAAGGGAAAGAGGTTGCATTTAAGCTAGAGCTCATTGGCATCATATTGGCGTAATAATAATGTCCAAGTAAAAACTTAGGGATAGCCATCAACCTAGATATATCCCTCCTTTCTCCAAGCTAAAGATAAGGCACTACATAAAAAACCAGAAGAATTTTCTGTAACAGTTTATCACATATTAAGTTACATGTGAATAATAATAATAACAAAATAATAATAATTTGTTGTTGTTGTTTATAATAAAAGAACTGGAAATTAAAGTCTATTTGTTAGTCCAGTTGTCTTTGCAATCTTTATGTGGAAGTCAATGAAAATGTTCTGAATTCCGCATGAGAGGAAAACCAGAAAAGGAGGGGGGAATAGGTGCTGAAACCTAAGTTCTGAATACCACATCAGTGGTCATTTCAGATTGGCCACTGGAACAGAAATGAATATTTCTGTACTAGTGTGTACCAATATACTGTTTCAGGATTACCACTATAAATATTTTATATTTGTAAATATAAATACTCCTCATAAAATAAATTTAAGAACTACATAATTCATGCCATTTCATTACTCTATAGAATTTTCAAAACATGAATAATAACCAAATAATTTCATATATACCATCTTAGAATTATTCTAAAAAGAAAAAGAAAAAGAAAAATAAAATTTTTAGAATTAGCCAATTTTAAAAATGAAAATTTACATGATTAGGTCTGATTTGGGGGAGGAAAAATTACCAAAATCACAAAGTTTAAAAAGAATTACAATTTAAACCAAATTCTATTCCGAGCCAAAATGGAGTTTTCATCCAAAATGCCCAGAACACCCAAGTATGGCCAAATATTTGAGTTAAAACAGAACAGAGGGTTTTATGTACTGGTTTATGCACCAGTACGGAATTGGATTCAAAAACATTGAATGAAACTTTACTTTCTCATGCACAATAAATAAGACTTAAAAGGTATCCTAGCATAAAATGGCAAAAAAGCCACTCACCTACGAAAGCATAGCATAAACTGTCTCCAGTCTTAAAGTCACGAATTATTTCAGCCCTGTCACCAGCATTTACTTATGATGAGAAATGCATCTTGCAAACTACAAACTAACAGGCCCCAGAATAATTAAATAATACCACAAGAAAGTTCTATCATTACTTACGACAATACAGTTCCAAAACGTGAAAAGATGGTATGCAAGTCCTCATCCTGCAGTAAAAACAAGTAAATATTAAATATGACCTTAACATGACCAACTCATTAACAAAGGGTTCAATAAGTATATCAGAATTCAGAACGTTATTGCATTTTAGAGTAGCAGCTTCCTAATAAAAGAAAGGATAGACATTCCCTATAACTATGACAAAACAAGCACTCACTTCAGTAACTGGATTCAGTTTACAAACAAATAGCACATTATCAGGAGGCTTTATTTCAGCATCAGGAATATCTCCGATCTGTATGCAAATCAGGCAAAGAAAAAAAGAAAACAAATAAATAAAATTAAAACGACGACATGGTTTATTAAAATTGGAAATTTAGTCTAATGAATTAAATGTACCCAATACTTACACTTTCAAGTACAACTGCTCTGGAATGTGCTTCCTTTGTGCGGAGAACCTCCTCAAGCTCTGAAGCATCTAACTGCTCATCCATGGGCACCCAGTCATCCTCAAGCCGCACATTATCATCAACCTAGTTACAACATTGATTGACATATAAGTCATAACTTCAAACAAAGATGCTTGCCAAGCAGCCACCATATGCTCAGAGAGCCAACAAAAAAATTGAATTAACCAAGTTGACCCAGTCATCCATTCGCCTTTTTACTATTAATTTATTTACATCATTTTGGACATATTAAAACTAACAACGAAATATCTGCCAAATTAGAATTTTCAGAATTCCTAGTTTGAATCCCTAGGCAATGACCATGACATCAAGATGAAAGCACTCCAACTTGGTTTTGAAGCATTTGATAAGCATATGATTATATTAAGTTTCAGACAAACATTAAAATGACTAAGATTTCCTTATGACTCCTTTCTAATTAGCTTCATCTCTCCCCCAATTATGATTAATTAATATCTGTAGTCTGGTCATTACCTCATCTTTTGGTTTTCCTTCTGGCGAAGCATCAGGAATCAAGTCAGCTATCTGGGGAGGATCATCAAAAGGATCATCCAGTATGTACGTGTGTTTGATTCTGTTCAATAAATGAAAATGCAATAAATTTTGGTATCAAGAGAAAGTCAAGAAAATTTAATTTCAGAAGCATAGTACATTGTCACTACATCAACAAAATAATATATAAAGAAAGAAAGAAAGAAGAATCAACCGAATATTCTTAAATGGTCGGCCCTTCTCATCCACATAAGCTTCATTTATCCTCGTCAATGTATCAAGCCCTTCCGCGATCTCCCCAAAAACCTGCAATGACCCAAAAACACTATTTAGATAGATTATACAACAATAAACTCTCCTCGCATTAGGAAATAGAAACATTTTTATCTAGAAGGGGAGTTCACTCTCCGCAGCCTTATACAGCACACTCAATACTTCCTAGAAAAAGGTTTGGTCCCCAGTCGTAACAAACCAGTTATTCATTCTTCAAAGTGGTGGTTGTCAAATTGACTAACATCCCCCCTCCCCCAGGGAAGCAAATTCAGTTATCATGCCCCAAATCTGCCCTTCAAATGTAAAAGTGTAATACAAAACAGAACCTCCCTCATGTCTTTCCATGCAAACAGCTTGTCAGAAGGTCAAGCATCCCACACTTATTTTTTTTCTTTTTGTTGATAAATCAAGCATCCCACACATGTTAAAGCAAGAACCTAATACTTTTGTTGGACAACCATCAAGGGAAACCGATGCATGACAAGCTTAAATTGAGCTTAATCACTCAATTTAAGGCTGCAATTTAGAACCACAAAGAGCCCTTAAACGCCAATTGGATGGTGCATACCATAATGACTTTCCAGAAGGAAGGCACAGATAAGCAAAATGTTTTTATGTCTAAATGCTGAGAGAGAGTGACACTCATTCCATGAAAAAGTTTGCAAAAAATCAAGCTCTAAAAACAGTATTACATATTGGTCTCCATATTGATGAAGCTATCAAAATAATATATATTAGGCACAACGGCCATTGTACTACAGTGATCAGCCTATATGGATTAGCAATCCCAAAAAAAAAAAAAGAGTAACTAGCTTATATGGATATGATTGGGTAACAAGTCTATCATCTAAATTGAAAGAATCTTTTTAATTTCTCATCAAGGAGTACCAGTTAATCAATACAAAACCAATAAGTTCCATTCAAAACTCTTACAAAAAACAAAATAACTTCCATTCAAGACCACCATAATGTAGTTTATATATATATATATATATATATATTTGTGTACATGTACAAATTTACCAGAAATGAGCAACACAATTAGGACTCCCACAAGATTACAGAAGCAGCCCCACATTCAAATATCAAACACACAAGAACCGTCCGGTCAACATTGCATCCATGACATCAAAAGGAAAATGCAGACCATGCAAACCAAACAAAGAGAACTAGAAAAGAGCTGAAGCACTCCACCCCCTCTTTTCCTATTCTCTATAAAAATAAATAAATGGCCTCTCTTAATCAACAGGGTCGGATTAAAAAAAAAATAAGAAATAAAAAAATAAAACAAATTTTGCAATGGTTTTCTCAGTGTCAGAAGTATGTCCACATTTTTTATTAAATCAATGGAATTAAACAAGCACACAACATCACAAAAGTAGACGAGCAGACAAAAAATATCATAAAAGTCAACAATTCTTTATTCCTTTGAGAAAGCAGCAATTATTAATTTGAGATATAGTAACCAACAGGTCACTGGGATCAGAAGACTCACAGTGTGCTTCTCATCTAGATAGTCAAGATCGTCACGCAGTGTGAAATAGAACTGAAAACAAATGCAATTTCAAGAGTAAATATATGGGCTAGGATTAAAACCAAGTAAACTCTATTTCCCAATAAGATGCAGAAAAAACACTGAATGCTTCTTCATCTTCATAAAGCTATATTAAGCAAAAGAATTCTCAGTCCCATTAAGCAAGAAAAATACTCTAATACCTGAGAAGCATTAAGATTCTCTCCAGCACTAGCCATGGCAACAGTGCCTGTCTTAGAATGCTTTAAATCATGATGAATCTCATCATTGAAAAAGCGAGCTTGATCACCATAAAGAAATCTGAAAGTAGAATGTAGAATGGAATAAGTATGTTCTGCCTTGCTATGTGAGAATTAAAGTTACTTATAATAGCAAATACCAACTAACTAGACTATTGTCATTTGATTAATAACCAACTGTCCCAAAAGCTTAAGTTACTAGGAAATAGTGAATTCAATCATTTCACCATAATTTTAACACTCCCTCACATGTGGGTCCATACTCCCGTTTAATAAACTAGTGCCCAACATGTGGGATTTTTAACTTATTAAACGGGAAGTAGAGTCGAGACAGGGTTCGAACTCAAGGACACCTGCTCTAATACCATGATAAATTATCAATTATCCCAAAAACGTAAGATGTTAATCATTTACCCATGATTCTAACATATAGAAGGCGTAACAAATTAAACCATTTCAAAAGTAACAAATTAAATCCCCTAAAATTTCTAAAATACAAACTAACCCTAAGGTTTCAAAATGTAATGAACTAATCGCTCAGCCTATATAAAACCCAAAACACAATGCTTATCCACTCAAATGTGCTAAGGTTTAATTGTTTGTCACTTTTTTAAAACCTCGAGGTTTGATTCGTTACTTTTAAATAAACACCCCTAAACTATATTGTTTAGAATTAAATTTTTTTAGCAAATATGATATACATATACATAAATATATGTGTGTGGAGAAATGCTACATAGGGTGCGTTTGTATAAACTGTTGGAAAACTGTGTTTTGAGTTTGTAAAAAAAAGCTACTAGGAGTTGTAGTTGCAAAACAGAGTATTGGGTTTTTAAAAAACGCTCTTTTAATCTCTGCGAAACGCCTAACCAAACGGACTCATAAATTTCTAGTCAGCTTGCTTAGGCAGATGTTCTTACTTGTAGATTGAATCGCCACCGGACCCGGTACCGGTGGGGTCACCGGTTTGTGCAGTGAAGTCCTTCTGAACCGTGTGAAATAGACAACCATTGTAATACTTGATCCTGAATCAACCATGTAATGATAATTTATAAAAACAAAAATTACGAGACATTTTTATAATCAGTTTCTGAAGAGGATACACATTTGTTTTATCGCAACCCATAAAATAAATAAATTCTCAAGCTAATTTTATCTGATAATATATATATATATATGAAGACTTACTTGCAAAGCTTCAAGAAGTTTTTGGAGGTCAAGGGGCACTTGTCTGTGTGCAAATCCACCACTATGTCCCCTAAGCTCGTCACTATCAGCACCGACATTCTCTCTTATTGTTTATTTTTTTGCAGTTATCAAATTTTGGTGAAGCGAAGCGAGAGAGAGTTGAGGCGGTGATGGCTGGATTTTGTGGGTTGCGGCGGCGGCGGCGGCGTTTTGGTGACTGGGGTTTGTGGGTTAAGGCCGCGGCGGCGTTTTGGTGGCTGGGGTTTGTGAGTTCTGAGCTTTTTTGTGGGCTTTGTTGGGTGGGTGTGTGGTTGTGCAAGGTGGGTGTGTATTTGGGGCAGCAGAGCCGAGTATGTGCGGTTGTGATGGGTGGCGGTCGATTTTGGAGTTAAAAATGTGAATATCAATAATAATAATAATTTAATTGAAACCGATGTATGTGCGTGGAAAATATACAGTTAACAGGAATAATTACAGCAAACTAACTTGTGGTATGATTCGTTTTTACTTTGTCTATTAGTGGTTTAAAATTTTACACTTTGTCCATTTGAAGTCCACTTGAACTTCAATCTGTTACCCATCTCTGTTAAAATCAGGGGTAAGAATGTGAGTCCAAATCTTCTGTCCCACTTTTCCTGCTCCACTTTATACTCCATAAGTAAAAACTTGCCACATGTTCACCTAACTAATTAAATACTACCACTATTGACTTATTAATACTACCATTATTAATTAATGATAGTAATTAATTAATTAGGTGAACATGTGACAAGTTTTTATTGGTAGAGTATAGGGTGAAGCAGGAAAAGTGAGATAGAAGATTTGGACACAAATGTGTATCTTATCATCACTTTTATGTCTCTCTACTCTAAAAACAAAAAATAACAAAAAAAAAACTCAAACAAACAAGATCAAAGAGGGGGTTTTGTAGCTTGGGTTCAAGAACACACTACCTCTTGGTATGAACAGTTTTGAGCCAATCAATTCAAATAAAATTTTCATATTCGCACAAATCCTAAAAAACATTTACAAAAATCCTACACTTGAAAGTGCTCTACTCTAATTTCACAAAAATCCTATCAGACACTTTCAGTCATTCACAAAAATCATACACGGCTTCACCTTAGTTCTCTCTCAAATCTCAAACCAAAACCAAAGCAAACCCCTCTTCAAAACCCAAACCCACCACACCTAGCAACACAAACACAGACCCACTACACCCACAGCAAAGAAAATAAGATAGTAGAGAGAGAGAGAGGCGGATTGAAGTCACAGTCGAAGCCAAACTCAATGCGAAGGAACCCATGGCCAAAGCTAGAACTTGCACTACTGCAATGGTTCTTTCACCGCCACCATTAACAACCATGGTTCTTTCTCTCGTCTTTGCTGGAACTCATTTGAAACCCTTTGATTCTCTCCTGCTACTTTCAATCTAAGAATGAGATTGGGTTTTATGTTGGGTTTGGTTTTGGGGATTTGTTAATTTATTGCAATTTTATTGGATTTAACTCAGTGGGCCTCATGTATTCATTATTTTATCTAACTTGCCTTTTGGTGGATGGAGATTTTTATTTCTTTTTGCCCTTTGGCCCATTCGGATGTTAAAAATAAACATATGGGTTTGATTTCATGAGTTGGTGGTTGTATAGATTGCAATAGATGTGCTTTTGTTGCTGCTGGAATACAGTTCCATGTTTGAGTTTTCTGTCTGGAAATGTTAAAAGAGTGCCATAACAAGAATCGTGTTAGTGGGGTCCAATGTAGTATATTAGATTAGAATAGAGTTCTTTGATTTTGGAAGCTATTGGATTTTTTTTATTTATATTTGATTTGTATTCCTCCACTTTGTACTTGTAGAAGTTCTTAAACAATCAAAATCCTATCTTTTTTATTCTTGTTATACTTGTTTTTGCCTAAAAATGTGTTTTTCTAATGGCAAATGGAGAGGTCGGTTACGGAAGGCTAACGGAAGTTACCTCAGGTGGGCAAAGTGTAAAGTTTTAAAGCACGGGTAAGCAAAACGAAAACGGGTTATACCACGGGTGAGTTTACTGTAATTGTCCCTAGATAACAAAATTAGAAAGAGAAGAGTTGAGCTTTTTTTTGGGGGGGGGGGGGGGTTAGTTAAATAATTTGAGAGTATATTTTACTTTCTTTTTTCTTTTCTTTTTTGAGCAAAAGGTAAGTGAAATTTTATTAAGGAAAAAAAAAAAACTAACAAAACTAAAACAAATCTGATTGGAATATATCATCCAAATCACTAAGAGCATCCACAGCAGGTGTGGCATAATTTATGCCATTTTGCCACACTAAAGACCTACTTTATTATTTTACCACATCATTTTACAACATCCCATTTATTAAATGTTTTATCATTCAATTCTATACATTAAAATAATATTTACTACACATTAAAATAATATATTTCCTCCTCCCTATCATCACCATCAACAACAACAACCCACACCCGCAGATCAACCGCCACAGCCCACAACCACCGGCCACCCCCCACAAATCAACCACCGACCACCAATATCAGCCACTACACACACACACACACACACACACACACACACACAAAAACTCAAACAAACACTACACAGCCACAAATCTCACACCCACAACCTGATCAACCTACCACCATTAACCAAAATCAGCTAACCAACAACAATCCAACCAACCAACAACAATCAAAACAACCAACCACCAAAAGAGAGAGAGAGATATCGACGAGATTGGAGAGCGATGAAGATGATGATGGCCCTTCTCATCTTGGACGTCGGCGATGACAATGGCTCGTGCGCCGTGAGCGGCGAACTCGCGAGGCTCGACGATGACGATGGCTCGCAAGGCTCGGCTCGGCAATGGCTTGCGCCTCCAGTGATAATGGCCACCGTCAAACTAATCTTAAATTAAAGGGAAAAGAGAGAACGAAGGGAATCGGTGGCTGAGAAGAGAGGGAATCGGTGAGAGAGAACAGAGGTGAGAGAGAAGAGAAAAGAATAAAGTGAAGAGAGAAGAGAGAGAAAAGAGAATTAAAAAGGATTAAAACTTATACCATCTGATTCCGTACCGTTGCAAATTTGCAACGGTACTATAGCTGTGTGGTATAATTTTTAGGATTTGACACATTTGATAAAGCTCTATTTTTTGTGTTTGGTGTGGCAAATGTGCCAAATATTTGGCATTTGGCACATTTGCCACACTTGTTGTGGATGTTCTAAGTAAATCCTCTACCCAAACATCAATATCTACAGCTAAAGTTGCTCGCCTAGCAAGACTATGAGCTAATCGATTCCCATTCCATCGAACATGTTGAAACTGACACCGGCACAAAAAACTACCTAACCTCTTAGTCTCCTCAATAATATGACCGAAGAGCGTAAAGCAACAATCCGAATCCTGTAAAGCCTGAATGACACGAAGACAATCACCTTCAATCTGCACATTAAAGAAACTCAACTGCCCTTTTCCCTGCCAAAGCCTCTGCCATTTCCACCGATTGCACCAATGCCACGTTCTGACTCGAAGCAGCCAAGACATGGCCTTTACAGTCCCTACACACCACCCCTATCCCTACTCGGTTTGTACCTTCCAAGATAGCTGCATCAAAATTAATCTTGTAACACTCAGTTGGAGAAGGAGACCACCGAACTGCAAGAGGACGAACAAGGACCAGCTTCTCCTTAAAGTGAATATCCCAGTACTCTTAAACCAAATCTCGAGCTCTCTCACCAACCTCATGGAGTTGCTAGGTTCGTTGACATTCCCTAACTCGATTTTGGCTTTCCCACAAACACTAAGCGACCATAGCAAACAAAGCACACCAAAAACCTGACCCAACAAAGAACAAAGTCTCCAAAATCTCCAAGAAAGACTTGCAATGCTTATGAGTTAAGAAAAGAAAAACAGAGACAAACAACCACACAGCCTGAGCCTGATCGCAGAGCCATAAAACATGCATAAAGGATTCTGACTGATCATTACAGACATCGCATGTATCATCTAGAGGGAGATGTCACTGCTTCAGGTTTTGCTTTGTAGTGTTAGAGATATATATATATATATATATTAGACATATTAAACCCTCGAATTTCTGAAAGGGCTTATCTTGCTCAGTTTTTCGCGTAGATTCCAATTTCAGACTCCGTTTCCTCATTTGAAACTCCGAAATTGGTCAATTGGCACATTCTTCATTGTGGTTTCTTTAAAGGCATTCTTCACGGCATTTCCAAGTGATTTTCTCATGCTTATCCAACCTCAAACCTTCATTGAGCTTCCACCTTGAGTTTGAGGGAGGGTGTTAGAGATATATATATTAGACATATTAGCCTAATGTAGTAGGTCCAAGCCCAGTCCTATTTGTACTAGTAGTCTAGGGTTTAGTCGCTTATATATACTCATGTTAGGGTTCATTGTAACACAGGTTATTGTACTACACTCTTATACAATAAAGATGTTGCCCTTGAGGGATTCCTCCATGAATGTAAGCCGACAAGGCTGAACCATGTAACCCTCGTGTTCTTAGTATCCTATTCTATGTTTCCCTTTTCGCATCCACTCTAGCATACACAACATGGTATAACACTTCGCGTCGTTATTAATAATAATATTTAACATGTAGGAAGAAAGTCTCTCACCGCTCTCCATAAGAAATGGCGCACCTTGTTGGGAACTTGAAGCTTCCAAATCTTCTTCCAAATGTTATTCGGGGACATCGGAGAAGAAGAACTCGGCAAGGTAGAATTTTCAGCTTCCACAAGCATACGATATGCACTCTACACACTATAACTCCCAAATGGAGATAATGGCCAAATCAAGACATCCTCTGCCTCAGCCTCTCCCACATAAATACCCCCTACCTTCTCGGCTTCCTAGGGTTAAAAACAGCTAGCCAATTTACTTGGGTCCCAAGTCCTTGAATTTGAAAAAACAAGTCACATACCCGAACCACATTAGAACTGGCTCTAGGAGACACAATCTTACTACAACTCGGTTCAGGCAGCCAATGATGATCCCAAATATTGATTGCTTCGCCATTCCCAATCCTCCAAATTGCTCCCTTGTGAATTACCTCCCTAGCCTTTTGGATGAACAAGTGCATCATGGATACTACCATTAGGAAAATATTTAGCACTAAAAACCTTATACACAATAGTATCTTTGTTGTGAATGAAATGCCAAACCTGCTTGGCCAACATAGCATTATTAAATTTTTGAAGGTCCAGAGAGTATATTTTACTTAGCTTAACTATAAAGATTCAATTCCTGCCTGCACTAATTGGTGTCTTGATATGATAATAAAGAGAAATCATTAATTGCGGACGCTTGTAGGCTGAAACTATCTTTGAAAAAAATTAATAATTTAAAGAGGCTAATGCGAATAGTAAAAGAGTCAAAACCAAAAAATAAGACCCACAATCCAAAATAAAATACTTATAGCATTTGGCCTTTTTACTTTTTTAGAATACTTTTTTAAGTGAATATTAGCATATGGGCAAAATTTGTTAAAAAAAATATTATCATTTTAATAATAATTATATAAATTATCATTGATTTAAGATTATTTAACATTACGTCTGTTCCACCTAAAAGAAAGAAAATATTTTCAAGTGGTTATTTTTCCACATTTTCTCAGTTCCTATATATATATAATGAAAAAAGGAAAAAGGTTATTATTATTATTATTTTTAAATTAATCATAAGAAAGGGAGAGAAAACAACAATAGGCTGTAACCAACTACTTGAGAAAAGTGACATTAGTGGGGCGTGGGGGGTGAGGGTGGAGGTTGGGGGATGGTTTTTTGCATGAGGAGTCAAATACTATGACTACAAATAAAAGCGTAGAATATTTTACTCCCAAAGTGTCTCTATTTTATGATCAACTAGTAATTATTTTTAGGTTGACAAGCAATTTCAATCACCCCAAATACACAAAATATAAAAAATATTTTTCAGAAATCAATTTCCATTAAAACAAACACATGTATTTAACCTTTTAAGTTCACTTAAAATTCAGCAAAGTTAGTTGAAATCATGTTTTAAAAAACAATTAAAAAATGTTAAATTCATAAATAACTTCAAAACATCACCAATTTTATAAAGAATACACTAAATACTCTCACATAACTCTCTCCTTTTATTTCTACCTCATTTGTTGTTAACACCCTCAACACCCTCAAGGAATTTATTGTTTTACATTAAAGGTCTGTTTAGTTCAGGGAGTGGAAAAGTGGGAGGATAGAAAATGGAGAGAGGATAGAAAAGTGGAAGGATAGAAAAAATTTAGTTTTCTCTCATATGTGTTTGGTTGGGAGGGTAGAAAAGTGGAGGGATAGAAAACTCTTTTATTTGATTGGGAAGAAAAGTGAGAGGATAGAAAATAAAGTATGTATAAATTTACCATTATATCCAATTTAGGTAAAACAAAAATAATACATTATATTTTTATTAAAAAAATGTGTATGAATGATTTCTTCATTAAAAAAATAAAATAAAAAGAGGATAAAAAGTTGAAGAATCCAAAAGTTTTTTTTCGAAAAAAAAAAAACACCAAAACAATTGAAAAAAGTAAGGGTGTGTAGTATGAACACAAAAGAAAAGAATTAAAAAAAGGGGGGAAAAAAAAGGAAGAAAAGAAAGGAGTCAAGGACCTAAGAGGCTGTTTGGTTTAGCTGTTTTCGTAACTCAATTCTCAGTTTCCATAACTCATAACTCAAAAATAGTGGGACCCATGACAAAAAGGTTGTTTGGCAAACGATAACTCTATTTCCATCACTCAATTCTCTGATTTTTGAGTTATGAGTTATGGAAACTGAAAACACATTTTAGCTGTTTTCAGTTTCTATAACTCATAACTCAATGACAATATTGTAATTAAACACACATAGGGGACCCACAGCCGCAACTTTTGACCACCTTTTGATTTTTTTTTTCTTTTCTTGGGTTGGCTGTTTGGTTTTTTTTTTTTTTTTTTTCACTGGGTTCAGTGAGTTTGGGTACTGAAAAAAAAATGAAAAAGCTGCACCGGTGACAGGTATAGGGCCCACAAATAGTGTGAAAAATATTGAGTGATTGTGCCAAACGAGTGTGAAAAATTAAATGATGAGTGATGAGTGATAAGTGATGGAAATTGAGTGATGAAAAAAATTCATCCAAATAGCCTCTAACTCACCAGCACGTGAGTTTCCAAAATAAAATAAAATAAAAAATAAAAAAGGGAAAAAGCCTACATATAAGACATCAACTTGGAGAGGGGTAAATATGTAATTCAAGAGCTGAGCCCCCCTTTTCTCTCTTTTCTTCCTAGTTTTCCTCCCAAATTGGGAGGATAAAAATTTGTGGGCCCGGGTGGATTTTTTCCCCAATGTTTTCCATCATTTGTGTTTTCTCTCCTGAACCAAACAAAGGAAAACTTTATTTTCTTCCATGTTTTCCTCTCTTTCTTTTCCATCCTTCCTATTTTCACTCCAACCAAACGAAGCCTAAATAAATGCCGATGGCCAATTACCAAGTAACTACGCCTTGCAACCTCCAAAAAAAAAAGTAACTACGCCATGGACATACTACCACAAGCATTAAAACTGCCTAAGGACACACAATTGCTTATTTCTCTTGGACCATCTCTTGCACTGCCAGCACACCATAAAAAACAAATGGCTCTAATTCAGCTAGTGGTGAGTTAATCCAGAGCAGTGGCGGCGCCACCTTATGGCCAGGGTAGTCCCAGGACCACCCTGACTTGGAAAAAAAATTATATATAATAATTTAAAATTTTATATTTATTTACCTTTAACAAAAATTGGGACTACCCTGAATTTTTTATGCCAATAAAATTAAATTTTGGTCCATAATTTGAGCAACTTAACAATATATTGGTGTCTTTCAAGCGAAAAGGAAAAATTCAAAAAAAAAATTTGAACTAAAATCTTTAAAAAAAAATTTATATATATATATATATATATAATAAAACTACTACAAGCTAGGCGGTGGCTTGATTCCTTCGACTAAGCAAACTGCCCAATACAACATAATTTTCAATCTTTTATTATTTTTTTATTACAATATTATTTTCCTTCACCAGACATATATTACTTACTTCTCATTTTTAATTATTTTTTCTTGTTTATTCTTAACCACAAGCATCTTCTGTCTCCTCAATTTTTTCGCTTCATACTTTTAAATTTTATCACATCTTCATCTACACTTCTACATCTACATTTTGCCTTCCTCCTCATTTGTAACTTCTGTATCTTCTACCAATACCAGTGCGGCAGTGTCTCTTTTCAAGTTTTGAGTCTCAAATTTCTCAATACAATTTTTTTTAGCTGTACAGGTACCTTTGTTCATTTCTTTTCTTTTCATTTTTTTTCCTTTTGAGGTTTTTTGGTTTACAAAATGCAAATTTGTTTTGGATTTAAAAACAATTTTTTTTTTTTAAGCACAAACTTCATGTTGACCGAATTTTGAATTTCGGCTGGTATTTACCGAAACACCCAAAATAGACCGGAATGACCCAAAATTTTTTTCGAAGTGGAATAGGGTGGGTTACCGTTCCGGTTTGTTTACCGACACAGTATTTTCTGGCCGTTACGGTCGGAACAGAATAGAATTAATAACATTGAATCAAACCTAATTACCTAAAGGCTAAAAAGAAATAAGATTATGTAATTTATGTTTCCTAAGGAACACCCTAAACAAATTCCTAGAACCGCCACTGATCCAGGGGTCCCCTTGAGAATACACTGTAAGTCTTTATAACAAAAAAACAAATGGCTGTAATTCAGCTAGTGGTGAGTTAATCCTAGGGTCCCCTTGTGGGGTTCTTGTCCCACATCGTTTAGTTTCAGTTGTGTGTGTGAGTTTAAAAGCCTTGCTTAAGCCTTCGAGAGTTAGGCCCTTTTAAAGGTTTAAGTATTGTAAGTCTTTATAACAAAAAAAAAGCCTCCACTACATGGCAAATATATGCAGGTAATTGCTCTACAATGTTCTGCCACTTGTTACACACATGTAAACATGCTTTAGCCCATCATGGTCCTTGTTCCTCATCTTGACAACCAAATCATGCTACCCAACATCGAACCTTGGTCCATGTCAAACCATGTGTTTCTATTTGGCCTCAACTTTTAACTTTTAGCTTTTATGTACAACTTTTTAAAATCTCACTTTTTTCTCACATTTTCAAGGTACAATTATGTTTTAGCACACTTTTAGTAAAAAGCCAGATAAGTTGTACCCAAACAGACACCATATAAAGGGCTTGGCTTGTGCCAATGCTACCTCCCAACTAGCCTCTTAGCCTACAACTTGATCACTACCCACATATATTCAATCGTGCTTATCAAGCATTTCACAACATAGACTCGTTATTTCCTCATAGCCCTAACATGCGTTTGCAATGAAGGTAACTCAGCCTAAACTTTCACACAAACAACACCTTTATTCACCACAACTTGCCCATGGCTAAACCCATGCCAGGTTGCCATAACCCAACATGACACATCTTATATACAATACACACCATTGCCTACAACCTGCCAAACCAAGAGCATGAAGCCAACATCAACACAAGGCCACGATCAAGCCTTAAAGCCACCATAATTTGTATAAGCCATGCACCACATAGGGCAACATTAGCTGCTACTGTCCACAACTAAGAGCCACCTTGTCCATCTTATAGTATGCCACCTTCTTGCCACGATTTATATGGCCATAATGTTAGGTTTTGTGGAGCCTAGTTGTGTTTTGATTCAGATTATGACCCAATCTGAAATAATATTGTTATAGTTTTTAATGAGATACTTTCTAAGGCTTAGTTTATGGAATAAAGGCTTAGGCCGATAGGCCCAAGTTGTAGCGCTCATGGACAAGCCTCATTGGGGGTCTGAGGGTGACGCCTCTAAGAAAAATTTTTGGTCTGTTTTGTAACCCATTGCGAATCTTGTGTGCAGGATAGAAAAATTGTTATTTTGGAAATTAGGGTTCAATGTTGTTTTTTAGAGAGAAAATGGTATTGCTACATCTTGTATTTTTCCCCCAAAATGGTGAAATCTCTGCAACTCGGTGAACGTAGGAAAATTGTTGAACCACGTAAATATTGTCTTGTGTGATTGTTTTCCTTGACGCATATTTTTCTCTATTTTTGCATCTCACAGACTTAGGAATTTTGTGAATATTCCCCTTCACATAATAGATGCAAGGTGCCACCACATGTTGCCACTACTCTTGCCTTTAGTTCTAGCTTCTAACGCTTTGTGAGTTATCAAAGCAATGCAAATATTTTTCTTAATTTGTTTAATATTTGTTGGGTTAAGATAGCTTGACCCCTGTTAATTAATTCAATTACCCAATTTGATTTATTAGGTTAAATTGCATGCAAATCATGGAGGCACCAATAAATCACCAATTAAACTAAATGCAGTGGAAATTAAATTGACATGGTGATTTATTGACAAATGGGGAAAACCTTTCGCAAGGCAAAAACCACACCGGGTGATTTTAAGGTCACCACTTCCAAGAATCCACTAATCATCAATCAAGCAGTTACAAGTATAAAAAATCTTACCATTACCCTGGCCTATCTCGAAATACCAACCTACAGTTTAATCCTTGCTCCAATATCCAATTGGACTTAATGTTGTAGTAGCTTTTTTTCCCTTGATGCACAAATCTCTAATTTGTGACTAACCATTTGCACGAATCTCAGTACGGGACTAACTCCAGCAACTTGAATGGTTGTTGTTGGCTGCAAAATTCTTCACTTCATTCATAATGAAGATCAGGAAGTACTTAGTTACAAAACCCTATGGCGTACAAACACAATAGCTTCTCATAGAGAAAATTAAGCTCTTCGATCTCTGTTTCCCTGTATGACGGCTTTTAAAATAAGCCTTATATATGTTTAGGGTTGTAAGAAAAGAAACCCTAAACAAATATATCAATATGGGCTGAAATTCAAATCTGAAATTTCTGAATTCGTAGAGCTCGATAGATCGAGCTAGTGTCAAGCTTGCCCAGTAAATCTCAATAGATGCCATCTGTCAAGCTTCAATAAAACATGTTTTAGTCACTTGTTTCTTGGATCAATTTTCATGTTTTTAATACAACCACTTGGTATGTATCAAACCCAACTTAGATCTACCTAATTTACAAGTAAAGTGCGTTTTGACAAAGGATTAGCCAATTGCATATAAAATATGATCCTAACAATTTTAATTAGCTCCCATGATTCTCTCTCGAGGTGAAGTGTGGAAACGATGTTTGGATGGTATCGGTGTGAAGGTGTGGGTCTTGGTAGTAAATGACAAGTATTAATATGGCTTGTGATGGGAGCTAACAATTTTAATTAGCTCCCATGATTCTCTCTCTAGGTGAAGTGTGGAAACGATGTTTGGATGGTATAAGTGTGAAGGTGTGGGTCTTAGGTGGTAGTAAATGACAAATATTAATATGGCTTGTGATGGTGCTTCTCTTTAATTGGTTGAGGATGATCGTTTGGGTGAGTTTGAAGAAGATTATAGGGCGTGAGTGGTATCTTTTTTAGGGTTTTGTTGTTGTTGGTAGATTGGGTTTGAGATTGTGGTAGGTTGAGATCTTTGGTCTTAGGCGGTGGGAGATCTGGTGTCGTAATTGTTGATTTGTAACATTTCCCATTTGTTGGACTAAATATGACCGATATTCAAATTATTGTACGACCTTGATAATTTTTTCTTTTGATAGTTACGATACAATTTAAATAGCATATGACATCTGTTTCATGATGAATGATCTTTATTATTAGGTCAAGACACTGCAATTTTAATGATAGAGCAATGTTGCTATTATTGCTTAACAACTTGAAACAAAGTTGTTCACAGGACTTGGTCGAAAGTTATAATAGAGCTGGAACATGACTTTGAGGGTTGTCTACATCGTCATGGTTGAGTTAAATAAAATATTTAAATGGTTTAGAGAGAATAAAAGAAAACATTTAAATTGACATATGAACCTATCAAAAAAGAAAAAAAACAGAAGTATGAAAATAATGTAGAGAGTGACGTTGATGCATGCATATATAAAAAGTTAACTCGCTTAAAAAAAGATTAAATTGCAAACTACACTCTTAAATTTTGGGAGTATTTGGATTTTATTCCTTAAAATTTTAAAATTTAGATTTTACCCCGTAATATTTGGGAGTGTTTAGATTTTACATCCTGAAATTTCAAAATATGGATTTTATTTCCTGAAATTTTCTATTTCATTTACATCAGTAGCTCCTCCGTCAATATTTTCCGTTAAGTGTCACATATATTTACCACACATATTTAATTTATCTACTAAAATGATGTCACATCATTTATGTAGCCTAAAATATTAAATAATTAAAAATGGCATGGCATAATAAAAATGATGTGACATTTTTTTATTGGATGAAGTAAACAAGAATGACAAGTTTATGTGGCACTTAACGGAAAATATGGACAAAGAGACTATTGATGCAAATAGGATAGAATTTCAGACGGTAAAATCCAAAATTTGAAATTTCATGATATAAAATCCAAACATCCTTAAACTTTAGGGGGTAAAATTCAAACACTCCAAACTTTAGGGGTTAAAATCCAAATTCTGAAACTTCAGAATGTAAAATCCAAACACCCTTAAACTTCATGGGGGTAAAATCCAAAATTTGAAATTTCAATGTGTAAAATTCAAACACTCCTAAACTTTAGGAAGTAAAATCCAAACACCCAAAACTTTAGGAGTTAAAATCCAAACACCCCAAATTTTGGTGGTTTAATTTGTGATTTAGCCTAAAAAGAATAGAGTGAACTTTTTTTATATTAAAAAAATAGTGGACTTTTAAAGTTATAATAATTTAAACTTTTATTTTTTGAGAACCAATTTAGCAAAAAATTTGGTTAGCTAATGCACATGCTCTAAAACACACACACACACAAAGGGTAGATTACAACTTACCATCTGTGGTTTGGCCTAAATTTAAGTTACCTACCTATGATTTGAAATTTGATATTTTACCTACCTGAGGTTAGTTCAATTAGATTTTCTTAACCATTTTTGTTAAAAACATGGCTAAATATGTGATTTTACTTCACTTTTATGTTTCTCTCCTCCAAAAATACAAAAAATATAAAAATACAAGATTAGAGAGAAAGGGAGATAGAGTGAGGGGAGCAATGATTAGGTATGTTGCAGAGTAGTGAAGGAGGGATTGTGACTGTGGTGGGCCTGGATTTCGAGCTTCCCGACGAGATACTCTCAGTGATTCCCATGGATCCATAAGAGCAACTCGATCTGGCCTAGAAGATCACGTCGATGGCGTTGGCTTCGCGCATGTCAAAGCTCGAGTTCGAGGTGGGCCGCATGCGACAACGACTTCATGAGAAGGACTAGGCGTTGTTTGACCTCAAGAAGCGGCTCAGTTCACTTGAGCGAGCCTACCAGGAGGCCCAAATGCACAAATGCATGACTTACCTCACTACATTACAACACCTATGCAGCAATGTATGTTCATGTTTTATGCATGTTCATGGCATTTGATCGATCATGAAATCCTAATCATTCATTTAATAAATAAACAATACAAAACATGTTAATCTACTAACTCCAGGACTTAAACATGTGAAGCTAGACCAAATAGAGGCTAAACATGTGAAAGAAAACAAATAAAAAACAAAGAAAACTGAATCTGAGTTTTTGGGCACGAGTGTGCATGCGCATACATAGGGTATGGGTGCGCATCCTAGTTGTATGTGGACACATGCATGAAGCATGCATATGCATACACACTCAGATTCTTAAACCCAGCAACCAGAACAAGAAAGAATCAAAACAAGAAATCTAAAAATCTATCATGCTTCAAATATGAACGTAAAATAAACCTAAGTTAACACAAGTAAATAAAACATTTTAAACATGAAAGTAAACAACCAACAAACAAATAAGTGAAGGGCTAAAGTTTGAACATTTATCTCAACACAAGAACTCTCTAGAGTTTTGATTTGACCGTTCCCCTTAATCAATCTAATCAATATCGAAACCCAGAAGGTTAGCAAAGTTTTAGAACTCAAATCCCAACAAAGTAAAACTTGACTTGAGGATGTTTTAGTGTTTAAAAACTCCCTCTTTAATTCACTATTTTCTAGTGAATTTTGTATATATTCGTCCTCCCTTGTAAAAGTGCCTTTTAAGACTTTTTATAGTGATCATAGAGGGGTGTAGGGCAGTTCCCAGGCGATGTGAGATTCACTTTACATGAATTTATGCCCAAAAACTTTCCCTTCATATATTCTGAGACCCTAGATGTGTGCGCATACTTTAAGTGTGTGCGAAAATGTGTGTATGTGTACGCACACTTAGGTTTTTTTCTATACTTTTATTTTTCAAAAATATATTTTCAAGTCGAGATTTTATAAGATTGGGCCCTAAATCAACTTTTGGGCCTTATAGTGATGTTGTTATTGGGGAATGGGGGCTCAGGTTGTAAGGGGTAAAAAATGAGATGTTTACAATGACATTTATTCCATAATAATTGATATTTATCATCATGTTAAGACACCAAATTTTGGTGATAGAGCAATGTTGCTGTTGTTGCTTAACAACTTGAGACAAAGAAGTCAATAAGACTTTGTTGAAAGTTATATTAGAGTTCCAACATGACTTTAAGGCTGTCTACATTGTCGTAGGTGAGTAAAATAAAATAAAATATTTAAATGGTTAAAGAGAATAAAATAAAATAATTAAATAGAAATATAAAAATAATAAATAGAGTGATGTGTGTATATATATTAATTTACCTCAGTAAAAAGATAAGAGCAGACTTTTTAGTTATATTTAGCTTAAAGTAATGCAATAGCCACACATTATTTTACAATTTTTTAATAAACAGTTAATGCGACAAAGTCAAAATTCTTACATCATTTAGCTTAAAGTAAGGTTTTTTTGGATATACACCAAGTAAGTTTTTTTTAAAAACCTTCTCCCCTCTTCCTGTCTGTGTGTGTTAATATTTAGTATTCTTAAAAAAAAAGAAAATAGCTTAAAGTAATGTAATAGCCACTCATTTTGTCTCACTACTAACATCACTTATTTTTCTTACCAATAACAACTCAGCATACTAACAATTTATAAAATTGTTTATGACTTTATCATTTTTTATTAGGTTAAAATTTGGTTGGGCTCATGCTCCATGCATCAACATATATAAAATGACCCATCAATATATATATATATATATATATATATAAAATGAAAAAAATACTTATTTATTTATTTTTTAAAACAAACACACACGTATGTATGTCTGTCTATATATATATATATATATATATATATAAATGCTTTTGAGATGCTTGAGGTGAATATGCTAATTATCAATAGGATTAAAAAAACTAAGAAAACAAAAAGATTAAAAAAGAGAAAAAAGAAAAAAAAAAAAAAGGAAAAACTATATACGTATAATCGTATATTGTATACAGGGCCGACCCTAGGCTTAGGCCAATTAGGCCATTGCCTAAGGTCCCCTTACTAGAGAAGGCCCCAAATTTGGGGCAAATTTATTTTTATTTTTATATATAAATATTTTTGGGAAATATTAAACATTTTAGTTTACATTTTTTTTTACTATTAAGAAGGTTCAAAGAATTAAGTAATGCTAGAGATAGAGATAAGACAAATTTAAATAAATAGGTTTTACAAATAGACGTGTTACTAATTACAAGTAACTCAAATAAGAAAATGTTAAAAATACTATAAATTTTACTACATAACTTTTATTTATTTAATTATTTTTATATAAGATAAAAATTTTACTTTAGTCTAATTTAAATATATATGTGTGTGAAATTCTCTTTTAGAGACTTAAATTTCGGCCATTGCCCCCTCCACATCCCACAAGAACTTATATTTGCGGAGTGATCACTGCACCAAGGGTGCTTGGTGGTCTCCATAACTTTTATAATTTGACGTAACAATGAATATGATAAGTAGATTTTAACAAATTATTGAATACATTTTTGAAAGAATATTTGTGATTGGTGATATATCTTTGTAATTCTCATGTTGTAAATTTTATTATATTTCTAGTATTTTTGTAAGGCTCATGTCATTGATTACATTCATTACAACACCAGTTTGTAGTAAAATTTGTTATAATTTTAGCATTTTCTAAAAAAAAAATCATGTTAAAAAGTAAAAAAAAAAAAGATTAAAAAAAAATTATTCTACAAAACACTTGTTAAATATTATTTAAGATTCGCAATCCATTGGGCCGGCCTAATTGTATTCTATTTTTTAAAAAAGATTTTGGCATATTATTGCGTGTCGGAATGGAGGGAAAGCTCCAGCTCATAAATTTCAAACTCAAAAAAGTCACGAAAAATTCAAGTCATTCTTCGTACCAAACAAACACACAAAAAGACAAAAAGAAAGAACTTAAAAAAAAAGAAGACAGCTATATAATACTAATAATAATTATAACAAAAACGAAAAAAAATTAACATCGAAACCAAACCAAATCAAACCCGTCCAGTCCAAAAAAAGCAGATACTCATAACATCACCTGTCCCACTTCTTCATTTCTCCAACTACACAAAAAAATTCATCGAGACACAGAGAGAGAGAGTGAGGGGAGCAGTGATCAGGTATGTTGCAGCAGAGCAGCGGAGGTGGGACCGTGACTGTGGTGGGCCCGGACTTCGAGCTCCCCGACGAGATACTCTCGGTGATTCCCACGGATCCCTATGAGCAACTCGATCTGGCCCGGAAGATCACGTCCATGGCTCTGGCTTCGCGCGTGTCCAAGCTCGAGTCCGAGGTGGGCCGCATGCGCCACCGCCTTCACGAGAAGGACCAGGCGCTGTTCGACCTCGAGGACCGGTTCGGTTCGCTCGAGCGAGCCTACCAGGAGGCCCAGGCCAGACTCAATATCGCTCTCGATGATAATGTACGTACTTACCTACCTACCTACCTACCTGCCTCTCTAATGCTTTAAGGCGTTGATTGTTTTGCTGAGAAAATTTGGGGAAAAAAAATTTGATGTTTCCTATGTTTTTTTTATTTTTTTATTTTTATGTTTAAGTGTGGGGGTGTTTAGCTCAATTGAATGAATAGTTGTGTGAGTCAAAGACAATGAATTGTGTGTGTTTTATTTTTAATGAAAAATAATAGTTAATTATTTTGTTATGAAAGCAATGATTTGGTGCTGTTTGTCTGTTGAGAAAAAATTGGGGGGAAGTTTTGAGTGTTTCTATGTTATTTTATTTTTGGGTAAGTTATAGTTATTTTTCATAAAGTGTGGGGTGTTACTGTTTAGCTCGATTGAATAAAATAGTTGTGTAGTTCAGACAATGTGTATGGTGGTGTTTTTTTTTTTTTTTTTTAATAATAAAAAAATGTTTATTTAAGTTGTATAGCTTTGAATGATGATTTGGTGGGTTTTTGTGCTGTTTGGATGAGTAGAATTTTTTGGGAGGAGGAAAGAAAAGAAAGCTTTTGAGTTTTGGGGGGGGGGGAAGGAAATTGTGAAATACTTTTTGAGTTTTTTCTAGTTTTGGGATTTTGGAAATGAGTAGGATTTGATTAGAGTTACAGTGAAGCTTGATTGTGTAACCTTTTCAATGAGAAATTTAAGTTGGGATAATTTGCAATTAGAATATGAGAAAGTAGTGCTCTATATATGCTCAAAAAGAAGAGAAAGGTGAAGTTAGCAATTTCTAATTTTGAATTTTACATATTATTATTTTCAATAAAAAAGGGGTTTGTTTGTTTAAGCTTAAAATGCCAGCATAATTTTCAAAGCCAGCTGTTTTCCCCCTCTAGTTACAATTGTTTTTTTACATATCTAATTTCTTTAAACAAAATAGGCCAATGAAAATAAGCCAATCCAAACACACTCTTAAACTCTATTGAAGCTTTTTATAGTTGTGTTGTGTGCTGTTGACTGGAAACTGATGACCCTACTTGTTGATAGAAACCCGAATAAGTAGATATATTAGACAGTCCTGTAGTTGCCAGCAAACTGATTTGATCTATGCTATTTTGGGTTGTCAATTAATGATGGGTGGAATCAGTTCAGTAAAATTGTTTTTATTAAGCCTAGAGAGTGGAATTGTATAAAAAGGATGGGCCTATATGAGTATGCTGTATGAAAATGTTGGCCCTTATAAGTATGGATTTTGTGAATGATTTGAGACCTTAATCTTTGCCTGGTTTCCAAGAAAACTGAAAAAAAATAAAACTTTGATTGAATTATGACAAGTTCGATATTTTGCAAATGTTAAACTAATTTAAATCAAGTAGGTGTATTATGGTCTTAAGAGAGATGGGTTTTAGCCTCCATCTATTTCCCTTCAAATCCTCATTAAAAGAATGAAGCATTTGAAACTGATTTTTGCCTCCTTTTTTTTTTTTTTTGGGATTGAAGATGAAGCTTTCAAGGGAACGGGATTCTTTGGAAATAACTACAAAGAAGCTTGGCCGTGATTTGGCAAAGGTGAGGTTTTAATATTTGTTTGTGGTTGAATTTTAGTCATCTAGTTGTTCATTTGCTAAGGTTCTTTTATTTTCTATTCTATTAATCTTGCAACTTTTTCTTCATGATTGAAGAATACTATAATGAGTTGTATGGTGAAATTTTGGGCTGCCTTTTCTCTTTCTATTCTTTCTTCCATAATCGATGGCAAAAGTGAGTCAATGGAGTTGGAAAAAAAGTTATTGGAATATAATGGTAGGCTTTGCCTCCATCAAAGCAAAATTCGTTTTGGTCATTCCTTCCATCATATATTTTTATTTCATCCCTATTTCATTCCCACCAAATTAAAAAAAAAAAAAAAACTTTAACATGCTAACATTTGCTAGATTAACAAAAAAAATCATTATTGTCAATCAGATCCTAGGTTTTGGTTCAAGGTTTAGTATATTGAAACTTCCACACAATTGATTTCTAAGACAACTGTAATGACCATTTAATAAAAAATTGTATAGAACAGATAGATGTAACTTCATTTAAAATGTCTAGCTAATGTGAAATATCAGAAACATTTTACATGTAGACTAATCTGTTGCCATGAACTTTTAGCTGCTGATTTCTTAAATAAGTTTATAGAAATAACTGCGTCACAAGGAACTGCTAATGTTTGTGTATGATGCTAAGTTTGGCATCTGTTGTAGTTGGCATTTCCTCTATGTTTACCTTGTTTCATTTTATTTTCCAGAAGTTAAATTAAATTTATTGTTTGGGATGTTAATACCAATTTGATATGAATCACATGTAGTTTGATTGTAAGATTATCTGCTTCAAGTGGCCAGGAAAGATATGCCAAATTGAGTCCATCTGATATGGCCTAGTGGCTCCTGGTTAGAGTTTGGACCTGCTTGGTGATGTTCAAAGGCCTTAAAAATGCTTAGTATTGGGCTTCTTTGATATCTACTTTTGTTTAACAAGGTGGTTTTTCATTCATTTGGATGCAGGACAATGCACTCTCAAAAGAGGACTTGATGTTTGAGGAAACAAAAGGAACAAAAATTACAGAACCTAGGAATCACCACCAATTAGTGAAAATAGCAAAATAAATCTAGGAATCACCACCTAGGGTTGTTTCGAATCAACATCAAGCATTGGTGAAGGATAGGAACACTACAATCACCATTGCCACCAAGCAGTGAAAGAAAACTTCCAACCCAAACTTCATTAATCCGTGATCAACTATCTACAATAGTGAGTCCAGGGGTCTTTTAATAGGCTCTTCTAATTATGTCAAATAAGGAAAGAAAATAAGCTCATAATGACATTACATCACATATGAAAATAAAAATCTAATAGCAATCAAATCTCTCTAATAACATCCATCTTTGTCAATCACGATTTATAAGGCCAAATAAAATCAATCTTCATTAATAGGTCCTATCACAGTGTTAACTCCTGCCAACCCTATGTACTAATTCCTAGCTTTATTTTTATATTTCTGTATTGTTTTTCTTGCAAATTTCTTTGGAGAATAGCATACTGTAGCTCAAATGTCATCTTCACCTCTTGTAAGGGAAACTGGGAAAGGTGCAGGATGAGTTTTTAGTTTCAGTTCAAAGATTTACTGGGTGCATGTTTAACTTACTAGTAAAATCTGCTTTTTTTCCCCCTTAATACATGACTGCAATTATGTTTATTTCAGCAAATGAGTTTGTTCATCTTTCAATTTGTATGGAATTTTCTTGTTTCCATTCCTTTTTCTATTTTTATCCATATCTGTATTTCATCTTCTCTGCTTCATAGTACTTCTTCCTTTTTTTTTGGATAGGTAGAAGCACTATAAAGCAGACAGGATGAAATATAGTGCTTCTAACTGTACTTATGGAATTCCTTACTATATTAACTCGAGAGATAAAGTTACTGACCTGTTTTTTAAATTAGGACTCTCAGTTTTTTGGTTCCCTCATGTTGCCCATTGTCCCTTGTTCTTCTGTTTAGAGTTTCTTTCTTTTGTTACTTTCAGTTTTGCTTGTTTAACATGTTTGTTGCTACCAAATCTTTATTGTGGATGCTGAAAGCTTATTTGATAACTGCTGGCCTCTCTTTTTGAATTGACAGTTGGAACAATTTAAGAGACAACTGATGCAGTCCCTAAATGATGACACATCTGTAAGATTCCATATTTAGTTTGTTTCTACTCTTTTTTTTAACAAGACATTTCATGAGTTATATGGATCTATTGTATTAATGAATTTTTTTCCCTGAGAAATAAATAGCTTTTATGTTTTGTTTTAACAGACAGCTGAAACTGTTGATATTGGTACATGTGACCAACTGGTTCCTAGGGCGTATCCTGATAAGGGTATATTACCTGACTTCATGAATCTTTTGATAAATGTGACCGTATTATGAACTAATATTATCTAGCAGATGTTGTGCTCTTTGTCAAGGGTCTCACATTTGTTTCTTTTGCGTTTCCTGCATGTGGTTGGCATCATACATTCATCTTTTTAAATCTTACAGATGAGGGGGCAAATGGCTATGTGGCACATCAATCTTTGACTGGCTCAACAGACCTAGCAAATAAAACTGATGAAGGTATATGATCTGTTTGTCTTTTTAGCTTAGGTTGTGCCTCTACATGGTTCCCTTTTAATAGCTTACAATTTTGTTTATAATCATATTTGATAGTGCATATGATCTTGATTTTCTCTCAATAACTTATTTATTTATTTATATTTTAGAAATCTCACCACTGATTACACATTATTATTATTCTTAACTTATTGGATATTAATTACTTTGATCAATAAACACATGTTCTGCCTATAATTTTTAAACACAAAAAACTGGAAAATTAAATATTTGATCAATAAACCATCTTGAAAATTTGCTAGTATGGAGATGGAGGGTGTGTAGAGAAAATATAATCCAATGGTTAATTTGTCAAAATACACATCCAATTGAAAGTTATAGAGTAGTGTCACATAAACTTATTATATATATTTGAGGCATCTTAATTTCTTTATATTTTTAAAAATTTTTTCCTTTTAAGATTACTTAGTAAATCCTGTCATAGTTGAATTGAAATTATATAAGTTATCAAAGGTTATAAATTTATGCATGTAAGCTACTTTGGTCCACAGCGTCATGGCGTTCTGGGCAAAGATTTTCTATTACTCCATATATCACACCACGGCTTACGCCAACTGGAACTCCAAAAATTATCTCCACAAGTGGATCCCCTAGAGGTTACTCTTCTGTTGGATCTCCTCAGAAAACTTCTGGTGCAACATCTCCCACAAAACCACCATATGAAGGGCGTGCCATACTATCTTCGTGGTACCCATCAAGCCAGCAGTCATCAGCAGCAAACTCTCCTCCTCGAGGACGTTCACAGCCAGGTATTTAAAGGTTATTGGTATTTGAGTACGGTTTTGATGGCTTTTGCTGTTTTCAATAAGTAGGTTTCCTCCTTTTCAATTTATGTAGGCTTTGATGTGATTTTTGGTCACCCTAATGTCCCCATACAGCTTGCACGTGTATTTTCTGGTCGTCTAGCCTGTAATAGATGATGACAGTCTGCTGATTAGCTCATGTCTCAATTACATTTAATAGATAGTTTCATTATGCTGTCTCATTTATCTTTTATCTTTTGCGGTTAAAAAAAAAAAATGTGTAGGGCGGACTCCTCGAATTGATGGAAAGGAGTTTTTTCGTCAAGCCAGGTGTGTTCCATTATTTCTATTCCAATATATGTTGACTAATTTACTGCAATAATGATGGGGTTCTTTACAGACTGATTTACATATTTCCATAATCAGGAGTCGGCTATCATATGAACAGTTCAGTGCATTTCTGGCCAATATCAAGGAACTGAATGCTCAAAAGCAAACTCGAGAGGTAATGAGTTGTTGAATGCTTGGTTGTTTGCTACTTTTAAGCAAGTAAACTGCTTGCACCTATGTTAAACTGATAAATGGTTTGTAATTATTTCCTTTCAGGAAACTCTAAGGAAAGCAGAAGAGATATTTGGGACGGATAACAAAGATCTTTACCTATCATTTCAGGGATTGCTAAACCGCAATGTGCGCTAGAACTCAAAAGTACATTGCTTGTGATGGTTTTTAATAAGTGGTATGTCTATCTTCAGTCAACATCTCTGTGTGTGTGTGAGACATCAGTAGCCATTCTTCACTCATCTTTTCATCACAAGGCTCGGCATGTGTGTCATACCTTCCCTTTTGAGGTTCCACAAAATTGTCTCCACAATTAGTTTACATCTGAGATCAGTCTACTTTACTTTAATTCAAATTCATTGTAAATTTTGCATGCCTTTTGAAGCCACCAAGAAATGCATCTAATATGATTTATCATTTGGAGAATCATTATAGAGCATTGCATTATCTGCAAGTGGTGATTAATATGAAGGCGTTTGATCCTTTGCTATTCATTTTAACTTTTCTTCCACAAACCTGTGTTGAGAGCCTAATGAAAGAGGCACAACACAAAGGAGTCAGGACTCCTTTGTTTCCCATAATGATAGAGCCTCTTTCTGAATCATTTCCTAGGAAACTGTTTAGAAGTTGGTGCTGATAAATGTGTCATCTCCATCTTAACTTATAGTAGAGAATCTCAGTTGATAAGAATGCTCTGACTTTGTTGGAGTAAGGGATACAAAACCTTCCATAGTAGTATATATGATATTAGAATAAAGTGATAACATAATGATTTTTCATGTACTTACTGGATCAAATGAAACAATTAATTTTGAAATACTAAGGGTAACTTTTGAATATAATCATATAATTTTTTTTTCATGGGCATCATGTTGGATGCAAGATAACCATTGAGATTGAATGCTTGAGATCAAAGGGTTTTCTTGCTTAGAAAGGTTGTGGATAAGAATAATTTTTAGTCAGAATGAAGAGAAAAGAAAATATTTCACAAAAAGTTGGCTAGGTACTAACAAGGATATGCACATTGAGACATAATAGAACTTACATTGATTTAAAATTAAAAGTAGCTTTCCAAAATAGTATATCTTCTAGATTAAAGCTTTGCTTCATAGGAGAAATCACTAGGCTTGGAGTAAAGCTATTAGAATATTTAGGGAGGAAGCAATGAATTGTTAGCTACTTGCTTCAAACTACTTCAGCACTAAGTAACTTCAAAGAGTTAAAATTGCTTTATTATTGTTAGAATTATGGTATTCACCATTTCCTTATGGCTTAAGCTTTTGGGACTATCGGTAATTTAACATGGTATCAGAGTAGGAGTTCTTGAGTTCGATTCTTGGCTTTATTCTACCTCACATTTAAAATGTTAAAAATCTCACGTGTTGGGTCACACTTACTAAGGGGAAGGTTAGGCCCACACATGAGGGGAGTATTAGAATCATAGTTCAGCGATTTAATTCACACAACACTTATTAAGGGGGAGTTTAGGCCCACATGTGAGATGAGTGTTAGAATTATGGTTAAGTGATTAAATTCACAATTTTCTAACAGTTTAAGCTTTTAGCTTTTAGGACAATCAGTAATTTAACAATTATGATATGAAGTAAGTTACTATCTCCATAGCAAAGGAAACCACAAAGAGTCGCTACCTAGGGTTGGCTGGAGTTGGCACTAGACCATATAACTAAAAGAAGCTATTATCAATCTCAAAATTTTCTTTCAAAAATGGAACCCAATGGTCTTTGAATAGAGTAACAAAGTACATAAAAGAAAGCCCAATTATTAAATGGCTGTGCTTGGTAGGTGAGGTCTTTAGGCTCAATTATTAGCAGGCTTCATCCATTAGGCAATAGGTTGGGTCAATTTCTTTTTATATCCATGCCCATAGGTCTGTATAATTGGAGGCCTATATCTTGTGTCCACATCACTGAACTTCCTTGGTAATATTGTAGCTGGTAATTTGACATACTAAACACCAAATCTGGATTAATTCTACCGACACAGGTGGGTAGGTAGAGAATAACTAGGGGCGTGAGACAACTCTCTCTAAGGAACTCGGCAAAATAGCCCCATAACTTTGGGAGAAGGGGTGCTTCTATTACAAAAATTATCAAAGAAAACCTGAAAGCTTTTCTTTGTGAGAACAAGAAGGGGGGAATGCCATTGTTGTCAGGGGTTTGTAACAATCTTACTTCTCTAGTTCAAGAAAATCAAAGAAGAGTTGATGTGGAATTTGATGCAAAGAGGTGTAATTCTCAATATTGTACTAATGAATTGAAACAACTTAATCCTTTCATGAAACAGAAAAGTTATGAAAGTTATGGTGCTTGTTTCTGTCAGCCTCACTGAATAAGCAAGAAAACTAATCCTAGTCTTGACTTCCAAACTTGAGCACCCTTGCCAATACACTTTAAGGGTTTGTTTGGTTGAAGGGATTTTAGGGGGGATGGAAAATGGGGGAGAGAAAAGTGTAGAGAAAATGAATTTTGGGGGTGTTTGGTTGGAGGGATTTTAGGAAGGAAAACTAGTGGCGCCTGGGTCTTTTCTCATCAGGCCCACTAGATTTGAATCTCCCCAAATTGGCGAGAAAATAGGAAGGAAAACAAGGAGCTTTGCTCCTTATATGTTTTGGACAAAACTACCTCTAGCACCACAACAAACGTATTCTTTCGTTTCTTGTCTTTTGTCTTTTTCAATGTTGTCTCACTCTTTTTTTTCCCCCTTCCTTTTTAGTTTTTTTCAATGTTTGAGTCTCACTCATTTCTCTTTTGTCTTGGGCGCTCATTTGTTTCTTTTCACACCAGTTTTGTTTGTTTGTTTGTTTGTTTTTTTTTGTTTGTTTGTTTTGTTTTTTATTTTTTATTTTTTATATTATTATAACAGTTTTGGGTTCTTGAATTTTTTGTGCTATTTTCTTTAGAAAAATAGTGTCCATTCATACACAATTTTTTTAATAAAAATATAACGTTACTTTTTATTTTTTTATAATCTAATAGGGATATGATGGTAAATTTATACAAACTCTATTTTCTATCCTCCTATTTTTCTTCTCAACCAAATAAAAAGGTTTTCCATCCCTCCACTCTTTCACCCTCAACTAAACACAAATGAGGGAAACTAAAATCTCTTTTACCTTCTCACTTTTCCATCTCCCAACCAATTGGACCATAAATTTCTGAGAAGTTTTACATCAATGTCTAATGCAAGAGTTACCTCCTATTTAACTTATGATGCTGACTGAAATTACATAATGAGTGCCACCAAATATCCAACCAGTAAACAATTCTATGGACATTAATTTTTTTGGTTATATATTATAAAAAAAGACAGACATGATCCTGGAAGAATGTATGTTGGTTCTGAAATTGGTTGTGTTATTTTACCCTCCATCCAGGGTTTATGATGTGGCTCAATGGCTGTGTGAAGATGCAAAAGTAAACGTAGCGGGATTTAAATCGGATTGGATGGAAAGGGGTAGAAGGATGCTTGTAATACCATGGGTAGAAATAACGAAGAGGATATTATAAGCATGGAAATGAAAGAGACCTTAGAAGATATGATGGCATGAAGGTAAAAAATACATGTACTTGACCCAATTAGTTAGAAAGGATCCACCCAATGAGGTCTAGCTCATTTGGCACCTCCTCCGCTTATAAATCCTAGGTGGAGGGTGAGGTTTGGGTTCAAGATCCACCCAATGTGTGTATAACTTGTCAATAAAAAATAAAAAAAGGATCCATGGTTCTAACTTTGGAAGAGTATTAGGAAGGGGTGGGACTCTTTTCTCTGTTTTGTTAGTTTTAAGGTGGGAGACGGCTCCTCTATCAAATTTTTGCTTGATCTATGTGGGGAATTCGCTCTCTAAGGACAACCTCCCAGAACTTTATGGCATTGCTTGTAATAGGGATGCTTCAGTGGCAGAATTGTTATCTCTCTCAGGGTATAGTTTTAACTGGAATGTCAGCTTTGTTCAACCAGCACAAGATTAGGAGTTGGACTCAGTTGCATCTTTCTTAGATTTGATCTATTCTGGTTTGATGAGATGGAATGGAGTGCATCAGCTTTGCTGGAAACCATCTTCCAAGCAGATTTTTGATGTTAGATCCTATTATAAGGTTTATAATTCTAATACCCAACTCTCTTTTCCTTGGAAAACCTCATGGAAGCTGAAGGTGCCAACAAAGGTTAGTTTCTTCCTCTGGATTGTTGCTCTGGGGAGGATATTAACTACTGATAATTTGAGGAGGCATCCACTTGTTGTGTTTGACTGGTGTTGCATGTGTAAGAGAGATGGGGAAACTACTTATGCATTGCCCTATTACTAGAGAGATTTGGAACATGATGTTTTCATTATTCAGGGTTTAGTGGGTTATGCTGGGTGGGGTTGTGGAACTGCTAGCTAGATGGTTGAACAAGTTCAACAGGCATAGATCTCCGGTGATTTGGGTCATCATCCCTCATTGTCTCATGTGGGGTATTTGGTGAGAGAGGAAAGCTTGTAATCTTGAAGGAAGTGAGAGATCAATTCATGATTTGAAGTTTTTTTCCTCTAGACTTTGTTTGAGTGGAAAAATGCTTTGGGTGTTCTTACTTTTGATTCTTTGGCTGATTTGCTTGATTGTTGCAATTTTCATGCTCTGTAGTTTTGTAATTGCTGGTTCTTGAGCTAAGTTTATCTTAATATGTATAAATATTAATAATATTTCTATGCAATATCTTGCAAGGTGACAATAAAATGGCTCCGTGATATATTTATCAGCAGTGTCGATGATAACTAATTTTAAAATAACATCCGTTATTGTTCTCGAACAATGAGATTTATCATTCAATTCAAAATGTTTGCTATGGCCTGAGTTTCTGCTGTGGTAGTGAACAAATAGCATAAGTTATTGCGGACTTAAAGCATTGCAGACCTAGATATTCCAGGTTCTGGGAAACGCTAAACACTTGTTTAAAGATTAAAAAAAAAAGGTTAACTTCCATTTGACTTTCTACTTTGAGTGAATCCACATGTTTGGACCTGTTTTCCCATGTTTGTGGTTTATATTTATTTTGTAATTGCATTACTTATTTTAGCCTTCTGATCAAGGACTTGAAAAATTTGAATTAATCTGTTTGGATTTTGGATCGCTATTATTGATTGCAGGTCAATTTTCCATTAGTGGTTGGCAGGTTGTGGACCAAACTTGTTCCTAGCTGCTTTGAGTGGTATTTAATTTGTCGAAGTTGTGATCAACATCAGTTTGATCAGCTATAGTTTAGCAAACAAGAGTAGGGTTTTGTAGGGTTCAGTATGTCCCATTTAGTGCAGGTATGCTGTGTAAATAAATGCTTTGGTTTCTGCATCACCTGCTCGGCTATCTAAGAGACATTACTGTTAGAAGATTCATTTCTTAAAACTGCTTGTAAAGAGGGAATGCTCTTCAATGCATCTGATATATTGCATCTTCTCTCTCATACAATTCATCTCTGATAAATGATTAAATCATTGAGATTTTATTTTTTTGCTCTAGTGTGCATGTTGAATTACATTTATTACATCACTGCCTATCAACATTTGATTGCTGTTGTGCCAAGCTTGGTTTACTCAACCATGTAACATTTGCTATTATTATTATTTTGATAAGTAGCATCAAGCATGTAACATGTTGCTATTAGCAACAAATAATAAATATTGCCTATTACCGGACTTGTTGAATGGCGATTGTTGTTCCAGCCAATGTTGTAACAGAAACCTTGAGCCCTATTTTTTTGATAGGTAGTTGTTGTGATAGTCTTTGTTATCATTATTGTTTTTCGGCTTCATTTACGCTATGTTGTTTGGGCTGAAATGTAGGATAGATATGTGGGAAAGGAAAATTGAGGGGAGAGAGCCCTTTTCAGTTGTTTTGTTGGGGAGAAAAGAGGGGAAAGAAAATGGTGTGGTCAGGTGTTTTCCACCCATGTGCCACCAGTTGCTCTTGATTGACCTCCCTCCCCAACTCACATTTTAAACAAAACCCTCACCTTTGTTTGCTATCACAAGCAGTAACATTTGCTTCGTGGCTCAAAGAATAGGAATTCTAGTAATCTGTGACACCAAAGTTGGTCTTGAAGGTCAAGTGGTGGTGAGAAACTTTGGGGGGGGGGGGGGGGGGGGTGTGTTTGGAAATGGTTGGTAAGGAAGAAAGGAGATGAGATGGTGGAAGAGACGGGATGAAAATGAAGAGAGAAGAAAGAGAAGGCAACTTAGGGAATAGGGAAGAAAGACAAAAACAGAGAGATTAGCAACTGGGTGACAAGTGTCGAGAGAGAGAGGGCGATGATTCAGTTTGACATGATTCAATTCAGTCTTTTTTAGTTCATCTGTACAATTTCAATTTTCATTGTTAAGTTCATCAAAACAAAGTTTTGGAAACTGAAAAAATACTAAAACTAAAATGAGATTGGACAAAATGATTAAATTGAAACCAGATTAAAGTTGAAAGGAGAAAGGAGAAAGAGAAGAATGGATCAAGTTTGGCCTCACCCGAATTTAATTAAAACCAACTAAAGTCTGTTCAAGCTTGACCCAAATTAAATTTAAACATATGTATATCATTACGCATATATTACAACAAATTTATCAAAAATTGGAAGTTTCTTGCAATTTATTTGTTAATGTAAATACGCTATTGCTTGGTTGATGTTCTTGTAAAACCTTGAAGCACCATAAAAAAAAAAAATAAGAGGAAAAAAAAACTTCTTTATATAAGGGCATACTTGTAAATTCGCATAAAGTTATATTTTTATTTTTCTTCTCAACCAAAAGAAATCTATATACTATATTTATTTTACTCTGCATTAGTTTATGTATGCCAGATGCTTTGTGCTATGGATGATTGTCTCAACTTTCATGCTGTACAAAATGGAGAATGCTTTGCAAGCAAAGGCTTGTCTTTGAAGAGACCTTGGGGATTAAGTTTACACTGAAATTGACATGCTTGTCTTTGAAGAGACCTTGGGATTAAGTTCTCACTTTGAAATTGATATGCTTGTCTGTCCTTTGTGCCGTTCTGCGATTAGATGTGCAAATTGATTGATATGCAAGTTGACGTGCTAGCTAGTCCATGGTCGCATATGTGGGGCCGTGGATGATTTATCCCATTTTTTGTTACAATGTTGGGTATGCTTTACTATTTACAAAGGCAAGACTTTGGTGGCGTGTCAAGTTCCCGCGTCCTATATAAATAAATAGTAACTCTAGGCGTGTCAAGTTCCTAGGTCCTGTATAAATAAAGACTAATTTTAGTATCGTGTAAAAAATTATCATTCTTACTAAAATCATCTTATGTGGTAGGTTATGAATGTCTGCTTATTATTTTTATATGAACCTATCATTTTTTATTAACCACCTTCAGTCTGTCACACGGGTAATTGTGATAAAAGTTATGATTTTTTTACGTGATCTTAGAATTTTTAATAAATAAACCCTTGCTATTAGCATGCTACTCTTTCATAGATGTGTCATTGTTTAGATTTGTAATAAGTCTATGGAGATAATATTTTTCATAATTATTGATATAATTTGTTGTGCATAATAAAAATGATCTAAATGGTGAATTAGGTGAAAGTGATGTTCCAATCATAATGGACATTGTTTTTTTTTTTTTTTTTTTGATAAATTGATTGTCAGGGATGAGAGGATTTGAATCATGGATGTTTAGGTTGGAAACACTTCGA
Source organism: Quercus robur (assembly GCF_932294415.1). Lineage (NCBI taxonomy): Eukaryota > Viridiplantae > Streptophyta > Magnoliopsida > Fagales > Fagaceae > Quercus > Quercus robur. The sequence goes on from NC_065537.1 coordinate 15,934,302, forward strand.
GATGCCAATTGAGAGGTACAAGAGTTTTGTCCACAACAGACATTGTTAGTTGTGAAAAAAGTTGTCCCTAACGATACTAATAGATCTACACGTTATTTTGCTTTCACAATAGCACATGTCAACGTGTGGATGCACTTAATAATTCACTCCTTTGGATGTGCCTTCTTTAGGAAAAAGGATATTGTGTATCTGGTATATGTAACCATCCTCTTATATAAGGGTAAATTTCATAAGCGTAAGGCTCATCCTATGTGAGAGGGTGATTACATATACCGGATACACCATATACCCTCTCATTTTATTAAGACTCCTATTATATCAATAAAAACAAATTTGAAGAATCGTCCAGTCAATTTTTCTTATGGCTCTTAGGAGTAAAACAGTTTTGTGATAAAGGGAATAATTGTGCAAAAAAAAGATAAGGGGAATAAAGAGTTTATGGCGTGCAGAAAATTATAGTGTTTATGTCGGATAGAAATTTTTTTTGTCATTTGTGGCATGCATGAAAGCATTGAAAGGTAATGTTCGACGTAAATTTTTTCAGATATATATTTTTGAACGGTGAATAACGGCATTGATTATGAATATTCTAATAACAATTATTTGGGTGGTATCAGTGAAAGAAAAAGGTTATAGAAAATAGATTTTGGGCTACCTGCCCCAGTTAGAGCTTTGTTGATATTTATTTATTTGTATTTTTTTGGGCCTGGCAAGTTGAGCCTCCTTTGATTATTCTATATCATTGCTTAAACAAATCATTCAAAAGATTGCGAACAAGAAAAGTTCTCTAATTGCGTTTAGACAAGGGAGAAAATTCCTACCCTAAGATGCAAGAGAGAAAATGTATTTGTACACGAAAAGCTTGACAAATCAACAAAAGAGTATCTAAGCTTGCTAGGAAAAATAAAAGTGTACTATGGAACACGAATAATTCTTATATGCAAATGATGGAATGGTGAAAAGTGCTGTAGGGACTTAAGACCCCAAAAATTTGAAAAGATAAAAATAAAATGCTGTAGCGATCTTATGCTTGAAAATCAGGCTATAGATTCACTTCTAGGCAACATACACCATGCACCAACATGAGCTTGTTGGGGACTCTGAATAATTTGGGGACGGGGTTTTAGAGATAAAAGATGTATTTATGTTAGAATCTTAGATGATTGGAGAGTAATTTACTCTTACCAGGATTATGTTAAACAAAAGGTTTTGTTTGTTTTTTCATGCAGTATAACAATTGGGAATTATGTTAATTCGATTATACTATGAATTTTGTTCCCTTTTAAAATGACATAAACCTTCTAAGAGTTTTGTAATTTAACTAATTAACACCTCTTAAAGTTATTAACGGAGACATTTTGGGTTCAAATCTTTCCTCTTCCACCTATCAAATTATCATAAAATGGCTTAAATTAACTTCTGTGAATTTCATGTTCGACTAAACTCCATTATATATATGGGCCTCATCCTCTTTGTCTTTCCTTAAAAAGGAAAGGAAGAAATGCACAATTAATTAAAAGTTTAGGGTTCATTTTGTTAATCAAACATAATGTTTTAGTTATTAATTAGAGGTATAAAGGGTATTACAATACAATGTAATAATGGTAAGTTTGCCACAAAGTTGATCTAATGAAGATTGATTTTAGATGTGTATGATAAAATGTTACACTAAGTGTAAATTAAACCCAAGTATCATTAAAGAAACAAAGTTGGCAAACTTAATTAAGATTTAACACACAAATTCAAAAACAACTCTTTTTTTGCTTCAATAAATAGTTGGATTACATGCCAGGATTGATGCAAATTAATTAGAAGTTTGGTATCAATTACCATGACTAAATAAGATATATATATATATATATATATAACAAATAAAAAAAATCATAAACCTAACTGTTCATACATACAATTAATTGAATATGGGTTCTCTTTGTTAATCAAATTAACAAAATGTTTAAGTTATTTATAGCTGTAAAGGGAATGGTAATACAATGTAATCTAATATAAGTTTGCCAAAGTTGATCTAATGTAGAGTTATTAGTTGTGTAAGATAAAATGTTACACTAATTAAACGGTGGTAATATAATTAAAAAATAAATACGCCACCACAGTATACGAATCATAAATCTCATTGACCAAAAAAAAAGGTTTGATAAATATAAGTAACCTTTTAGGGTTCTTGAGCAAGTGGATTTTAAAATTGGTATAGATGCATATAAACTCAAAGATTGTGGGTCTTATTTGTCTCGTTAGAATGAAATTTATCATGATCCAGAACATGTGATAAAGGCTCCCCAGACAGATAGAAGCTTGAGCGGGCCATGCACAAGCCTGACACTTTTGACCATGATCTGGGGCTGGGTTTCTCCTCATGTTCGAACTTATTCATTTAAGTAGGCACTACGCAACAGGCACAATAGTAAAATTCGTACAAATTGCCTCAACCTAATCGCCAAATGACTTAAAATTTTATTTATTTATTTATTTTTTTCTGTATTTATGATACTGGGTATGGTATGTGCATGAATTTCCATAGGTGAATTCAGGAGGGTAAGTTGGTGCCAATATCATGCCATTACCATTCGGATACATGGCGGGTTAGCCTTAAAAATAAGAGTGTATGTGTGTGTTTATATATATATATATATATATATATATATAATTGGGTGCTGGATGGATCGTGTTTTGAAATCCTCTATTTTTCTTAAAGATTTTGTTTTTTAATTTGTGTGCATTTGGATACAGCTTATTTTGCTGAAAACTAAAAATTGAAAATAATAAAAAAAAAAAAATTTTTTTTACTGTTCATCATTATTCATTGGCCTAAAATCACTGTTCATGGCCAATGAACAGTGGATAATACGTTGGACTTAAAAAAAAAAAACCCCAAAATAGTGAAAACGCGGACGTAGTCGCACTACCCAAACGGACCTCTTGTATGTTTGGTTGAGAGGATGAAAAAATAGAAAGATAGGAAAAACTTCTATCGTTAAGTTTTCCATGGCTTGGAGTTTGGGATCTATTGCTTAAAAAAGAAGAAAAAGACACAAGTCTTTTTTAACGTCTCTACTTTTGTTATATGTTTTTTCTAATATTAAAAATAATGGGTTGTAAATCTTTAGGCATATAAAAATGATGTTTTATTATTTAAATGAATTAAAATTTGTGTTGATATGAATAAAATCAACACACAGTCCTCATAATCTACTCATATCATTTTAGACACTCAAAATAATTGAGCTAGACTTTAGCTCATGAAGCTTGAGGTTGTTCAACCTAAATGTGGGAGCTAGTAATAACATACTCTCGAAACTCTAGCCTACAGTAAGAGCCATTAGCCCACATGAATTAGGATAACGGTCGCCCATAATATGCTATCAAGTCTTATTATAAACAACTTCCATGCAGTAATCGTGGTTTTCCAACTTTTTGTTGTTGTTGTTGGTATTCATTGTTCATGTCAACCACACAGTCAACTAATTTATCATTTTCTTCTAAAAAAACAAATTTATCATTTACATCAATTAAAAGTTGTCAAATTGTTATATACTCTAATTGTGAAATCTCTAGATTAATTAAAAAAAACCCTTGATTTAAGACGTTTGGAGAATATTAACTATGATCAATGTATAATTCAGACATCACATAGTGACTTGGTGAAAGATAATATTTTTCTTCAGTTATGTAAAGATAGATTGATGAAAACATGTTTGTTACACCTGAAATAAATACATGTTTTATAAATATGTGTGTGTGGAGACAAGGATTTTTTATTTATTTTTATTTTTAAATTTAAAAATAAAGTTCTCCTTTGGGAGAGTTTATTAATTTAATTATTTTTTACGGGAAAGAAGAATTTATTATTTAAAATAGAATAGAAGAACTATAAAGAAGTAGGAATGCATACCTCGACCTTGATAATAGTATCAAAACAAGGGAGGGCATCAGCCTATATCAAAAGAACCAAATATATTATGCTTGCGAGACCATTTGGCCAGGCTGTGGGCTATATCATTAGAATTTCTACGAAACAAAAATGTTTGGGGATTGAAAGAGCAAAAAATGTTTGTGGATTGGGAGGGTTTATTTACATGGGTTTGTAAAAAAAAAACTAAGCAAATGTAAAACTGTAGTTTTGAATATACCGGAAATAAGTTATGGTTACTCCCCACCCAACCCCAACCACACCCCCCCCCCCCCCCCTTCTTTTTTTATGCTATTATATATATCACAGTTTTTTTTTTTTTGTTTCTTTTAATAATTTTTTTATAGCAGAGTAAATTGCAAATTACATCCTTAAAGTTTAGAGGTGTTTAGATTTTACATCCTAAAGTTTTAGAATTTAGATTTTACCTCCTAAAGTTTGGGGTGTTTGGATTTTATATCTTGACGTTACAGAATTTATATTTTATCCCTTAAAGTTTGAGAGTGTTTGGACATAATACTCCCAAATTCAAAAACTCCTGAGTATAAAATCCAAATACTCCCAAATTTTGAGGAGTAAAATCCAAATACCCCTAAAATTTAGTGGATAAATTTCAAATTTTGAAACGCTAGGGTATAAAATCCAAACCCTCAAACTTTAGGAGGTAAAATTTAAATTCTGAAATTTCAGAATGTAGAATTCAGATAATCACAAATTTTAGGAGTGTAATTTGCAATTTGCCATTGACAGAATATATGTCACAATTGAGCCGCTGGTTTAAGTAAGAATGTGGCTAATCCACATTCGAATTGTATAACCCATTTAGATGGTAGCTTGCCATGCCACCTCTAACCCAGCAGGTTACTATAAAACTGGGCTCGAATTTGATCAACCATGACACCTATGTCTTTAGGGTCTAAAAGGCAGGGTAAATGTTTGTCTTTTTACATGAATTTCAAGTGAAAACCAAGGAAAATTCTTTACTTCAGGAGGCCCATATTTGAGACACGCAAGTGGGGGTCAGGATGGCTGGCCGGTTATTATGTTGGATGATGGGATGGAAAGGCTATAACCACAGGCACCTGATACTATGTACTGTGTCTGGAAAAATCTTCCATTATCTCTATCTATTACTTTGCTTTTTGTGGCAAATAGACAGAGAATGTTAACATTTGAGCCACAAGCCTCTAAGATACATTGCCTTTCAGCAGTAATTAGTTTCATGACAATTTACATTACCAAGTTGCTCTCCAAATTTATATATTTGTATACGATACTTTTTTTGAGAGAGATTTGTATACGATACTTAGTTGGTAAGATTAGGAATCTTTTGAGATAACAAAAGCTATCGTGCCAAATGTAAGAAATCTTTTTTTTTGAACCAGATACCATTCAAATGCAGAAAAAGTATTCAAAAAAGAAAAACGAAAGTACTAGTAGTGAACCTCTTAGTTCTGCTACTTATAAACAAAGCGCATATGACCTTTATTATTATCATTATCATTATCATCTATTATCTATTACCATTACCATTAGCTTTGGATTAGTGTCTTACTTTAAATTGGGCGTGCATGCGAATGTCGTAAACTAGGTATATTACAGGTTTTCATAATTAATATTCTGATAATTTATTTGGCACCTCAAGAGGGAACCTAGCACGCAAGCAATATGGCTTTGCAAACCCGTAAGAAGGAATTTTTCAATTGTAATTCACTTTGTGTCTCTAAAGTAGTGGTTTAGCTTAGCTAATCATAGTCAAAATGATTTGTCACAAAGCATTTTATTCTAATTCCTCCAATTGAAGCTTCTGAATCAGTAAGAAGGGTGATTTCGTAATCTTCGAAAGTAACGCAATTAGTTGGAATCCGAATTACACATCAATGAGGCCATTGGTTCAAATTTTCTTGCTCCCACCCACCCTCTTTAGGACCAAGACTCACTCATTATCCCATAAAAAAAAGTAATAGTATTTTATTCTTAAACTTTAACAAATTTTATTTTTTCCGTCTTTAAACTTAAATTTTCTTCACATCCTTTAACTTTGTAAAGTGTTTTTTTAATAGTTTAGAGACAAAAATAGAGGTATATATATATATATATATATATATATATTTTAATAGTTTAGGGATAAAAATAGTTTTTATTTTTTATTTTATTTGTTTATTTTAAGTTTAAGGATATAAAGTAAAATATTTTTAATAGTTTAAGGATGAAAATCGAATTTTTCAGTAGTATAGGGATGAAAAACAGACTTTTTAAGTTTAGAGATAAAAACAAATTTTTGGTAAAATTTAGGGGCAAAATAGTATTTACAAAAAAAGAAAAGAAAAAAAAAAGAGGGATATGTTCAAAAGCATGAAATAGCTATTTATGGAGAAATTATAAGGTTCTCATGGTGGACAAGTGACGTGGTACACCATTTTACTAAAAAGCTCCCACCTATTTAAAATTGCTATTTTTTAAAACAAAAACTAATTACTAACTTAGTAATTTTAAATAAATGAGAGTATTTTAATGGAATGATGGACAAGTAATATGGTCCACCAGAATACTTTATAATTTCTCCTAATCATGGCATTCATCAACCCACACTTGCACTCAACAAGCCCGATTGACCCAAAGACACCCATCCGAAAAACATTGGCTTTGAGAATTGGTTTAGCTGGGGTGGCATCAATGAAACCTAATCAAGGTCGAGTGGCGAGTTTTCCATATGGAAATCTAATGAACCTGACTTGTTCGAAGTGTAGAGCTCAATGCCTTGCCTTTGTGATCATTGTTGTGCCACCATTCTTTGCTTGATATATTTGATGGGTATGTTGAGATCTCTGTTAGATTTGATGGAGATCTTGAGATGCTGGTGAAGGTTTTGAGATTTCTACTAATTGTCCTGACTTGAATGATCTTATTTTTCAACTAATTAAGCTTCTGTACAATTTATACGAATTCATTTTTTTAGGTATATTTTATTTTATTTATTTTTTACAAATACACTTTTTAATGCTTTAAGATATACTTACTGTACTCTAGGGTTAACTGGCCAGGGAAAAAAGAAAAAAATGAAAAGAAAAAAACTCCTGGGCCTTCCTCCTCTTAAATGGAAGCAGAGTTGAGCCAGGATTGAGAGAGAGAGAATTAACATGTTATCATTTACAAGGACAGACAGAGACATGACATTTTGTACCAAATGGAAGTTTTGATTTACGGGGCATGCAGAATTAAGAATCTTCCTTCCTTTGATTAATAACAACAGCGCAGAGAATATGTTCAATTTTTTATTTTTTTCATGCAAAGCTATCCTCCATACGAGGGCAAATATTTTGGTGCCACGTGTCAACATAGGACTGTGATGCACAATTTATAGCGAGGATAACAAATGTCATTTTGCATGGCATATATATTATATATATATAAGCTATGAAAATTGGGAAGATTAAAAGGGAAAATATGTGGATGCATAATCTAACAAGCCCATGTGTTAGATTCCTGGTCTACATGACTAGGTCAGATCTTTATATATAGTACTTATGGGTGTACACAGCTTTAGCCTTTAAACAGTAAATAAGAATAATATTCACATGAACCCCTCTCCATTTCACTTTATCATCACCTTTTTCTTCTATTCTGCATTTTCATCATGTATGAATCATATCTGAACAATTTGAGTCCAATAAAAATTATGTTCCAAATGATATATCTTCCTTAACTAGTTTGCACAACCAAGACTGTATGTAGTAATAGTAATAATAATAATTCATTTTTCTCACTTGTTGAAATGATTATGGCTATATTAATTGGGTGTACAAAAGCATTCAAAATTATTTGACAATTTTGAAAAGAAGGGAATCATATTAGATGATTAAAAATGGTTATCTGTTTTGCTTTGTTTATGTGATATATATCAAAACAACCCACCTTGAATTAGTGAGAAGAAAACTATCCAATAATTATCTAGCTACCATAGTTACACCATTCTAAATAGGGTGTGACACTTTTGCCAACTAAATAGTAGAATTGCAAAAAGTCTACTTTAAAATCTTTAAAATAAGTGGTAGAGATTTTTTTTTTTTTTCACGTGATTTGTAACTAAATACAGTAGGTAATAATGTAGTGACAGATGAGTTAGTTTTAAACTAAAATTTCCTAAATAACAAGTTCAAGTTTTTATTTATTTATTATTAATGATATTGGCTATATTGATCACGTTAATTATATATAATAAGTGGTATAGAATTTTTTCACGTGATTTATAAATAAGTCATAAAGTAGTGACAGTTGAGTTAGTTTTAAGCTAACACTTTTTGCAGTAAAAATTTGTAGTAATTTTAGCTTATCAAAATTAACCAAATGATAACCTAAAGAACTGATTTTTGTTACAAAGTTTACGCGTTTACAGAGCTTAACACATAGTGACAGCTTAATAAGACAGTAAAACATTATATAACACTTAGTTAGAGCTTAACACACAGTGACGTATGAGTTAGTTTTAAGCTAATTATGCCAAAAAGAAAGTGGGTCATTCAGTTGTCCAAGCTGGCAGCAGAACAACTTGGCCAAGAGCCAGTGCACTATCACATTGCTATATAAGTTCAAGGCTTAGAGAAAAAGGGTCAGTGTCACATAAAGCCAAACCCAGATCAGACACCATTATAATCAAGCACTTCCAAGCCTCTCTCTTCCTCTGTAATGGCTTCTATTCCTCAATTCTACCCCGATTGCACATGGGCTACTGATAATCTTTCTCAGTTTTCTACACCAACTATGGCTGCAGGTGTGAATAGTGGTGGTGTTGGCCATGGTACAATTTTTGGTACTGGTCCAATATGGAGTACTGGTCAAGAAAGTTTAGTGCCATTATTTGATAATAATGGTGCAATTGATCATATTGTGTCATCAGTATCCGACAATAGGATGCCATCAATTCCAGGGCTACTCGGGACATCGTCGACAAACTTAGCAGCCATGCCGGCATTGCCTGACTACAAAATGGATTCGTGTGCTATGGCTGGAGTTGGCAACTTTGGTAGCGGGTACCAACAAACTATGTGTGACTTTGGAGATGAATGTTGTGGGTTTTTGGAGGATCTTAAGCCTGTTTATCCTGCTGTTGGAGAAAATTGGGTAAGCTTATATTATTGATTGGGGTTGTAGGAAAAAAAAGCATATATATATATTAGAAATTTGAAAACAAAGCAAATATATCGAGAGTGAAGGAACTTCTTTTATATCTCTATTAACTAAAGAAAACCGAACTTTATTAGTTTCTCTAAATATAGCATAAACTATACGTACTATTGAGCCAATGGTAAAGAAGCTAATTTACTGAACAAGCTAGTTTGAGATTGCTCTAGATGCAGTTGTAACAATTTAAGAAAATCTCTTTCCATGTGATGAGAGAATTAGAGCTTGAAAATTTTCATCTTATTTGAGGAAAAATGATTTAGATTAGCTATATGTTAATTATGTTAGCACTAATTTTATTTCAATGTTGTGTTTTGTTGCAGGGAATTCAAGGTAATCAACCACCTCTGATTGAAGAGTCTAACATCAAAGTTGGTCGGTACTCTGAGGAAGAAAGGAAGGAAAGGATTCTAAGATATATGAAGAAGAGAAACCAGAGGAACTTCAATAAGACCATCAAGGTCTGTATCTCTCTTTTTCTCTCTCTCAGACACACCTGTAGACAGGTACACGCACACGCACACGCATACGCGCACACACGCTTGCTCTCATTCAAGTAGCTTTGGAGAGACACAGTAGAATAGTTTTTGTTCATTTCATAGTCTGACCTCTTACATGTGCATTTACTCCATAATCCACTGTATACAGTATGCATGTCGCAAGACCCTAGCTGACAGGAGAGTCAGAGTTCGTGGGCGATTTGCAAGGAACAGTGAACTATGTGAAGAAGAAATGATAAGGAAAAAGAAAGACAACCCTCACAAGGAGCAGGAGTTTTGCTGTAGTGAGTCTTTGCAGGTAATCTCTCTCTCTCTCTCTCTCTCTCTCTCTCTCTCTCTCTATATATATATATATATAATAATAATAATAATACACAACTTTTCAAAGAATTCTATGTGTATTTATGAGAGTTTATTCCCTTTAAAATGAGTATTTGTTTCCTTGTATGATTGGAAATCTTATATTTTATATATAATCTTTCTTTGATTAATGTGTTTTATACTTTTATATATATATATATTAGATGGTGATAAAGACATAGAAGAGATTAGAGAGTATATACTTAGAAGTTGACGGGACAATCTTTGTATATAAGAATAACTATGACAAAATCCTTTTCAGTATTTCTTTACTTTTCCATTTTCTTATTGAATTCATCAATTTGCAAACATGTTTATTCATGTTATTTCTTGTATAATTTTGCAGATAAAAACTGATGAGGATGAGTGGCTGCAAGAGGCTATGGCAAGTTTAATGTATTTACCATATATTGCTGGGTGAGATGCATGGTGGAGCTAGTTTATGCCAAAATTGACAACTAATGTAGAGATGTTTGAACAGGGCAAGACTTTCTATCTTGTTTCGAAAACAAGGCAAATTAATGTTGGGATTTTGTAATATTATTCGCTTTCTAGTTGGGTTGCTTTCAGCTAAATGCTCCACAGTAAAAAGTTCACTTAATTTTATGTTACTTTCTCCTTCACTTTATTGCTTAGATAAGCACATGTAAACTTTGGCGGGTTTTGTGTTGTTGCATACACTAATTATATGCATGGCCTGGTGTAATATTGCTAGCCATTTATTTATCAAAGGCATCACTCTAAAATTCCTTTGAGAGTTGAGATGACTTGAAGTCTCATTTAACAAACCAATTAGATATGTTAAGGATTTGATCTCATGGATATTCGCCAGTTCAGCCACTGTATTTTACATTTCAGCAAGTGTAAATTCATAATCTAGAAAGGAATTCTTGGATCTTTTTTTTTTTAAGAAGGGAAAGAGGAAATTCAAACTAATTAATAGCCTCCACTTCAAACAATGCCACTGATTCATTGAAATTTAAATTTGAGAGGTGATGGTCCCAGTCTTGTGATTTGCACAATAAATTTTACTTGAAAGACAACATATTTGGGGCAATTCAATTTTCATGAGAGGTTGATAGAAATTTTCTTTTTACTAATAATATGCTCATGCGGTATATAGTTTAATGAAAAATCATATGTGAATTAATAGTATAATTGAAATTCAATAATAAAATAGTAAGTAAAAATAGAATAGCAAAAATTATTTTATGTAAAGTGGCGAAAGTATAGAACCGAATTTCACCACTTTACATAAAATAAATTTTAATAAAAAATAAAAAATTATAATAGATTATTAAAATAAATTGACAGTGTGAATTGCATATGAGACATGTCAACGAGAGATCATAAGGTATATTAGATGACCAACTAATTGTCAGTATATAAGGTGCCATCACAAAGGGTTTTTGATCTTTCGAGTTAAGATATTGTGTTGGCCTTGAATGGTATATTCACAACTTAGAGCCTGTTTGTGCAAATTGTTGCGAAAAACCCATGTTTTTAATATATGCATTGCGAGAATATATAGAAAATATTTAAAAACTGCTAGTACACTCATCGATACCTTTCTTTTGGAATTAATTATTTATATTAGCGATTATGTAATTGCTACTATAGATTATTTACCAATAGTTTTGTATACCGTCGCTAGAAAAATTAAAAATGCTAGTATACCTTTCCCTTATGCATAAATTATTTTTAACTGCGGTTTTCTAAGTTGCTACTAGAGATTCGTTAGCAACATTTCTATAGAACACTACTATAAAATAAAAATAAAAACCACTAGTACTCCCATTCTTACACCTTATTATAGATTAGTTATTGCAATAGAAAACAACCGCTATATAGGTTTCATATAGGAGCATGTTAGGGTCATATTTATTATGTATTGATATATCATTTGACAAAATGCAATTTAATTGTAATTGGGTAGATCTAAGATGTGTTTAGAATATCATGAAGTGCGTTGAGAAATCAAAACAAGTGATATCATTGAAGACATGAAGATTGAACCAAGAAACAAATGAAGAAAAACTGAAATAGTCATCCAAAAAAAAAAAATTAAAATATTTTGTTTATAGTGTATATATTAATTGAGTTTTATTTATTTATTTATTATTTATTTTTAAGTGTTCATAAAATAATTAGGAATTGCCTCCCATCCCCCCAAAAATTCTAAGTTCTTAAACAATGCTGTAACAAAAAATAGTTGACTAACAAAGTAACAATCCTAGTAATTATAAAATTAATTAATTTTTTTTTCAATTTCAATAATGCACTTAAAGTTTTGGTCCATAATTTGAAGACTTCATTGGTTTCATTGGAGGTTTTTTTATTCACTTTGGTAGATAACTTAGTAATTTATATTGCAAATGAAAATTTTAAGAATTCACTATGAATGTGATAATAGATGAATATTATTGTATGAAATATCATCATCGAGTTTCATTCTATACATTTTAAAAGTGCAGAGTTTTTTTTTTTTTTTTTTTTTTGGGTACATATCTAATATCAGACTAAACAACATTTATTTAATCACTAAAGTCTAAAAGATGATGAGTTCTCTTCAACAGTCTATGTGCATGTGCAATGTATCGGTATTATAGCTCGGTCCTTCTAAAGGAAAATTTCTGATTCCACCCCTGTGTGTTGTACTCATACTCGTGTCTGTGCTTCTTAGGGTAGAATTGAATGTGGGGAGATTACTCTCTAACCAAGAAAAAGTGGGAGCTAGTTGTCTTCCCATTTATTGATTTCGGCACCTGTTCTAGCCCTCCATCTACACCCTTTAACTAGTAGATCACATCATGTTTAGACACTTATTACCTTAATCAATACTTTTACACTAAACACAAATAAAAAGTTCAATTATCATACGTGTTTCACTTATCGGATTTTGGGCCTAGCCTTTAGGCCAATGTCAATGTTAGCAGTCGGGTGTTAGTTAACTAAATTTGTTATATTAAAAAAAACCTAGATCTCACCATATTACACTTGGCCTCACTATGGTCGAAACCTAGTTTAAACAAAGGAATTTGCCCACTTCCATATAATTTAGCATTCATATAATTTTCCAAAGTAGTAGCATAGGACACTTTTCCCTCAACTCTTTCTTAATATCATTCTTGGGAATATGTGTCATCGCTAAGCACGTTCCATTTAGACACTGGACACCTATCTAGATTTAGCAGTTCTGTATATCTAATCTACCAAGGGCTTGAATATATTTATTCCCAACATATTTTGTATATAACAAAAATACATTTGGCCAATCTCTGAGAGACATGTGGCATGAGATGGAAACAAGATGCGCCTAGCAAGCTGTGACATCAAAATGACATGTCAATTACATATGCATGTCACATGAGAACCTCATAATAGCTAGGGCTATCTAGCCACCTATCGGAACCGACTGAACCTGAGTTGATCACCAACCAATCTGACGCTTGTGGTGGTCAACGGTGGGTGTTTGGAAAACCTGGAGGCAGCAAGTCGAGTGGTGGGTATCCCTTCCAAAATCCAATTTGACTGACCCTCCACCCATATATCTCCTGATCTCGCTGGAATCCCTCCATATTTCTCGAGATTTGGTTGGAATCCCCCATCTTCACCAAGTTTTTGCTCAGATTTGTGGAGATCTCGTGATCTTTGCCCAAATTTGGTGGAGTGATCTTAGCCTAGATGAGATCTGTGCCCAAATTTGGTGGAGACTACGAGATCTTTGACGAAGAAATGCCGCCTCTCTTGACCGCCGTCGCTTCGCTCATTTTCAATTGAAATTAGCTTAGCTCATGGAAAGTTTGACTTGATTTGACCTGTTGATGTTCTTAGTCGATGGTGGGTTCACCCTTCTGCCACTCGATATATGGGATCGAGTCAAGTCCAAGTTGGACCTAAACCTGACTCAACCCGACCCGTGGACACCCCCAATTTTGCCCCAAAAATAATTATATAGTGGAATATTTGATTAATGTGGAATTATGCCAATTGTTTATCAAGTTTTAACAATTCAAAGAGTACAATTAACTATCATCAAATCATAAAGCAATAGATGCATGACATGGTGACAAAGTGGAAAACCAATAAAAATGTTTTCTAAGGAAAAAAAAAAAAAAAACTACAGGGTAATTTTCTTCAACAAAGCAATTCACTATGTCAAGAGAAGTTTTACAATCTATTATAAAACCTTTATACTTTGGCTCTACCGTGTAGATGGATTTACTGTAAAAACTCTTACAGCTCTAGTACTTTTGAACTTTTCGATATATGAATGTCTTTACAAATGACGCATCTGCGTTCACGACCAAACCCTTTGAACGACTCTAAAAATATTTTCAAGATTTACTTTACCTCAATGACACACTTGACTTTGTGATTTCAAACTTGATCACTTGATTATAGCAATTATATCGTGTATATCTCTCAATATGAACTTACGGGTTATTGAAAATAAAGACTTTGATTTTCTTTTTGTTGACCATTCCCCAAAATACACTTGTATTGTAACGTGGGGAAATTGCCCCTAACCTGCTCAAAAAAAGAAAAAAAGAAAAAAAAGAAAAACAATACTCATAAAACTCCCATCGCTACTTTTGTTATTTTGTTTTTCTTTTTTGAATTTCCCAGTTGACATAGTTGATAAACTATATTCGTGTCGGGTTTCACTTTAATTTAAGAGAAACAATTTTTATTGTGACCTTTCAAAATATTAAAAAAAATTGATAATATGAATTTTTTTTTTTGGTAATAATTTTATACCACTTCATACAAATTCGTGTATAAATACAAGTATATATACGTAATTGCATGTACCATATATAAGTTTTGCTCCCATTAAGTCCAAACTGTCCAATCCTAGCTCCACCATTGTCGTGAGGCGAATTCAATTTATAGTAAAGCAAAATATTATGAGAAAAAAAGAGAGGAGAAAAACAATTCTTCCCATTACCAATAGTACATAATTATAAACTTTGATATATTTCTTAGAAATAGAAATGTATCTTGGCTATGTAGGGAATTAACCTGAATTCCCAACCTGTGAGAAACAAAAAAATAGAGAAAACACACGCTAAAGAAAAACAATCACACGCATAAGACAGTATTTACGTGGTTCGGCAATTTGCCTACGTCCACGGAGTTGCAGGGATTTTACTATTATCAAGGAAGAAGAAAATACAAGGTGCGACTACAAGATTTTTCACTCTATATAAAAAACACGGCAACCGACTCACAATAATAACCCTAATCACCAAAGTCGGTTCCACAATGGGCTAAACGGGCAAATTTTTTTTTCCCGGGGGCATTGACCCCGGACCCCCAAAAGGCTTGTCCATGAGCGCTCTGGCTTAGGCCTATCAGCCCAAGTCTCCGGTCCATGGACTAAGCCTCAGTAAATCTCCCATTAAAAAACATGCAAAATTATTCGGGTCGGGTCGGGTTGTCAAACCGGATCAAATAAAACTAGGCTCCACAAAGCCCAACAAGCTAAAAAATGGAAAGTAAAGAAACAAAGGATAAACTATCCTCCTGAAGAACTCTCTCTCATATTTTACTTTTTCTTTTTTTTTCTCAATGAAGTTTCTTATGTTCATCAAAGTACCCTGTACCCCCTTGGTGCAACTGAGCAAATGAACTTACACTAAATATGACAAATGCTTGACCATGGGTATCCAAAGCAATACAGGTAAAACAAGGGAAGGAAGTCATAAGTACTACTTCTTTGGATTCCTTTTTGGGCCAAAATGGCCCAATACCATGTTTTTTTGAAATTTTTAGCAACAGAGCACTGTTTCGAAAATAATTTGGGATCTACTACTTTTTGTGATACTCGAGCCTGGTGAGCTCGAGTACCACATTTTTCCATTCCACCATCGCCTTATATTCAAGGAGCCCTATAGTGGCGTTTTTAAGCCCTATAGTGACGTTTTCGGGCCCTATAGCGGCGTTTTCCTGCAAAATTTTTTTGTAGGTGGGTTCAAGGGGCCCTATAGTGGCGTTTTTAAGTCCTATAGTGACGTTTTCGGTCCCTATAGCGGCGTTTTCCTGCAAAATTTTTTTGTAGGTGGGTTCAAGGGGCCCTATAGTGGCGTTTTTAAGCCCTATAGTGACGTTTTCGGGCAACTGTTTTTTTTTTTTTTTTTGAGAAGATGTTGAGCTCGAGTACCACAAAAAGTGGTAGATCCCAAATTATTTCCGAAACAGTGCTCTGTTGCTAAAAATTTCAAAAAAACATGATATTGGGCCATTTTGGCCTTCCTTTTTGTGCATACATGGTCAAGGTTTAGGTCTTTGCACAGTGCAACTCTGTACAAGTCAACGTGAACATGAAAGAGCAAAGGGGAAGAAGAGTCTTTTCAGATGCTGGTTTCACATTTTGCCGTGGGAAAGACTTTGGATTAGGAGGAAACGAAAGCAGGGAAAAAATAAAATAAACAAAAAAACTATGCAAATGGGTGTCACAAGCAAGCATTCTTACAATCGTAAGAAAGCACTAATAAGCCAAACTCATAATAGAGCAGTTGGAAGAATATGGAAAAACTCATTTGTTGATGAAGAACTATAATTTTGGAGTATAATTACAATTTGGAAACGAAAGAAACAGAATGATATTTAGTCATCATCATGTAATAATATTAAATATTCATTAGCATGTAGTTGGTGCTATGGCTAGCTGTAAATTTTGAACTTCAATAAACATATCTAAGTTTTGTTTTTTTGTTTTTGTTTAACCCATACAACCTTAGCCCACTCTCGACAATTTATTTTAATTGAGACACAATTTTTTTTCTTCTAATTATTGATGTAATAAGTAATGATTAGAGTAGCATCATTTTCACTCATATATTACTGACTTAAACTATTAATTGCATAAGTATTGTGTCAAAAAGAGAAAAATGAATAACTTTTTTTGTATTTTTTAAGCTAGCTATTTTTTCACTTTTAACTCATTGGATCACTGAGCATCCTTGTCATGAAAGTTATTTCGTAAGTATAAATGCTTGTGGAGTGTGGGGGGTAAAGACTTGAGTTTAAGTTTTTAGGAGAAAGTTTCATATATATATATATATATATATACACTTAAATTAGGTTAGATTAGAATTTTTACCTTGAAAAAAAAAAAAAAAAAATCCCCCGTTTTGTCCTTTCTATAATTAGCAAGATGTCCTCGTCGCTGCAAGTGTAACCCATCTAAAACTAATAGTCCCTTCAAGAAAAGGGAGAGTTAACAAGGCTTAGTGGGATCGAGCCTATATATTGATGAAATTGATAATTAACTACTGTTGGCAGTTGCTATTTTGTTTCCAAATAGAGTCCAAATTTAGATCAATCGCAAAATCATCTAGAAGATTTGTCGGTCATGACAGCCTTATCTTGCCCATTATTGCGACCCACAAAATTATAAACAGCAACAATTACCTCAATTCCTTGCGGGCTCAGGCCTCATTAGATTCTCAAGGGAACAATTTTTTGTGGACCATTTTCACTCAAAATTGAGGTCAAAATTTCTCTAAATAAAAAAAGAAATTGAGGTCAACATTCTTGCAGAAATTTGGGTACCAAAATGATGAAAATTTGAGATTAAGCTTTGTAATTGAGGCTAGACGCCTAGTGGCACTGTCTATAATGCTTCCATGGCCAAATGAGTTCTAAGATATGATACCATATTAATGTTGCAATTATAACTGGAACAACAAAGTCTATCTCCAGATAAGCAAGAGAAAAAAATTGCACCTACAATTCTACAAACCAAATTTTTAGGGTAGGAAAACATTATCATACTTCTCCTTTTAAAGAACATATAGGATATCACTTGCTTGTGCATCTTTTCCATCACCATCATGATGTCTGTCATCTCACCATCTATCCTTATTCCTTAACCCAAGTCTAGTCACCATCTTCATGTGCTCTGGCCCATGATGTATCTTTCTCCTCCTTTGTGTTGGTCTATTGCATTGTCCTTATGTTGATAACCTAATCGACTCTCTTAATTTACCAACTAATCCTTTCATTCTTTTCCTTTTTTTTTGTTGGTGATGATTAATTTTTATTATCATGACAACACACCAATAAATTTTTTCGTAAAAAAAAAATCAATAAACCAATTTAAAATTTTCCATTTTGACGAGTTCAAGATATTTTATTAGTTGAGTTACAGATAAAAAGCTAAGTTAAAAATTATAAAATTTTATCATTTTTTTTAATAAAAAAATCGGTACTAAAATTATCACAAAATTTATTAAAAATCCTTTGCAGCATGAGATATTTTCACTTTACTATGAATGATGTTCGTGAAAGTAGATATATATTAAGATTATCCTTCATTACTTTTTATTATTAGAATATGACACTAATGCTACATGTGGATAGTTTTACGGTTGATTTTTTTTTTTGGTCTCTTTTTTGGGGTCTTGGGAATAAGAAGCATAAAAAGTTAGAACTAGTTGACATTGGGATGGTCCTTTTATTTATGCTTGTTTAGGCCCAATGAGTAGGAAGGGGTGCATTTGGGCCAAACCTTCATCTTTCCATTACAATTTCACATCCAAGTCTGAGCTAGATCTGTCGGAGCATATTACAGTATATCTCTGGGTTGGGCTTTGCGTCATTGGCAGTCTAATAACTCTAATGTGTGGCCACTGGCCATAACATCAATCTAACCTGAAACCTTGAGCCCAACCCAGCCCCATCTTATGACAAAGTCTTTCTTCTTGGGTCATAACCCATAAGGTAGGGATTTCTTTTCGTCATTTATTTTTGAGACAGTTACAACATGTTGTTAATTCCATTGGTCAAATAATTTTCTTCCAAAACCTCCAAGCATTTTATATATAAAAATGTGCAAATTAAGTTACAAAACCCTTGGTCTTTTTGTCAACCTCAAATAATGTAGTAGTACTTCCTGTTCTTGTAAAGGAAAAGTTATGGATCTAAGTCCAACTCTGTATGAGATTTGTGAAGATTTATATAAAATTAAGGCAATATTAGAATTTATATCTACACCCCTCTCCTTGCCTCAAAGAATTATGCTCGCACTGAATATGCTTAAATCACCGTCACCATTATTTAAAAAGCTCAAGGAAGTTTTGATGTGTAACCTCTTGTAAATTTTTTTTTTTTGAGAAGAAATAACCTCTTGTAAATTTTTTTTTTGAGAAGAAATAACCTCTTGTAATTGATGTATATGTATATTTTGAGTATAGGCTAATTTTAAGACAACAATTTTTATTCAAACATTTGGGTGTATTTGAGCTGCGCTAAATATGTCAGAAATTGAAGTATGAAAAATTTCACTCCAATGAAACATTAAAGCATTGATAGTTTGCTTGTCACTCGTTCGAGCAAAAATTTCACACTTTGCACGATTTTTCGTTAGAGAAAAAGGCTTTCACATTGTTAGAAATACTGAATGATTGTATTGTATTTCTCAAAATAAAAGAATATTCATGAGTGCCTTTATATAGGAGGCATATGAGTGTAGTACATAATAATGTATGCAATACAAGTAATCTAGTTGGGCCTAAAGCCCACAACACTATACATGTTAACACACACCATGAGCAATGACAAAACCTTTGCCTTTGCATCCATGTGACAAACTGAAAAATCCTTAAATTTTACTCATTCATTTTGTGGTCCTAATGACAGTGACAGTGAGATTGTTTTGAAATCACAAAGACCCTATCCAGTGACGATTGAATACTATTTTCACGGTAGGCTCACAAGAGGAGTTCAAGAGAATATCTATGTGTGAGATTGGTAAAGAGGCTTGAGACATCTAAAGAAAATGCACGGGGACTCTAAGATAGTGAAAAACTTAAAACTTCAGATGTTGATCTCTAGATCATGCAACAAACATGGACTATAGTGACGAAAATTTTTGTCAAGACATATCCTTTTTTCATTGCCTAAGACATATGGTGACAAAACCGCATTCGTCACGTAATCTTAATTACCAAATGTCCTGGTGAAGAAAATTTCATCACTAACATGTCTAAATTTTTTTAATAAAAAAATGATAGGTGAAGAAATTTTTTCGTCACCTAATATTTTTGTCACTAAACATTATACTTAGAGACAAAATAAATTAGTTACCAATAATTTTAATTTTTAAAAAATGATAGACCCACACATGTATCAATTCCAAACAACAAAATTTATGACTTACTATCGCATTTTGAGGATTGTAGCTATATATAATGGGTTCTCCATCATGATTACATTTTCAAGGGATTCGATAATTGATCTGAAACCCTAACCTATCCTAACCCAAAATTATAAAAAAAAAAAAAAAAATCACAAATGCCCCACACAACAAAACTAAACAAAAATATCACTAGGAAACCACCATCTACTACAGCCACAGTAAATTAGTTCAAAATTTTATAAGTTAAATATCTTTAAGCAAAGTTAAGCAAATCATTAATAGACTTATAATGAACCATACACATAGGACTCATATATATGGTGCTCATGGCTTCAAACCTAAAAACCCACAATATCAAAATTACAAGATAATGAGAAAAATTAACTAGGAATCAGTAAAAAGATATACCAATTAGAATAAAAAGCATGAGAGAGAGAGAGAGAGAGAGAGAGAGAGAGAGATTACTGATCTGTACAAGGCTGAGAGGCGTGAGGAGAGGGGAGAGAGAGAGAAAGTGATTGGGTATTGGGCTTTTTTACACCAAAAAAAAAAAAAAATAATGAAAAAAATTGGTTACTAAAAAAAATTTCAATACGTGCTCAAAAATTGGCATTGCGTGCTAGTATTTGTAACAGATAGGTGATGAAAAATTATTTCAACACCAACGATACCTAAATCTTAATATTGGGTGATGAATTTAGAATTTCACCACCTTTGGTAAGTATCCCTAGATCTAACTTTTTGAGGCAAAATATTTCATCACCATAGACACCCGTAGGGTCCGCACCATTTTTCATGACCTATAGTGATGAAAGAAATATTTTGTTACCAATTTGAATATCTTTAGAGACGAAATATTGATTTCATCACCAGTTTTATATAAATTTCTTATAGTATTTGGTGATGAATTCTTCTTTTCCTCACTGATTTCATCACCATAGTTCACTTTTGTTGTGGTGTCTAAATTTGGGGAAATTAGGATGAAGCAGGATGATAATTTTGATGAATTTCATGATAAACTCAATGCCATAGTCAATTTGATTTTCAACCTAGGAGAGAGAATCCCTAAACCTAGAATTGTGAGAAAAGTCATGAGGTCTCTTTTTGAGAGGTTCCATCCAAAAGTCACAAACATAAAGGAAAATAAGGATTTTAATAAAATCAAGATTGAAGAACTTGTGTGATTCATATCCAAGCGTATGGGATGTTTTCCCCTCAACCTAGAGAAATCTCTAACCTTAAAAACTTTGTAAGAAGAGGTGAGTGCCTCCTCTAATGAGTAATCTTTAGAGGAGGAAGTAGTATTTCATGCAAAAAAGTTTTAAAAGGATAGCTGACGTACACAAGGATGAATCTAGTGATGCTCACACAAATTTTGCAATTTCGACTTAGAGTCTATTTGGTTCGGGGGATGGAAAAGTGAGAGGATAAAAAATAGGGAGGAGATGGAAGAATGGAAGGATAGAAGATATTTTAGGGTATGTTTGGTAACTATTTTCCCCCCTTATTTTTTGTTTCCAAAAACAATTTTCTATTTTTGAGACTAAAAAACTTGTTTGGCAACTTAAAATAGACAGAAAACAAAAATTGTTCTCAAAACTCAATTTATGAAGGAAGCTAAAAACATGCACAAGGTTGTTTTCAGTTTCTAATTTTCAAAAGTCAATGAAAACACATATTAATTTAATGAATTTGTCTCATTTAATGAGTTAGCATTGGAGTTCAAATCCTAGTAACAACATATTTTAGTTTTTTCTTCAAAAAACTATTTTTTTTTTTAAATTTCAACTAATCAAACATGTTTTTGATTTCAAAATACAAGAAAATTGTTTTTTATTTATATTCCCAAAAACAAGTTTTTGAAAATAGAAAACAAAAAATGTTACCAAACATAACCTTAGTTTTCTTTCATGGTGTTTGGTTGGGAGGATGAAAATGTAAAGGAGTGGAAAACTCATTTGTTTGGTTGAGAAGAAAAATGAGAGGGTAGAAAATATATTTGTATAAATTTACTCCCATGTCCCTATTACATAATATAAGAAATAATTTTTTTTAGTCATTAAATAAAAAAATTACCACTTCTATTTAATATATATATATATATATATATAGAATTAGAGGTGAAAGCCACCATTTAATTAAAAAAAAAGCCACCATTGATTTAAAAGGAAAAAAAAAAAAACCCAGAACCCACTGTTTGATTTAAAAAAACACGGCAAAAAAAAAAAAAAAAAAACTGCAACAAAAATTTTAATGCACCGTGGGAGGGATAGTTTGGGTGTTTTGTCAAGATTCCTTTGCTTAAATATCTCAAAATTAGAGAGATAGTATTTTGGTGGACCTAGGAAGAAAACACTTTGGTCTCATCAAAATCTCCTGCCCTTTTCCCCCTTTCTCCCATTTTCTCTACTATTTTCTCCCCACTCCCCCTTTCCATTACTCCTAAAATCACCCCAACCAAAAGGGGGCCTTAAATTTAAAATTTGGAATATTTTCAATCTAATATAAATTTTGCAGTTACAACATGCAGTCTAGAAATGTTTTGTAGAAGCCATAATTTGATGCACAAGAATTTTATTTTATTTTTCCTCTGTTATGAATTTTCTTAAACGACAGTTGTTAAAATTGTTCTATAGTACATCAAGTTTGAAACATATAACACCACCAATGTAGCTACTTTTAGTGGTGTTCATGATGAACAACAAAATCTACATCTTAGCAGCAATCCATCTTTACAAAAACAATTGCACAGCTCAAATTCCTTCATTAGATCTCTATAATGATTCACAATTAGAGAAGTAAGAAAGCTCTTAGTTTTGACCTTGTTGAAATGAAACTAATGATCACTTCCACATCTAACTCAATTTTAAGCCATTTGACGTTCAACTAAGTCGTAAATTCAAAGCTACCAATTACATCCGCAAGAAAAAAAAAAATCACATTTTCAATGAGAATAATAATTAATTAATGGTTGTGAAATTTAGGGTCCGTTTGGTAGTTGATTCCAAACATTGTTGTTTAAAATGATGTGAAAACTGTGTTTTAAAAAATGTTGTTGAAACACGTGTTTTTAGTGTTCATAAAAAAAAAAAAAGTGTTTGGTATCATGGTTTAAATAATATGTTTCAGTGTTCGAAAAACATAAATATGTGTTTGGTATATGTGTGTTGCATTTAAAAAAAAGCAGACACCTTGTACAAAATAAAATTTTTTACTAGAGGAGATAGAAGAAATATATTCCCATTGCCCTTCTTTTAATCAGTGTTCCTTTTTCCCTTCTCTTCCCTGAGAGCAGAAAACCAAACCCATGCCGTCAACCACCTTATCTCCATCGACTCAGCAGCCAGTCCATGGTTGGGCTTCACGTTCCTTGGAGCTCATCTCCACTGTCAGCACTCCAAGACCCAACATCGCATCAAGATATTCTTGCCGCCAAAGCCAACGTAAGAGGGTGCCACTTCCTCATCGACAACCTGTGGGCTTGCTGCAAATCTAGGTTCGAATCTCACTTCCACTTTGCTTGTTAATGGGTTTTTGTCTAAACATTGTTCTATTCCTTTGTCATACATTTAATTGAAAAGTTGTGGCATAAGGGGTGAGAGGGGTTTTGTGAGAGGGTTTGCACGAAACGATACAAATGTTCTACCCTTTTAGTGCCTCTCATTTCTACTGTTCATCTACACATAGGACTTCATCTACATGTGCTGGTGCATATCATAGATGTCTGTATTCTAACATTGACAAAAATGACTATAAGCTGTCGAGGCTCGTTACTTCTGAGCAACTATGAGTAACAAATTCAGATGGGTAAGCAATTAAAGAATTATTGAAATCTTACATTACTCCTACTCCGAATTTAAAGCTTCAAATTTTCCATACAATGTGTTGGCTCAGAAGCATAGTTTTTAGTTGGGTTTTTGTTTGCATGCCAAGAAAATAGATGAAAAGAAACAAATTAGCTTTATTTGAACTAGTAGTTCACATAATCTTAGGATTTTAGAAAAGGGATAATTACACTTTACCCACTTGTGGTTTACCTCTAATTTGATGTGCCTACCCGTGGTTTCAATTTTGACACTTTACCCACCTGTGATTCTCACCGTTACTGTGCCATAACCTACCTTTCCTTCAGCCGTTAGTCTAACACAGAATATGTAAAAAACAAAACCCCAAACGGATCAAAACACTCTCACTCAAATCTTGAACATGAAGAACATGAAAAACATACCCAAAAATCTGAAAAATTACAGGAAGTTGAACCCAAAAACAATATCCAACACAGGCCCAAACCCTGAGTTGACCGACCAGCCCAAAGCTTTTCCAAGAGCAAAATTCCTTTGCAAATGCAAAAGTGGTTTTGGGAAGTAAAAATAGTCAAAACCCCAAACACATTTCCAGCAAAACCCAGAGCACAGTCTCATCATCACTCCAATTAAGAATTCTCCGTGACATGTGTATGGCTCCTTGACGATAACATCTTAGGCTTCTTCATACTAATTGGTGCAAGTGAACCATGACACTGTCCCTTATTTGTTTTAGCTTGAATCAAAGGTAAAGCACTTTTCTTCGAAGATATTAAATTTGGGTACTCTTTGATCACATCTGCACAATTTGATTTGAATGCTTTTCACCAATTCAAGTACCTGAGTGATACACTTGGCACAAAAGACCTTGGTGGAACATAGAACCTAAAATTTTCCAAGTTAAATTCTAAACTAGAAAATTCACTTGGAAGATCTTGATCCATTCCAAGCTACATTGCCACTCGCTGGGGTGAATACTTCTCTGTACAATCCATTAATCCACCCAATTCAGATGCGTGTAGCATTTACGTTAAGGCGCTGAGCTCCAATTCCCAGACGACATCGTCGTCGTCGTTCGTGACGATGCCGATGTCGTTTGACTGGTTCGGTAGTAGGGATCATAAGAACATTCTCAAATCTCAAGCCTATGAATTCAAACAAAACTGTCAAGAGGATAGAAAAGATTGAAAAAGAAATTTGTGGTGTGTTTGATTTGGTTTTAATCTTTGGTTGCAGTGGTTGTGGGTTATGTTCAAAATTTATGGGTTTAATTTTGGTTAATCTTCAAGATTTCTGGGTTTAGTTTTTGGTTTGGGTTTATGTTCAAAAATTTTGGGTTCACTTTTTCTTTTCTTTTTTTTTTTTCTGAGATAATAGACAGAACTATATTAATGTAAAAGAGTAACTGTATAAAAATATACAAATATAAAGAAAAGAACAAATGCCTGGGCTTGCTCTAGTGAGCCAACCCAAGAGACAAATAGGAAAAGATTTGAGTATTATGTTCTTCAAATTTTTGGGTATGTTCTTCATGTTCAAGATTTGAGTGAGAGTGTTTTGATCCGTTTGGGGTTTTGTTTTTTACATATTCTATGTTAGACTAACGGCTGAGGGAGAGGTGGGTTATGACACAGTAATGGTGAGAATCACAGGTGGGTAAAGTTTCAAAATTGAAACCATAGGTAGGCACATCGAATTAGAGGTAAACCACAGGTGGGTAAAGTGTAATTATCCCTTTAGAAAATGAGAGCATCTGTAATGAGATTTCATTTGAGTTTGTTTTTGGTGTTTGTTTTGTAATAAAATTTCTCAACTTTTGAGGAAAATGAGAAATTGTCACTAGCATAACAACAAGGTAGTACAAATTAGAAATATAAGAAGGCCATTGATATAAAATGAGTGGGAAGGTGTGGCATTGACTGTGTGGTTTACTTTTTCCCCAACTAGGTCTAGAAAAAAAAAATCCCTGCTAATTTTGATTTTCTTTTTGGATGACTTTCAAATTTTTGGTGTCTACACTCTATACCACTACAGATGAGGATATAGTCAAAAAGTATATAGACCTGGTGATTACAATTGCTACCATCTAAAATCACCTAACTTGGAATATTTGCAAAATTTGGTCAAAAGGAAAAACTCTCGGTGTATGGTTATTAGATAATTTTCCAAAAATCGGTAGCTTGTGTCTTTCACAACTCCTAATGCAATATGTACTCAATTTTCATTGGCAACACTTTAATTCCGTTTATTTTTTTTTTTGGTTAAGATGATGTAATGATTTACTTGACAATTGTGTGCCCTTGGAAGAAGTAATGAAGTTGCATGAACACCAGCAAACTGTTTAATGACTGTGCAGTCCTATTTTTATTGGTTACCACTATATATGATTGTAAAGATTCTTGCCTTCTATGTGATTGTACCTTTAATATGATTGTTGAGATATTAGTGGCTTATTTTTTCAGATGTCGGACGCAATGCGTATTGATATTGATGATGGGCTTCACTTCCGAAATTCGAACTGTTTGTGTGGCTTAAGAGCAAGTGTGAGGATTTTGGATAAGCGAAATGAGAACTAGTATAGACTTTTCCAATGTTGTCCAAGGGATGAATGTGGGTTTTTCCAATGGTGTATTCCCCTAAAGACGCCACTGTCATATGCGGAGGATTTCCAGCAACTATAAGAAGAGCTGTGTGTATTGCAAGAGGAATTGAGGGTGATGTATGACAAGGTCCAACCCATTGTTGAGACAAAAAGAATGGTAAAGATTATGTTCATTAGATGGTGCCTGCTATGCACCGCTCTTATAGTACTGCTGACTAAGACAACGGTGTAAACCAACTTGTTATGATTGCCACTTTGTTTTTGGTGTGTAACCATATTAATTCATTATGTACTAGGGACTCCTCATGAAGCTGACATGGATACATAGGACCATTTTGCTGATGCGTTGTGTAATATTTTTGGACAATCTTGACTCTTGTATTTTGTTAATGCTTATGTCTATGGGGATGAGAAGTTACAAAGTCTATGGTGCTATCTCCGCTACATTATTATTGCATGATATAGCCCATCATCTATAAAAAGAAGTTACAAGATGATTGTCAAATTCTTCATTGTTTTGGTGCTTTATGAAACCAAAGCCCCAACTTCAAAATAGTGTAAGACACAATTACCTAAGTAATTTCTAGGGAAAATTACATATACCACCCAAATTGTATACCTTAAAATATGGAGCTAACCTTTGGTTTCACTATGGTTTACTTTATGAGGTATATCCACTCACTTTTACGTAATTTGATAATGCTGCAAGTGCCAATAACACCTATTGAGATATAACTTAGTGATTTTACCTAAAAGATTACTCTTTGTGAATAGGCACAAACCCAAATGAGGATTGATGGAGAAAGTTAGAGAGAGGACTAAAAAAAGGGTAAAATAATCTTTTTCTTCAATTCTTTCTCCATGGATGTTGGCACTTGCTACATCATCAAATGCCGTTGGCTACTTTCATTCTCGTTTAAGCTAAAGGAGCTTTACTAATAGAAAAGGGCTTAAGGTATATGATGCCAAAGCTCTTTGAATGTTGCACGAAGTTAAATCCACCCTAATTTAAAATTGTAATATTCTTACTGCACCTTTGATTTGAAACCAAATTGTTGGAAAGAAAAGTAGATATTACAACATCCATGCCTTTATTACATGATTTATTTTTCTTTTCATGTCATTCAATTATTTTAACAATCTTGAACAAATAACTAAACAAGAAGTGAGCATTTCTAAATTTGTGCTGTGTGCTCAGTTTGGTAGCAAATACAGAAATGAGGGAATCTGATTTTAGTGGTTCCACATTAAATGGTGCATACCTTGAGAAAGTAGTTGCATACAAGGCAAATTTTATAGGTAATGTTGTTGCCATCTCAACAATTTATATTATGAAATGGTAGACAAAATATTTACGTGAAACACCAGAGCCATGTTCCAGAAACACCCTCACAAACTTTGCCACCTGCCAGTATTACAAAATAGAAGACCAACAGTTTCAACAACATTACAATGCCATGTTATCCACAATTACATCCTCCCACAAAGCTCAATCTCAGTTGGTTGTGTAATCTGCTCACATAGCAGCGGTTATCATATCATAATAAGTAGTCATGGCTCGTTGTGCCTGAGGATTAAAAGCTTCTTCATTGCCCCCACTGCCTTTTGTGCATCTCCGACTGTGCTTACATTGCTGTTACGCACATTTGATCTTTCCCACACATGGAACATTTCATCCTCTCGGTTATACATGCGTATAAAGTTGTGCAGTGCACAGCAAGCAGTCATAATCAGCTGTTGTCTAGACTATGAGAAGGAGTGCATTTCATTCAGGATGGGAAACCTCGCCTTCAACATGCCAAAGCATCGTTCAATCACCATTCGCAATGACGAATGCCTATAATTGAATAACTCCTCTGGGGTTGTAGCCTGCCTGTTTGCACCCCGAAACTCCTGGGCATGGTATCGTACGGACTTATGTGGGGGGAGGAATGCATTGCCTATTTCATACCTCGAGTCAACGAGATAGTACGATCCTGCAATAAGAGTGATAACCATTGGCAATTAATGTTACTCAACACAAGTAAGAACATTAATAACATTACCACTATGTGAATAAACAAGATAAAAACATATAAGCCTTTATTTCCCAAGTCACGTGTTAATCATGTTACAGAATTATCGTTTCTAATATTTACTATAGGTGTTCTTTCCTTCACCATGGAGATAGACTCGAAGATATAATCAACTCTCTCTGTAAAAATTGTAACCCCATTGTGAATCAAGAACATGTTATGGGCATCAAGAAGGCACTTAGCAGATACAGTTGGGTAAATGTCAAGCTTGTGGACTGGGAATATGTCATGGTGGATAAATCATCACTGCATAGGAAGATATTAATCTCAGTTTTAGAACCAAATAAGTGCTATCTATCTTTCCTCAAATGCCATCTATTAAGAATCAAATGAAATAATTGCCTATATTTGTGCACTTAGTGTCAGAGAAGCTATCTTTCATTCTTAGCGACACTAGAAAAACAAAATACAAGAATATTGTGTGCATCTCTGATAATATCCTCAACAAATACTCGGCATGTAAAAAAATATCGGTAAGTCATGTGCTAATAAACCTTGCCAAAACTGAATTGAAATACGACTCTTGACATTGCAAAAATACCATTATATTGAGAACTACTTAAAACTCAAACATAAATTAATGCAAAACAGGATAGGCAATTTAAAATGAAATGAAAAACGTAATTAGATTTCCCATTAATTATTCTCCATCCAAAATGGTTGATGAGGCAATTGCCTTGTAGTTTGTATGATGTTTACATATACTTTTTGATCTCTTGTATATATCTTTTGGTTGTGCATTTTAAGCAGGCCAAATAAGAGGAGAGGGAAGACTAAGTCAGAGTCAGCAAAACAAGAGAAGCCTAAGTCTTCTTCAAAAAATTTGGTTTATGAACTAGCATAAATATTTTTAATGTTTTTTGTTTTTGTTTTTGTTTTTGTTTTTTTTTTTTTTTTTTGTTTTACATATTACCTGATTGAAAATTTTGTGGCTCTCCAGGAGTGGAACTTTAGCCGACATGTCTAAAGTCGATTTTGCAAAAAGTGGTGGTAATTTTGCAGATGATCAAAAGCTTGACAATCCTATTATTGTTTATGAATGTGTTAATAACCCATCTACGACAGTTGAGGGATCAAATGATGTTGGCCACCAAAAATCTACTGGCAAGTCAAGTATTGAGAGACTAAAGAGTGGTAACAACATGAAGCCCAAGGGATTCCTTTAACTTACAGATCAAGTATGAAAAAGGGGTGCAAAGAAATGGGGGGTCCTTCTATTTACCTGAGTTAGACAAGGTTGTGTATAGAGATGAGTAGTGACACAGGCTCACAGGCTTATAATTTTGGCTTTAGTACAGGTGAAGTGTCAGTTATATTATCTTTCTTTTGTTTCTCATGTAGTTTCAGAAGATGGTTTTTGTCTTCAAGGATTGGGCTAAATATAAAAAAATGATGACAATTAGACAACATTAGAAAATTCCCTCAAAGCTACTAACATTCTTTTCTTGCACGTAGTCTGATTTGAAATAGTAGACAATTACAGTTGCCGTGCATAAAACAGAGATAATTGTAATAAACACAACAGGTTCTCTCAAGAGAGAAATTAAAGGAACTACACTTTACTGTGATACGTGTGATTAATAAGAAATATACATAGCACTATTTGGAAAAAAGAATTGAATAGGAAGAGATGAGATGCTTCAAACATGTACTAAATAAGGATTTGGCATTAGGTTGTCATGGTAACTTCAACGACCTTTGAGTAAAAGGAAATGTTATAAACGAACTGAATGGAAAACAGATTGTCATAGAAATTACCTGTAGAGATTAATAAATTACTTGTAGGTGGCCAAGGGAACTCATACTCGACATGTCCAATTGTGTTCTGCATGACTCTTGAATCGTTTGCACTCCCTTTCCATTCAGCATGCACATACGTAAACTGCATGTCGAAGTTGCATACACACATCACGTTTTGGGTGATGTCACTCCTTCTATCTCTGAATGTGGTGGTCCTACTGGATGGTATAGAAGCTTTTATGTGCGTCCCATCAATGGCCCCCACACATTTCTATTAAGAAAATAGTAATGCGCATTATTCTTTACAATCAATACAATAAAAGCATCGTTCATTGGGTCTGAGCATAAACCATTGTAGGGTGTATTAGGAATTGCCTATTGTACAACAAATAATTGATAAATTAAAATGAATAAAATAAAGAAGATATTGAATTCGTATTTGTAAAGAAAACATTGTCTTCTATGTGTATAGCATTATACCAACATTCTATTGGGTAATGTGAACAACTTGACCAATTTGGACAATCATTGAATTACTAATAAGATACTAGTATAATAGCATACCTCAAACCATGGATAATATTTCTTATTTCCGTGAAGTAAATGAGGAAGCTCGGTTGCATCAGCATCAGGCCGAATGATGAGACATCCCAGTGCATGGATAGCGCATAATGCATGCTGGAACCACCTTTGAATGGTCTCGAGAGAATGTTGAAAGCGCTTGCAAGTTAGCCGGAAGTCAGCATTATGTCCAATGATAAATAACAACGTCCCCACCGACTCCTCCACTGACACAATGCCAGTATCCTCCTCTAATCGGTGTAGCCTCTTCAACTCATTACACAAGTTCTTGAAAATGTGAACGTCCATGCTAAAGATGTCGTAACAAACTTGGAGATTTCCTTCTAGTACTTCTTGGACGTACGACTTCCCACTCAAGATACTAGTGCACATAGGACATTTCATGTAGTAATTTTGAACATACTCTATACAAAGTTGAACGTAGGCTGTATCAATCTCAAGCTCGACATCACTATCATCATGATCTGAATCGAAGTTGGCCATGATTGAATCACAGCTATGGGTAGCCAACAAGTTCACATGAGCTGCTATATAGAAGTACACACACATATATATATATATATATATATATTACTGTATGTATATATATAAGTGCATATATATAATTTTGCATAAGGACATATGTGTGTGTGTATATATATATTTTGCCACATATATATGGATGGATCTAAATATATTGCCGTATGTATATATGTTGCTGAATGTATCTATATAAATGTGTGTACATGTATGTATATATATATATATATATATGTTACAATATATGTATATCCCACTTACTGTATGTACATATATATAAATATATATATATATATATGTCCTAATATATATATCCCACTTACTGTATGAACATATATGTATATAAATAAGCAAAAGGGGGGTAAGTTACAGACTGGGGGGGAGGCCGACTGAGGCCATCTGGGTGCGGTAGCATAAATTAAAGGTTACAAATGTGAAGACCATGACTATGGTGTTACAAGTGTAAACTGGAAATGCCATCTGTTTACAAGTATTGGGTTGTAAAGAGAAGGGAGGTATTTCTGAGCTAAACCTAAGACTGGTTCTGAAGTGAAGACCTCTGAGGTGAGTTGCTCTAACTGGACCTGTTGAAGATTGAGCCAGAGGGTTCCTTATATAGCTAGAGGAAGCCATGGATTCTTCAGGAGATTCCTGGAATCACGGATAGTAAATTGCTTTTACTGAGGGTGAATTTATTTTCCACCGAAAGCAAATAGTATTCTGAATGATTTTGTCGGGGCACTGTTTGATGAACAGTAACGGTCACTGTTCATGAATAGTGATTTGTCCCCTTGCTTTTCTGGATTACTGTTCATGCACAGTGACTGGTGCTGTGGATGAATAGTGTTTTGTCTGGAACTTTGCTGGTGCGGGTATTGTAGTGGAATAGTAACCGGACTGCAAAGGTTGTTCTGGAGCTATTCTGGAGCTGTTCTGGAGCTATTCTGGAGCTATTCGGAATGTCTTAATCACTATCCAAGTTGTAACTATCATACGGATCTTGAGAATCCTGGAAGGGATCAACTGGATTGCGATTCACTGAAGCTTTTGAAGAGGCAGGAGAGTTCTTTTCTTCTGACTCTAACTTTTCTGATTGGAGGAGCAATTACTGAGCAAGATCTTTTAGTTCCTTGCTAGATTTTCCGGCAATCTGGACGGAGTCTAGACTTGATTGAGATCTTGTATTGTAAGTCTCTGAACTGGAGGAGGAAGTCTTTGTGAATCTGGGTGATAATGTCATTAAACTTGAAACTATCCCACCATTTTACTGAGAATTCTTTGTCCAGGAGATTATTATTGATTGAATAGTTCCACATGCTGATCCAATGGATTCTGTACATGATTGTCATATGCAGAATTGCTGAAAACTGGGAACCATGGTTTAAGGCTTGAAATCTAGAGCTAAAGTACTTGAGAGCATCCTGAAGGGGTTCTAGAAAGATCTGAGGGATTGATCCAAACATTTCCCACCACTTAAGGAACCATGAAGGCACTGTGCTGGAGAATTTCTTATCAAACATTAAGAACCATGAATGGTCAAAGTTCTTGTTTTGGAAAAATAAAACTTTCTCAAAGGCATCCATATAATCATAGTAATTATATTGGAGTTTTGAACCTGTGAGAGACTTGAGTTTGGTAAAGGTCTTGAGTGAGGAGGGATGTCCCCAATCTTTGCAGCTTACAAAACCTGTAATGATGAACTTGTGATAAAGGACTTCGGCAAAGTTATTCCTGTTCATGACATTTTCTATTCGGGCAAACTTTTCTTGGAGGAGAATGCTCTTATAGAACTTGATGTTTTTCTCTGGATGCTTTGGGAGGTAATGCTATTCTAGGGGCAAAGCTTCCATTGCTGGGGCTAAAGGATCTGTTATATGAACCAAATGTGGCTTAATATAAAAGATGTGCTGGATAAAGGGCTTCTAGATATAGGGAGACCTTCCTTTTCTGGGAATTTGGGAAGAAGGCTTTTGGGTTACAATTGTGCCAAAAGGTTCTTCGACTGTGTATGGGGTGACCGACTTTGGAGGAGGTTGGGCTAAAGCAGAACTGTAATTGTGCTGACTCGAGGGCCTTTCGTAATTTGGTTTTGGGATGATAGACATCAATTAACGGTTGGCAACAATGGATGGTGACATAGGTAAGATTCTTGCTGGATTTGGTGGAAAAGGAACTAAAGGGCTAGGGTTCTTTGCCTGACTAGAACTACTAGTGGTTTGGTGTTTAGGCAACTTCGGGGGTTGGGGTTGTACGGGTCTTTTCCCGAACATCGTGAGTTTGCAAAAATTCACGGGTTAGGAAGTTAGGGATACTGTTTTGAGTTCCTTCTATGAATTCAATGTCAAAATCAAAAACTGAAAGGATGGCTTGCCATCGTGCAAAAATTTGTTTTGATGCAATGTTTTGAACATCTTTTTCTAAAACATGTTTTACAGATTTACAATCAATCCTTATT
Organism: Quercus robur; assembly: GCF_932294415.1. Taxonomy (NCBI): domain Eukaryota; kingdom Viridiplantae; phylum Streptophyta; class Magnoliopsida; order Fagales; family Fagaceae; genus Quercus; species Quercus robur. Next base: position 15,968,191 of record NC_065537.1, read on the forward strand.
AAGAACTTTTGATTTAAAAGATCACTTTGAAATTTTGAAATACATAGTACTATAGATAAGATTTCTTTCTTAATAGTACTATAATTAATTTGAGTGGGAGTCCAAATTCCTGAATGAAAATAGACAATCTGTTCAGGGGAAGTGGGACTGACACGTTGGAGGAGAATGCTGCCATAACCAATGTTAGAGGCATCTATCTGGACAATCTTGAAGGAATTTTCTGAGGGGATTCCTAAACAAGGGAGTGTCTTGACATATTTTTTGATTTCTTGGACAACAGAGGCATGACCAGGAGTCCAAGGAGGAGGACTGGTTTGAAGTTTACCAAAGAGAGGTTTGCACTTTTGTCTGAGATTTTGATAGAAATCGGCAATGTAATTAAGAGATCCTAGAAACCTCTGAAGCTGGGTTTTGTCTAGGATTTCGTCTAGAAATTTGTCTGCAAACTGAATGGCTCTGTCTATGGGTTTGATGACACCATGTCTTATATCAAAGCCTAAGAACCGGACACTAGTTTGGAATAGTTTGATTTTTGGGGCTGAAACAACAAGACCATTGAGCTTGATGTTATGGAGAAATGCTCGAAGGTGTTTCCAATGTTGTGTCAAGGATTTTGAAAAGATGAGTACATCATCAATGTATACGCCACTTTAGTAAGGAGTTACTAAAGCTTATATTTATTGGAATTGGCTTTCAATAAATGTGAATAACTAAAAGATTAAACCTGGTACTCAAGGATAAAATAGTTATTTACAAAGTGACAGTTCATTATGACTTTGTTCACTATGGATATTTCATAAAGGGGTCGAATGATATCATTAGTCTTGGGATATAATTTATTAATAAAGCTTAGAGTGCAATTACATTTATATAGTGGTATTAAATATAATTAATGGTAACTTTTGACTTGTTAAGAGTGACAGATAAGCCCAAGGCTCATTGGAGCTAGAGTCTTATTTGTTCCCTTTGGTCCCATCTCAAACCACAAACTAAAGGCTAATTGGGCAAGCTCAAAAGTCTAGCTCAATTAGATAATCAGTTATATATATAAGGAGAGAAACATACATAATTTTCAGAAGTATGGAAATAGTGTGTATGTGGGTGTAAGTTACTCTCTTATTCTCTCTTGATCACATACGTGTAAACTGATTGAGAGATCACTCGTCTCGGGTACCATGTGGAATTGGGATGTTGATTAAAGGTATTCTCAAGTATTGTTTTGAATTTCATTGCATCAAGGTACACTTTCTATTCTTTGTTCTAGAATTCAAGGTTACATGTTATTTCTTATGAATGAAGTAGATCCGTGTTTGTTGCTTCTACTGTGTGTTTTGTATGAAATGCAAAACCAGATTTTCTAACATTTGTTTCCTAGTTACAATCTGGTAATTAAAAATTACAAGGATAAGTATTAATCTATCAACCCTTGATTTAAGCTCGGAGGCTATGTTATAAGGTGGGGGAAGGTGTTAGGCACCCACCTTATCCGGTGAAACCAGTCTTCTAGACTATAGTGGCCAACATTCATATCATATCATCCAATATGTTATCAATCAATTTGCATGTTGAATTTAATGTGTGTGCATGTGATAAATCCTAATTCAATTTATTAATCCTTGCATTTGGATTGAAAAATAAATTATAGTGAATGTGTGTGGATGATGATATCCTAGATTTAAGGATTTAAGAGAATTATGAAACAAACGTGTTTTTCATTTTTTGGATGTGGATTTAAGATCAAAACTAGTGTCATGCATGAACATGTGATGAACAACCAAGAACATGTGATGAACGCATATGAAAATTTAAGAACATTCAAGGAATTTAAATAATTACTATCATGCTTGAATCTTAAATTCTCATCATAGCAACATAAAAAACAAGTTAGAGAAAGGGATTATACCTTCATGTAAGATCCAGACGGTGGAGGACGAGACTTTTAGTGGAGGTCCTAAGGGTGGAATAGAAAAGAAGAGCTAGGACAGGGAGAGTGAATCTCACTCAATACCTTAAGTCTTAGGAAGTCCAAGATATGACAAGACTATTCTACTTCACTAGAACTCAAGAGAGGAGAAGAAATGAGGGTTTTTTGTGTTTTGTAATGGAGCAAATAGGGGGTTTATATAGTAGTGATGGTGAAAATATGAATGGAAGGTCATTTAATGAGGGTTGAAAAAGGATCAAAAAGAATCATGAACCTAGACCTTATTTTAGACTTTGGGGAAATCTGGTGCATTAAATGTAGAGATTGGTGGGAGTGAGGAGCAAGCAAAATTTGGTTTTCCCGTAGCTATTGTAACAGCATGCGGAGCCAAATTCAAAATATCATATCTTACTCAATTCTGACAGGAATTGCCTCGTTCTTGTGCTTAAATTAAAGCCCGGATGTCTAGTTTCTAGGAAAATTAATTGCATTTTCAGATTCAATATATTTTGAGAGATATCAACGTAATGGTGAAAAGAGGTCATTTGTTAGAAAATAATTTCAGCACAATTAACATTAATAGGTCCCAAATTAGTTTCCAATTAACATTAATAGGCTCCAATCACTACCATTTCAGACTTAATTAGTTCCAAATCCAAATTTACCCTAATTAAAAAGATAATTGCACAAATTACTCATTGAATAATTAATGTTTGACTATATAATTAATTAAGTGTGTGCAACCTTACCATAAAATGTAGTCCTAGCCAATCAAATTATGACACGTCATTAATCCCAAATTGATTATAATTATAACCAATTGGAATCAATTTTTTATAATCACATATAGTCGGACTCAATTTGTGAAAGTGCATCTCGGTCATTAAAATTTGATTTGATTATAACTTTCAATTTGATGGTCCGATTAGGACTTATGCCCAGTCAATTTGATCGTTATAATATTAAGATCATTTTGGTGAAATGAGATAAGGATCTAATGGCCAGAATTAAGATGCATATTCCCAAGGTGAAATTACCCTTTTACTCTCAATGTGAGGTTGAATGCAAGTTGTAAAATGGGATGTCAACATATACATGAGGATGAGGAGTGGGGAGACCCTCCGATCCTACGTGACGAGGTACTAGGAGTTGTATAATGAAATAGGAGGAGGAAATGAGCATATAGTCGCCAGCACCTTCCGGCTTGGGCTCCCCCAAGAGTCGGAGCTGAGGGACTCTCTAATTATGCATCCCCTTAAGGACATGCATCAACTTATGAGAAGGATTGAAGAGTATAAGAGATTGGAAGATGACCAGCTATAGGGCAAAGGCAAAGCCTCGACCTCTTCACAATACAACAAAGATTATTGTCCCAAAAGGTTTCAACCGAGATCTAGGAGGGAGCCAAGAGTCCCAAGTATGGGCTTGGCGCAACAGGCCGAGGGAGTTAACATGACATTTAAGGAACCTGTCTATAAGATCCTTGAGCGCATTTAGAATGAACCTTACTTTTGATGGCCGGGGAAGGCGGGTGGAGACTCGGCACGAAGGAATCAGAGCTTGTATTGTACTTACCACAGAGAGAAAGGTCATGCTATCGAGTAGTTTTGCGTGTTGAAGAACCATTTGGAGCAGCTTGTAAAAGCGGGGCATTTGAAGGAATTTTTGGTCTGCCAAAAAGGGGTAAGTGTAGGCCAGGGATCAGGAAACTAAAGTAACAATGTACTTCCCCCTCCTTTTGGAGTTATTGAGGTCATTCGTGCAACCTCCATGGGAGTAAGTTTGAGCAGTCGGAGGGGTATATTGAGTGTAGTGACCTCGCCTGAAGCAGGCGCTACAAATCGACTTAAGAAGAGGCCTAGGAGGATTTCGATCTCGATCACTTTTGGTGAAGCATCTTCGGAAGGAACGTCCCAACCACATGATGACGCCTTGGTGGTGACTTCTCGGATCGGTGGATTCTTGGTAAAGAGAGTCATGGTAGATCAAGGGAGTGGGGTTGAGATCTTGTACCCTAACCTATATTAGGGGCTGGGGCTGAAGCCCGAGGATTTGAGTAGATATGACACACTGCTTGTAGGGTTTAACGAGAAGGTCGTAACGCCCGAGGGGCAGATAAAACTCCCGATGGTTACTAAAGGAAAAGAAGTGGAAGTAAATTTTATTGTGGTTAATGCCTTTTTGCCATACACGGTGATTTTAAGATGGCCTTCGATTCATGCTATGGGGGCAGTACCATCTACATTACATCAGGGGATCAAATTCCCTAAGATGGGGTTGTAGTGGTTAGGGCCGATCAAAAAGTAGCAAGACAGTGCTTGGTAGCAGTAATAAACCATGAGATTAAGCAGAGGGAACAAGTTAACAAGGAGGAGTTATAGTAATTATTGATTATCGAGGGTTTGACAGGGGTAGACAGTGTAGAAGAATTGGTTCAAGTATGAATTATGATGTACTTTGACAGGTATTTTTGGGTAGGAAAGAGCTTGCCAATAGAAGATCGGGTGGAGATTCTTTTGTCGTTAGTACAAAATTTGGATGTGTTTGCATGGAGTTTGAACGAGGTCCCCAAAGTTGACCCGGCTTTTATTATGCACAAGTTAAACGTAGACCCTCTAGTCCCACCAAAGAAGTAGAGACTGAGGAGGTCCGCGAAGCCTCACGTGGAGGCAGTGAGGGAGGAAATGGAGAAATTAAAACGGGCGGGGGCCATTAAGGAAGTTTTCCCCCCCCCCCCCCCAAATGGTTAGCTAATACAGTTGTTGTGAAGAAGAAGAATGGAAAATGGAGAGTTTGCGTTGACTTTATCGACCTAAATCGAGCATGTTCGAAGGACCTGTTCCCTGTACTGAAGATAGATCAATTGGTGGATGCCATAGTTGGACACTAGAGAATGAGCTTTTTGGATGCCTTTCAAGGTTATCATTAGATCGCTTTGGAACTTGAGGATCAGAAGAGAACTTCTTTTACTATGCCCAAGGGAAATTACCATTACACAATGATGCCTTTTGGGCTAAAGAATGCTAGGGCGACGTATCAGCGAACGGTTACTCGAATATTCAAGGATCAGATTGGGAAAACTATAGATGTTTACATTGATGACATGGTAGTGAAGACTAGGAAGAGTGGAGGGCATGTGCATGACCTGGTTAAGGTCTTTGAGATACTGAGGTAGCACAAGTTATGCCTTAATGCGGACAAATGTGCCTTCGGAGTGGGATCAGGCAAGTTCTTGGGTTATATGATAACCACATGGGGAATAGAGGTTAACCTCGACCAAAATACAGCGATTCAACAGCTATGCCCACCCAACAATCCTAAAGAAGTGCAAAGACTTACTGGGATGATTGCTGCCTTAAATAGGTTTATCTCAAGATCGGTGGATAGGTGTAGACCATTCTATTAGTTGTTGAAGATATGGAAGTGTTTTTAATGGATGGAGGAATGTGACATAGCATTTAGAGACTTGAAGTCCTATTTAGCAAGTCCACCTATTTTATCCCGACCTGAGCTCCAAGAAGATTTATATATGTACTTGGTGGTATCCAACCATGCTATTAGTTTTGTGTTGATTAGACAATAAGAGGGGATCCAGAGATTGGTATATTATCTCAGTAAAATGTTGGTGGATACAGAGACTCAATATTTGCCGCTAGAGAAAATGACATTGACATTGGTGCATGCTACGAGGAAACTGCCACATTATTTCCAAGCATATATGATGTGGGTACTGACCGAGTACCCCTTGCAATCGCTTTTGAGGAGGTCAGATTTCACTGGGAGGATAGCTAAATGGGGGACGAGACTGGGAACATTTGATATATGGTACAAGTTGAGGAATTTCATTAAGGGTCAAGTGTTGGCAGACTTTGTGGCTGAATTCACTCCTGCACTAGGAGCCTCTGTTGTAATATGCCAACTCACGGTTAAACGGTGGCAAGTGTACGTGGATGGTGTGTCTAAGGTAAGGGGGTCAGGAGTCGGGATCGTAATGGTGTCTCTCGAGGGATTGAGATTGGAAAAGTCACTCAGATTGGGTTTTTATGCTTAAACAATGAACCAAATATGATGCCCTCATTGCTGAATTTCGAGCAGTGCAAAGGCTCGGTGCTGAGGAAGTAGAAGTGTACTCGGATTCAAGATTAGTGGTAAGTCAAATAGAGGGGATCTTTGAGGCAAAGGAATACCGCATGTCGCAATATTTAAAGTTGTTCGGATCCCTACGAGTGAACTTCCAAAAAGTTAGCGTAGTAAGAGTGCCGAGAAGTCAGAATAGTCACGTCGATTCATTAGCCACTTTGGCTTCGTCTTCAGATGAATGCATTCCCTGAATGATCTTTATGGAGCTGTTAGAGCAACCGAGCATAGAGCAACGAGTGGTTGTAGCAGCTGCATCGGTGGTAAAGCCTAGTCAGTTGGATCCTTATATTGATTTTTTTATTTGATGGGATTGATGTGAAAGAGGCAGAGAAGGTGTGGAGAACATCGACTCATTTTTGGTTATCTGAGGATAAAAAGTTGTATCAGCGTTGGTTTGGAGGTCCATACTTATTATGTCTCCACTTGAGCAAGACCGTCGAGTTGCTATCCAAGCTGCATGAAGGGATATGTGAAGGGCACTCAGAGGGAAGTTCACTAGCCCACCGAGCTATGGCTCAAGTATTTTGGTGGCCGAATATGCAATGAGATGCGGTTGACTATGCAAAAAAGTGTGATCAATGCCAAAGACATGCTCCAATCTTGCATTAACCAAGCGAAAATTTGAACTCGATCATTAGTCCTTGGCCCTTCGCTCAATAGGGGCCAGAGACTCAATATTTGCCGCTAGAGAAAATGACACTGACATTGGTGCATGCTACGAGGAAACTGCCACATTATTTCCAAGCATATATGATGTGGGTACTGACCGAGTACCCCTTGCAATCGCTTTTGAGGAGGTCAGATTTCACTGGGAGGATAGCTAAATGGGGGACGAGACTGGGAACATTTGATATACGCTACAAGTTGAGGAATTTCATTAAGGGTCAAGTGTTGGCAGACTTTGTGGCTGAATTCACTCCTGCACTAGGAGCCTCTGTTGGAATATGCCAACTCACGGTTAAACGGTGGCAAGTGTACGTGGATGGTGTGTCTAAGGCAAGGGGATCGGGAGTCGGGATCGTAATGGTGTCTCCCGAGAGATTGAGATTGGAAAAGTCACTCAGATTGGGTTTTTATGCTTCAAATAATGAAGCCAAATATGATGCCCTCATTGCTGAACTTCGAGCAGTGCAAAGGCTCGGTGCTGAGGAAGTAGAAGTGTACTCGGATTCAAGATTAGTGGTAAGTCAAATAGAGGGGATCTTTGAGGCAAAGGAATACCACATGTCATAATATTTAAAGTTGTTCGGATCCCTATGAGCGAACTTCCAAAAAGTTAGCGTAGTAAGAGTGTTGAGAAGTCAGAATAGCCACGCCGATTCATTAGCCACTTTGGCTTCGTCTTCAGATGAATGCATTCCCTGAATGTTCTTTATGGAGTTGTTAGAGCAACTAAGCATAGAGCAACAGGTGGTTGTAGCGGCTGCATTGGTGGTAAAGCCTAGTTGGTTGGATCCTTATATTGATTTTTTTATTTGATGGGTCTTTACCGATTGATGTGAAAGAGGCAGAGAAGGTGTGGAAAACGTCAGCTCATTTTTGGTTATCTGAGGATAAAAAGTTGTATCAGCGTTGGTTTGGAGGTCCATACTTATTATGTCTCCACTCGAGCAAGACCATCGAGTTGCTATCCAAGCTGCATGAAGGGATATGTGAAGGGCACTCAGAGGGAAGATCACTAGCCCATCGAGCTATGGCTTAAGTATTTTGGTGGCCGAATATGCAATGAGATAAGGTTGACTATGCAAAAAAGTGTTATCAATGCCAAAGACATGCTCCAATCCTGCATTAACCAAGCGAAAATTTGAACTTGATCATTAGTCCTTGGCCGTTCTCTCAATAGGGGCTAGGTATAATTGGACCATTCCTTCATGCACCGGGGAATAGGAGATATGTATTGGTTGCAACAAATTACTTTACCAAATGGGTAGAAGCCGAAGCCTTAGCAAACATTAGGGACATGGGTGTGAAGAAATTCGTATGGAAAAATATCATTTCGAGGTTCGGGATTGCCAGGGTGCTGATATTAGAAAATGGGCTTCAGTTTGATAGTAAGGCTTTTTTGGAGTATTGTAGTAATCTCGGGATAACCAATAGGTACTCGTCACTGGCGTACCTTCAGAGCAATGGGCAGGCGGAGGCAACAAACAAGATAATAGTTAATGGTTTGAAGAAAAGATTGGAAGGAGCGAAAGGAAATTGGGTTGAGGAGTTGCCAAATGTCTTGTAGGCCTATCGAACAAAGCCTAGAAGATCAACGGGTGAAACCCCCTTCTTTATGACATACGAAGTAGAGGCAGTCATACCAACAGAGGTCGGCTTGTCGAGCATGAGGGTAGCTGATTTTGCATGAAGTAATAATGACATGCAAATGGTTGGGAATTTAGATGCCTTGGAAGAAAGACGAGAAATGGTATTCGTTTGGCTTGCGGATTATCAACAGAAGTTGGCCTGGGGGTATAACAAGAAGGTGAGGCCTTGGGAATTTGTGGTAGGAGACCTCGTTTTGTAGAAAGTAGTAAGAAGTATGAAGGATCAGAATGTAGGTAAGTTGGCTCCGAATTGGAAAGGACCCTATTGAGTAACAGCAACAGCCGAAGTAGGAGCTTATTACTTGGAAGATATGGAAGAAATAACTTTACCTTGACCATGGAACATTTGTAATCTAAGAAAGTATTATCCATGAGTGTAGTGTGATATGTGAAAGATATGTCTAAGGTTGTAGATAAACTTAAACATTGAATGTTGAAGGAATTCAGTTATTTTGGGTTGAGTTATTTATAAGCATTGATAAATCTTTCTAAGGGCAGAAATTTGGCCTCGGCTTGACTCCGTCACTGACCAGGTGGAAACCTTAACAAGCTTTTCTAAGGAAGAAAACCTGGCATTGGCCCGTCTCTAGTCATCAATTAGGTGGAAACTTCAATAAACTCCCCCAAGGAGAAGAACTTGCTCTTAACATAAACCTATTCACTGATTAGTCTAATAAGCAGAATGTAACATTTCTTTCCTAGGAAATGGGGGCTATCTTAATAGAAGGGCCTTAGTTGTGTTAATTAAATATCGAATCCTTCGGTCTAATAGTGCATAGTAAATCACATTATAAGGAAATAAAATAAAGAATTTGATCAAAGGAACTTAAACCATTAATATTAAGTAAACTCAACAGAGTTTAGTACATAAATATTGTTCCAGTCAATTAGATACAATTTTTTTTTGGCGAAGTTGAAATAAAAATAAAATATAGAGGGGGGGGGGGGGGAATACATAGTTAAATGGCTTAAAAAAAAATCAAATGTTTGTATTATGGGGTGTGGTAGGGCTTGTCAAAGGAACTTCACTGGCAGAAGGAGAGGTCGAGTTAAGGATTGGTTGGGTAGCGCCCTGCATCTCGGCGGGAGTAGTGGTTGCTGGGTTATCCTCATCAAGTATCACCATATTAGAGTCAATCTGTTGAGACAACTCCCTCATCCCAGGGCTTTCTCCCCCTTCCTCTTCTTTACCATCGTCCTTGGATTACTCTTGAGCTTGGGCTTCAATCTGTGGGTCCTCAGGCAGTGGAATTTGGTCAGCATTCCTGAACGAGGTGTCAGGAAGACCAATAGCATTTACCAGGGCCATCCAAACCTTCACAATCCCGAACTTCTGAGCCAGAAAGATCACTGGTCTAACTGAGTTCTTGGCATCTTTAAATCCCATATTGTAGTAGACTTGTTCACAAGTCTTCAATGTCTCCTTCAAGTCGGCGAGTTCTTTGTCATGAGTGGAGACAAGGCTCACAGCCTTGGCAAGTTTCACTTCAGCCTCGTCGAGCTTTCCTTGAAGATCCTTTGCTTTCTGCTCACCTAATTCCCGTGCCCTTTCAGCGGTAATTTCTCATCGCTTCACTACATTTAGCTCCAAAGTCTTTTCATTCAAGCTCACCTCGACTACTTGTTTTAAGGCTTTCTCCTTGTTAGCCTCTTCCATCACGCCCTTTAGCTGACCTTTTACAACATGGGTCATTTGGGCGGCCTAAAACGATGGTAGAAATAATCGGGGGTCAGTACAATCCAAGCACCAACACTTATAGAAATGAGAGATAAAAAATATTAAAATAAAATAAAATAAAATAAAAATACTCAATGCTATGTTATGCCATTTCAGTTTAAGGATGAGATCTTGATCCCGATAGCCCGAGTAGTGCTACAGATTGGTGGGCAGTAATAGAGCTCACTTGAGGCTGTCAGATACTTGTCCACTAAGGCTGCTCCTCCAAGTACGAACGTAAGAATTAGACAGCATGAATTTGTCCCCCAAATGGAGGGTACATTCCCATCCTGTAGAGGGATTTGAGGAGGTAGAGGCCACCTGAGAGCCAATGATGGTCTGCTAAGTCATATTGGCCTTGTCTCTTGGGGGGTCCTGCTGGGCGGTTGAGTCACCACCCCACCCAAAGATGAAGTAGGGGGCTGGTTGACAGGAGGGGTAACAGACTTAGTTGGGGTGTTGTCAGCACCCCTCTGTCTTTTCCTTCATTGACGGGTGGTGGGGGGAATTGTTTGTTGAAGGGTTGGTTAAGGAGTGGTTTGGCTTCTAACGGGCTGAGGAGCTGGGAACCAGCGGTCCAAAGCCATTGTGCGCCTTTGAACCATCCCTGTAGTCGGATTGAAAGGAGCAGGGGCTTCTACAATAGGGGTTCTAATTTAGGGGCTTTTATTGGAATATGCACAGCCTGGCCCTAAAAAACGGTGTCAGTCGAACCGTCACATACAGGTTCGAGTAAACCTTGTCTGACTCTTCTAGGTCCTTGGTGTCTCACCTCACCGCTAGTAAGTCCGCTCGACAGAAATCCGGGCAACCGAACGTTAAGGTAAGACAAAAGTGGGTTGCCGACCATCAAAGCGCCTGAGGAATCTTGGTAGCTAGTGTAAGAGGGCACATAACCAAAGATTAGATCAGACACTCTCAATTGCCCTCATAATGTACGAATATTTCCGAACATAGACGAAGTTGAGCTCCTGAGTCCATATCACACTTGGATCTAGTTGAAATTTTTAAGAAACTGTAGTGAGAAATAATGAATGAGTCAATGAAAAACGTATATGAAAACAACAATAAGAACATACCAAATGTTAAAGAGAAAAAAACTTAAAGTGCAAAGTATGCATGGTAGGGTTATGTTAAGGAGTCGAAAAAGAAAGTATTGACCTATATGAAGAGGAGAGGTGGGTAGGTAAGTTCGCCATTCAGCCAATTCCCGCTCACTCTCATGAACTCCCTCACAGAGTTCCTATTGGAGTCAGGAAGACAGGATATCAACCGAACCATAGTGTTTCAGGTTTGAAGGTAATATGCATGCTTCAAGCTCCCCCGAATAGCATACAAGAAGTTAATATCATGATGGGTAAGGTTGAGGTCATATAATCGGTTAAGACACCCCACACAACTAACTAGCCTATAAAAGTTGGGTAAACTTTGGTGGGGGCTAAGCCCGTAAAAACTAAGGGTTATAAGCAACAAAGGATCTACTGGAAATCTAACCCCGTCCTCTAATATAGACATTAAAGGGAAAAAGACTACATGTGGTAACCTTTGGTCTTTTATGTCTCCCTTGTGATAGTATGATATGTTCACATCACGAGGGATATTGAACCTTGCTTTGAAGGATTCTACGACTGCATTAGTTCTTAAAAGATATGAAAAACCCATTTTTCCTATCAAGTTTACTAAGAAATAGATAAAGGGAAGAGGACTTATTGAGTAACTTTGTGATGACAAGAATAGTCTTGGAATGAATTTAAGGGCTCGTGAAGAAGGAAGAAATAAGGCTCTGAACTTGAAAAGAACTAAAGAAAAGAATAATGTAAACTGTGTTAGTATTTATAGGAGTAAATGTCATTTAATGCAACTGCCATAATTAATACAGACCGTTGTTTCTTTTCATGTGCGTCTTGGCAATCGAAGCATCAGTTCATCACAACCGTTCGATATAATGAATATTGCCATGCGTGCCCCATAGGTGAGATATCATGTTTGTTGTATTGACTGATTGACGTTTGATCTTCCTGTGAGAGATTGCGAAAATTCCTCAAAAAGAGATTTTGATACTTGTAAGGGCACCTCTCTTTTGGGTAGTGGTGTGGAGTCGCCACTTATTTTTTTATACAAAAAAATAAGAAAAAATTAAATACAAATTACAATTCCAAAATACTTCGAATATCATTGATTAAATAAAGAAAAATACAATTTGGTAAATTAACCTTACAAGGCTTTGGGTCCTAGTTACAATCTATGCTAAAGAATACAAAACTTTGGTCCTAGTTACAATCTACCAAAATTAAAAAGACAAAACACTAATCTACCTATCCAAAAATCCAAGCTCAGGAGCTAGATTACGGAATGGGAAGGTGTTAGGCACCCATTCCGCCTAAACAGAGTCTGATATTCTAAACTCTAATGACCAATATACCCTTTTTGCATGATGTTGAATGATATGTTGAACACGCATAACAGACACTTGACAAAAGTTAATCTAAATAAATAATCCTTATGGATGTGTCCTCTATTTCAAGAAAATTCATATCTGTTTTGAAAATTAAAATAATGAGACTTGGTTTTTTTTTTTAAAAAAAAATCAGATCTGTTTTTATTTAAAAGAAATAATAAGATTTTGTTAAAAAAATCAGATTTGTTTTTGTGTAAATTTAAAAAAATGATTTTATCAAGAAAAAAATTAGATCTATTGTTTGACACAAATAAATAAAAAAAGACTATTGAAAGAGGATCCACATTTGTGAGAAAATTTATTATGCATGCATTATCACATATTAATAAAAATTTAAACTAACTTTCAATCCCTTCTTTTAAATTTCAAAATTTGCAACTTTATAACAAAGAAAACTTTTTAGAAAAAAATCAGATTTGCATTTAATGAAAGTACAAATCAGTTTTGAATTTAGAAAAAATCAGATCTGAAAATACAAATCAGTTTTGTGTTAAAAAAAATAAGATCTGAAAATACAGATTAGTTTTGAATTTAGAAAAAGTCAAATCTGAAAATATAGATCAATTTTGTGTTAAAAAAAATCAGATCAGTTTTCAATTTAGAAAAAATCAGATTTGAAAATACAGATAAGTTTTGTGTTAAAAAAAATTAGATTTGAAAATACAGATAAGTTTTGTGTTAAAAAAAATCAAATCTGTATTTAATAAAAGTACATATCAGTTTTGAATTTTAAAATAATCTTTGATAGTCATTAGTAGATTTTGAAACTTAAGAAAAAGAATTACAATAAACAATAACATGTTAAAGAAAATTCTAGCAAACTATCTAAGCATGGTAATTATATATTAAGAACAAGACATGATAAAACATGCTAAACATATTCATGCATCAAACAATAACAATAATTAATGGAAGAAGAAAAGAAAGAAGAAAAATGGAATACCTCTTGCATGAGCGTACTCTTCTAATGAAAGAATATTTTAGAAATCAAAGAAGTTTGTTCACCTCTTTGAAGTCTAAAATAATTTACTTACAAAAAAAAAGTTCCTAAAGCAAAAGCCTCTAGAACGTCTTTAACGTAAAGGGACTTGAAAAATCAAAAGAGAAGAGCCCCTGATTCTAATTTGTTTCCTTTATTTATAGAGGTTGGGGTGCTTAAAAAATGAGATTAGATATGATTTGGAACGCGTCCTTATCTCTAAAAAGTTGAAAAAGATAGGCTTTATCTCAATCAGGAGGTCTCTGGGCCTCTAAGAGTGCCCGAATGGCCTTCATGGGTGCCAAGCCTGCATTTGAATTTTGGTCCAATTTGGACTCCCTTTTTGAGGATTTTTGAGCCAGGAATTGCACCTAGACGCATTTTTAATCTGTATTCTAAAAATTAATCCCTTTTTCTTGATATTTAGGCCATTAAAGTGATAATTATCTTGTAGATAAATATTCCAAAAAGTCTTGATTATCCACAATTTCTTTGTTATCTGATTATCCACTTTGTTCCCATGCATGCAAGTCTATTTTTGACACTAACCAACAACCAACAACCAATCACAAAATTATTTAATTAATTTTAATTGTCTAATCAATCAGAATTAATTTAAATTAATCATGCATGGTTAGTTCCACCTAAACAAAATGCATACATACCGTGAAAATTCGATCATGTGATATCTTTCAATCTGACAGTTCGATTTGGAAATCGGACATACTGTCGACCGTTAGAATCTTAAGATCATTTTTATGATGTGAAATGAATGAATTAATGCATGTAATGCAACTCTAAATTTTGGGTATATGAATGGTCACTTTAGTCATCTCCTAAGATTAAATTATGGGTGTAAAATCGAGTGTCTACACTTCTCGAGACATAACAGTCATTTTTTTTTTTTTAAATAGCCGATCACCAAAGCAATAATCCTTGATCCTATTTCCACTTTGTGAAAACAGGATCGTGGTGGGCTATTGTAGGGGACTTGGGCTAGGTGATCGGTATCGGCCCCACAGAATTGGGGTCGGCTTGAATCCTGTAGGGATGGGCCCAACACAACAATAAGTGTATTAGGATCTGGAGAGCAATACTCAGTGAACTTGTTAAGTGTTCGGTCACATCTCGGCCCACTACTAACCATCAAGACAGTACGAAATTAACGAGGAAGTAGAGAAGTTTAGATAGTCACCGAGCACTAGAAGTGCTTTTAGGAAGTCCTTGCCGAGCACTATTTGGTGTTTGGAACAAGTTTCAAGAGAATCCTCAGAAGATGTGATAATTCCTTGGGATTCTGGGTGAAGGTGGGATTGCATGGAACTTGGCAAAACGGTAATGATTTGAACCCCACTCAAAAGAGAGTATATAGGGGGGGAGAGGAAGTAAGCAAGAGGTGAGTAAAAAGGGAGGAAAAGAGTAAACACCAGGAGGGAGGACAAAAGAACTGAGAGAGATACACGAGAGAGGAGAAGAGGCAAGCTTTAAGATTAAGAGAGTTTTTGGGCTAGCAGCCACCAGAGTGCTTGTAGTTGGGCTATTTAGGCTTTGCTTGAGGCTAACCCATAGGACTGTGAGGAATCCTATCAAAAAATAGATTTGGAGCCCAAATTCGCCCTCATACTTATCTACATTAGCAGGGTTGGGGCATTACAACCCCATAGCATATGTTGGGATTGCTTGGATGATTGCTAAATATCTGGGATTACCATCTCTGGTTGGGACAGAAAAAAAGGCAAGGTTTAACTATATTAAGGAGTGAGTTTGGCAAAAATTGCAGGGTTAGTAGTGTAAATTATTATCACACGCCTAACCCTACAATTTTTGCCAAACTCGCTCCTTAATATAATTGAAGCTTGCCTTTTTTCTCTCCTAACTAGAGATGGTAATCCCAGATATTTTTCATAATGTTTAATTTCTTGCACCCCTAAAACTCCTTTAATCATTTCCTTTGTATCCTCCTTGGCCAATTTGTTGAAAAAAATCGTTGTCTTGTTTTTGTTTATTTTTTGGCCTAAAGCTGCCTCATAGGTTGAAAGAATTTGCATTACTTCTCACATTCATCAAGTGTTGCTTTGTAGAATAGCAAGCTGTCATTTGCAAATAATAGGTGAGTTAATTTTGGCCCTCTTTTGCAAATAGAAAAACTAGTTATCTCTCCCCGTCTTACAGCTTGGTTTATTATCCAATGTAGCCCTTCCTTGCATAACAAAAAGAGAAAAGGCAAAAGTGGGTCTCCTTGCCTAATACCCCTTGTTGGTAGAATCATTCCTCTGGGCTCGCCATTAGTAAGAATGGAGTAGGTAACCATCTTCACACACACCATGATAAGCTCCATCCATTTTTCATTAAAGCCTATCTTTCTCATGAGTGCTTCCAAAAAAGACCACTCTACCCTGTCGTAGGCTTTGCTCATGTCAAGTTTAAGTGCCATGAAGTCGAAGTTACCTATATTGTGTTTTTTCATGCAGTGTAGTGTCTCAAAAGGAATCATAATATTGTCAGATATTAGCCTATCTTTAGTAAATGCTGACTGGTGTTCTGTAATGATTGATGGTAGAATTTTTTTCAACCTGTTTGCTAGCACTTTAGAGAAAATCTTATAAAGGACATTACAGAGAATTATGGGTCTAAACTCATGAACATATTTAGGACTATTGTTCTTTGGAATTAATGTAATGAAAGTGTGGTTAATTGGGCTAGGTAAAGTACTTGAATTGAGTCATGAATGGACTGCTTGAGTTACATCACTGTTAAGAATAGGCCAGAAATGTTGGTAGAAGAGGGGAGGCATCCCATCTAGTCCAAGTGCCTGGAGTGGGTCCATCTGTTTCAGTGCCACTACTACTTCACTCGCGAGGAAATTTCTTGTAAGTTGGCTGTTCATTTCATTAGTGATTACAGGTTGAATTTGATCTAGCACACAGTCATTGAGATTCAGCCTTGATGAAGAAAATAGAACTTGGTAGTAATTCACCAAAATTGTAGAAATGTCACTTGGCTGGTCATGCCATAAACCCTGATCATCCTTAGTTCCCAGGATTTTATTTCTCCTATGTCACTGTGTTGCCCAATTGTGAAAATATTTTGTGTTACTATCACCTTGGCTGACCCACTTCACACGTGATCTTTGGCTCCACATCTGAGCCTCTCTAAGCAGCACATTAATCTCAATTTTCAGCTCCCTAATTCGAGAATTATCTCCATTTTGCATAGACTCAATCTCGGCTTGAGCAAGCAAATTTTTTTTTTCTTTTTTCCAGTTCTTTCCGTACACTGCCAAAACAGTTTTGATTCCACCACGCGAGATCCTTGCCACACTGTTTTACTTTTTTTAAAACTTCATTGTTAGAATTCAGGTTGAAAGACTGTCTCCTTGTTACCTTAATAGTTTCACCATAGCGAGAGTCGAAGAGCCACATTTCTTCAAACCAAAATGGTTTTTGCTGAGTTGGATAGTCAATACCCGAGGGATTGATAAGTAATGGGTAGTGATCCAATGAATCACACCTTAGATGTTGAACACGGGTACCTGGGTATTTAGGGAGCCAATTATTGGTAGCTAAGCCTCTATCTAACCTCTCCCATATTAAGTGACCATCCGCATAGTGTCGACTCCATGTGGATTTTTGATCGACAAATCCAAGATCAAGGAAGCCACACTCATCTGTTACTTCACGAAAAAGTTGCCTTTGATTATGGTTTCGAATTGCACCTCCTAGTTTTTCATCCTGCTTCAGAATTGTTAAGATTATAAACTGAATAGTCTGTATATTGATGTGTATAGAACAATGTACAATAGAGAGCCTTATATAGGCTAGATATGTGTGCAGTACAAGTAAAAAGAGTAAACTACAAGTACAGTATACTGGGCTAAGCCCAATGGGCTAAACTAGTCTAAGCTATACACTAACATCCCCCCTCAAACTCGAGGTGGCAAGGAGGAAGCCAACTGGAGTTTGGATATAAGATCTCGAAGACGACCAGGCGGGTGAGTCTTGGTAAAGATATCAGCAGGCTGGTCAGCAGAGGAGATGGAGAATAACTTGAGATTTCCTTTCTTAAGATGCTGGCGAGTGATGTGGCAGTTGATCTCAATATGCTTAGTGCGTTCATGAAAGACATCATTATGAGCAATGTAGATAGCACTACGATTGTCACAATAAAGAGGAGTGGCAGTGGGCTGTGGAGCATCCATGTCAGCCAAGAGCCAGCGAAGCCAAACAAGCTCACAAGTGGTGTCGGCAAGGGCACGATACTCAGCCTCAGTACTGGAACGGGAAACCACATCCTGCTTCTTGCTGCGCCACGAGACCAGAGAAGTACCTAACAGGAAACAGAAACCTGTGATAGAGCATCGATCAGTCGGATCACCTGCCCAGTCAGCATCTGAATAAGCATGAAGCTCGAGAGAAGATCGAGAGGAGTAATGCAGACCATGATAAAGTGTGCCTTTGACATATCGAAGAATCCGAAGAACAGCAGCATAGTGGACAGAACGAGGTGCATCCATGAACTTACTAACCATACCCACGGCATGTGAAATATCCGGACGAGTAACAGTGAGATAGATCAAACTGCCAACCAACTGACGATAGCGAGTAGCATCGGATATAGGTTCACCGTCCAAGGGTGTGAGCTTTGCATTGTATTCCAAAGGAGTGGAAACAGTCTTGTTATCAGTGACACCGGCTTTGGAGAGAAGATCAGAAGCATATTTAGCCTGGGAAAGATAGTATCCATCAGAGGATGAGGTAACCTCAAGCCCAAGAAAATAGCTGAGAGTGCCCAGATCTTTCATCTCAAAATGCTGACTAAGGAAGTTCTGAAGAGAGCGGATACCTGCAGAATCATCTCCAGTAATAATCATATCATCAACATAAAGAAGAATAAGAGTGATACCAGCAGAGGATCGTCGAACAAAGAGAGCAGTGTCATGAGGACTCGAAGTGAAACCCTGCTGAGCAACAACTGAGCTAAACTTCTCAAACCAAGCTCGAGGAGCCTGCTTGAGGCCATAAAGAGCACGGCGAAGGCGGCAAACTTGATTGCCTGAGTGTGGATAGCCAGGGGGTGGTTGCATGTACACTTCTTCATGGAGGTCTCCATTGAGGAAAGCATTCTTCACATCCATTTGATAAAGAGGCCAACGGCGAACAGCAGCCACAGCAATGAGACATCTAACAGATGTAAGACGAGCAACAGGAGCAAATGTTTCCTCATAGTCAATACCATACTCCTGAGTAAAGCCCTTGGCAACTAGACGAGCTTTGTATCGTTCAACAGATCCATCAGCCTTGGTCTTGATCTTGTAAACTCACCTACAACCTACTACAGACTGACCAGGAGGCAAATCAACCATATCCCAAGTGTGATTCTTATGAAGGGCATCTAGTTCTTCATTCATAGCTTGCTGCCAAAGAGGGTCAGTATGAGCCTCACGATAGGTGTGAGGTTCATAGAGAGTGGCAAGAGCAAAAGAGCAATGATAATCAGTGAGATAAGGGGGAGGAATGCTTACCCGAGTGGAACGACGAAGTTCAGGACCAATAGGAGACTCAGGAGAGGGTGGTGCCACAGGATCCAATACAGGCGGGTCAAATGCCGGAGACAGAACCAGAGATGAGTCGTCTGGAGAGGCAGTCGATGCTGAAGAATCCTCCACAAGTTCAGGATAGAGAGGGAGGAAAAGATCAGTAAAAATGGGAGACTCTGAGGAAGAAGATGTAGGAAACTGTTGAAGACTCGTGAAAGGACGATGTTCCCAAAACTCAACATGACGGGAGACACGAAGGTGATGAGAAATGGGATCATAGCAGCGAAACCCTTTTTGAGACACACCATAACCAAGGAAACAACAGAGACGAGTACGAGGTTGGAGCTTTGTTCGTTCATGAGCAGGAAGAGAGACAAAACAAGCACAACCAAAAACCCGAAGAGAGGAGTAGTCAGGAGTTTGACCATAGAGAAGCTCAAATGGTGATTTGTTGTGTGTAGTTGGTGAAGGAATACGATTAATGGTGTGCACAGCAGTGAGTGCAGCCTCACCCCAAAAGCGCTCAGGAAGAGAGGCAGAAATGAGAAGGGTGCGGACAACATCAAGAATGTGACGATGTTTTCGTTCTGCACGACCATTTTGTTGAGAGGTGTAAGGACAAGACCGCTGAGAAAGAGTACCATGTCTGTCTAAAAAGGATAGGAAAGATTTATCATTATATTCTTGAGCATTATCTGATCGAAAGACTTTAATGGTGCGATTGAACTGTGTTTCAATCATTTTATGAAATGTTTGGTAAATAGACACAAGTTCAGACCTATGGTGAAGCAGATAAATCCAAGTATACCGAGAAAAATCATCCACAAATATGACAAAATATTTAGATCCCCCCTCAGTGGGAACAGGTGCAGGACCCCAAATATCAGAATGTATAAGATCAAAAGGGGCAGAAGAAAAGGAGTCACTTTTATTAAAGGGCAATTTTGTTTGTTTGCCAAAATGACAGGAAGTACAATCAAATTTTTGAAACTGAACTGAACCTAAATGACCTTGAGAAGCTAATAATTGAAGACGAGATAAGGATGGATGACCAAGACGAGCATGCCATAGATCAGGTGAGGAGGTGGCAGTGGTAGCAGCTGCAGAAACAACTTGTGAAGGAATCTTCAAGTCATGAACCTCAAACATGCGACCAACCTTACGGCCTGTCCCAAGCACTTGACTCGTCCGGGGATCCTGCACATCCACACCATGATTAGTAAATAGAAGATCTACGCCTAATTCGCAAAGTTGACCAACAGAAAGCAAATTGAGGGATAACTTTGGAATATGAAAAGTGTCACTAAGGGATAAACAAGGAGAAGAGATTGTTCCTTTATGACTAACAGGCATAGGAGTTCCATCAGCAGTGTAAATGGTGATTGGATGTTCTAAGGGTGCCTTATCAGAAAATTGGGATTCATCAGGAGTCATATGGTTACAACATGCAGTATCAAAAAACCAAGGTTGTTTACCTGAGGTGACAGAGAGGGCAGTGGAAGTGCGGGATAAAACCTGTTGAACAACTGCCTCAATATCAGCCGTAGTAAGTGAGGAAGCCAAAGATGGACCTGTAGGAACCGATGGATCTGAAGGACATACAGCAGCTGCCTGAGGAAGAGAAGCTTTATTCTGCTCTTGCACAAATTTCTGTAGCTTACGACAAACAGAGATGTCATGGCCTTTAGCACGGCAAAACTTGCAGTGAATACCTTTGGAAGACTGAGAGGTGGGACGCCCGGAGTTTATTTGCGGAGGAGCAGTGAATGCAACAATGGGAGGCTGTGGTGAGGGTGTAGCCAATACATGATCAGATGATATCATGTGATAAGTAGGCCGACGATTCTCTTCAGAAATGAGCTCCTTTACTGCAGCATCAAGAGAAGGAGTAGGAGATCGGCTAAGTAGAGAAGCCCTAGTAGGCTCAAAATCCTCACGTAAACCCATCATGAAGTGCATAAATCTACGGCGATCCCGGTATTTGACAAAGAGCTCAATGTCCTTAGAACACACCAGTGGAGGATCTGCAGCAGAGAGTTGTTCCCACATAGTAGAAGTCTGAGAATAAAAATCAGAAATAGACTGACCTGTCTCTTGGCGCATTTGATAAAGCTTTGATTCAATGTGAAACTCCAAGCTTGAATCATTAGTGCAGTTATAACGATCGGCCAAAAATTTCCAAGCAGCCTCAGCAGTTTCAAGACGAGGAAGAAGATTATGAATGGAGGGAACAGAGGTATTGATAAACCAAGATAAGATCTTACTCTGAATACTCTCCCATTCCTCTAGACGTTCTTCATAATCATCTGTTGTAACAGCAGTCTTGGAAGACTCTTCAGCAGCTGTGGCTTTGGACTTAGGGTCTGGTACTGGCTTAGGAATTGAACCAGTCACATATCTCCACAGTTTACGACTTTTGAGAAAGACGGTCATATTCTGAGACCATGCATGATAGCTAGTAGGACCATCCAACATGATGGTGATAGGACGTATGATATCTCGTTCACTTTGTTGAGCCATAATGAAGAAAATGACCAAAAAGTGAGATTTAGATACCTCAAATGCAGAAACGGAGCCCAAAATCAGAATCTACGCGAAAAACTGAGCAAGACAGGTCCTGTTGAAAAATTTTGACTTGGTCAACGGTCAAAGTCAACGGTCAAAGTCAAAGGTCAAAGTCAACGGGCGGCCTGGTCAAGTCAACTGATGACGTGTGCTGACGTGGGCGGTGTGACGTCACGCTAGGGCTGACGTGGCAGTTCCAGAAACGAAGCTGGTGCGTGGGGCGCGTGGGAGGGCGTCTGTTCCGGCGCGTGGGCGCGAGTGGCAGCGCGTGGCGGCGCGTGGAGCGCGTGTCGTGAGGCAGAAACTTCAGGCGGCGCGTGGCGGCGCGTGTGAGGTTGTTTCTGGCCGTTCTTTGTTGGGTTTTGCTCGGGATTGTCTGTTCTGTCACTCAATGCCTTTGCTTTGACAGTTGGATGAGCAGAACAATAAGATCCGAGAGTTGTTGGGACTGTGGGCGTGACGGCGGTGACTCGCTTCTGACAGTGGCTACTGGATGAAGGCGAGGGCAGCGGAAGAACGCCGGAGATGTCCACAGGAACCAGAAAGTCAGAGGAATGGCTCTGATACCATGTTAAGATTATAAACTGAATAGTCTGTATATTGATGTGTATAGAACAATGTACAATAGAGAGCCTTATATAGGCTAGATATGTGTGCAGTACAAGTAAAAAGAGTAAACTACAAGTACAGTATACTGGGCTAAGCCCAATGGGCTAAACTAGTCTAAACTATACACTAACAAGAATTCCATTAAAATCCACTGCACACAGCTAAGGGATATTTGGGTGGGAGTTTAAACTTCGAAGCTTTGCCCATGCCTCTTGCATGTCTCTAGTTCACCATAAAAGCCAGTAAATCGCCATTCCTCCTCAGTATCTTTGTTTATCAAAGCATCAATATAGTACTTGGACAAATCCACCACCAAAAGGTTAACCATGGACTTCAAGAAAAGAACCAAACCTCCGCCTTGTGTACTTCTCTCCACCACCCACTTATGTTCAAAATTATAATTTCTTTGTAACCAATCTAGGCTTGTTTTGTTTGCCCATGTTTCGGTTATAAACATGACAGAGGGATCTTATGCCCGAATTAATTCACTGAGCTCTTTCCCTGTATGTTGGTTTCCAAGCCTATGATAGTTCCAAACTAATAGGCTCATTGCTCTTGGCAAGGTTGTTTAATAGCCTCCACCAATTTGATTGAAGAGGAGACTTCCACCATTGAAACCTTGAATTTCTTGTTTGGTAACTCCGGCGAAGAATCAATTGCTTTCTTTGTCCGTTTGCCCTGTATTGCCAACGAGCCATTTGTGTCAAAATTCTCCAAGCAGACTGGCCTCTGAAACCTTATCCACGTTCCCTGTTTTGGTAAAGGCTTAGGATTTGGCTTGAGGTTGTAAATTCCAGGTGAAATAGATGGATGAGCAGCCTTAGAATTTTGAATTGCCATGTCAGATACCTGATTTACCATAGGATACACGGGTTGATTAGGGCTCCCCTGTTTGTGGAGACTTGGAGTGTTGCTAGTCACGTGATCAAATTTGTGTAAATCTCGGTCAATCTCTGCCAAGTTGGAAATAAAGTCACGAGCCAGTCGTGATCTTCACTGTGTTGAGCTTTTCTTCTTCAAACTCTCACACTCAACTCTTACATTAAATCTCCCACAAACATACAGGGAAAAAATTGAATAAATATAATTAAATTTGACACAGAATTAAAGCTAATATAAACATAATTGAAAGTTCCAACTTTACAACAACCAATTTTGGTAATTTGAGCTTCCACTATTTTACAACAAATTTAACTGAATATGGATTTCTATTTGCATTGGTGGGGGGGGGGGGGGGGGGGGGGGGAGATTTGATTGAAGTGGGATGTAGGCTTTTTTTTTATTTTTTATGGTTGAGAACAAATGTTTACGTTTGATTTCTTTCTTACACAGATACTGTGAAAAATTATGTGGTAGCTTGAGTGAAGAAATTTATCAGAAAATGACCACAGAGTTGAAAAAATTCGAGAAAGACCCTCTGATTCATGCAGTGCTGGTTCGTTTTTCATTTTTTTAAAGTTTCCCCTTTTTATTATAAGGCATATACTATGTTCACCGTAGCCTATATGAGTTTGATAGTATCCAGGCTTTGTAAGTATGAATTTGATTGTCTTACACAACTTAAGTGAAATATAGAGAACTATGTTACTTTCTCATTTAGAATATGAGCCACTATCTCTTACAATCTTAGAATAGAGGAGAAAAACTATACCCGTTTATAATTTTGTTTAGTGTTATCTGGTTTCATTGTTTTCTGATTTTTGTCCAAAATCTTTGAATACGTCATTTGTTGCCGATTTGGGTTTGATTGTATTTGGGTTTTTAATAATTCTTATTGTTTTAGGAAGGATATTAAACATGTACATGGCTTGGTTGTTGTTGTTGTTGTATTAAACATGAGTATAGAAAATATTGTACTAGTTATGTGAAAAAGATTTATTGGAGTGGGTGAAACTAATGGTCTGTTTGAATTGATGAGGAGGGAGGGGGAATAGTGGAGAGTAGAGTAGAGTTGGTTGGAAATTAGCCTAATATCTGGCCAACTCTACTCTACTTCCCCTTACTCCCCCTCCCTCCCCCCTCAATCCAAACAATGCATAAGAGATAGAAGAGAGTAGGAATGGCATGCATAGAATAATACATATGGCTCTTACAGGATTTAGAGTGCACTCATCTTTGTGTGTATTTGATGCCGAGAAGGTGGTGTGCTGTGATATGAATTAGAACTAAATGGGATGTGAGTTTCTTAGAACAAATTGATAGGTGATTAGGAACCTTTATAAAGAACTCAAAGTTCTCAAGAAAAGCTCTCAAAGGCTTATTTCATTCATATATCAAAACTAGTTACAAATGGGATACCAATTGGTATTTATACAAACTGTTTTGACTTTACAACCACTTGATTCAAAACAACCACTTGATTGGCTCAAAACCAGCCTAATTTTTATTGGTCTAAGCTATGTTAACTAACTAACTTTTTATGTAATTAGTTACAAGTGAATCCTATTAGCTGTTGCACAAATAACAACTTGTAGCTTGTTGATGCTCCTGCATCAGTATTAGTGGGTATTTTGGCATCCAGCATATGTGTGTGTGAGTAAGATGATCAACATAAAGTTTTAATGTGTTTCGCATGGTTTTTTGTTTGGTAAGTGGTTAACTTAATCATAATTAAGGCCAGTACCTTGTAATGGTGCTGGTTAGATGGTTGGTTTTGGTTTGGCTTTTGATTTTTTTATCTTTAATTTTTTTTTTTTTTTTTGGGGTGCTTTTATTGTTGTTACTGTTACAGTTTTTAATTCATCGGTTTTCCAATTTCCATTTTGCAGGCCTTTTGGATAAGGATATATGCCACTGGCATTCATAATAAGTTACTTTGGGTGTTTTATGGTCACATGAACTCTGCATATTTGTTTAATGGACAGGTTTCCTTCAAGACAAAGGTTTTCCACCCTAACATTGACAGCTATGGTACAATCGGTCTTGACATTCTCAAAGAGAAGTGGAGCCCTGACCTTAGCATATCCAGGGTAATGTGCTTCTTTGTTTGATGGGCATCAATATTTCTTACTGATTGTTACATGTGATACAATATTTTAGGTATTTTCACTATTCTGTACATTTTTTGGCTACCATCCCCTGTAAGGCTTGGAGTTGGCAATAGTATGCATAATAATTTTACATTTTATAGAAGCCCAATTATATATAGGTTTTGTCTTTTTTGCTCAACAATATTTCGATTTGTGATTAATTTTGTAATGTGCTTGCTGGTCCTCCTCTCAATATTTTCACTGCTGGCAGATCCAAATTTTGATGATCCTCTGGTGCCTGAGATTGCTTACATGTATAAGACTGACAGAGTGAAGTACGAGACTACTGCCCGATCCTGGACCAGAAGTATGCCATGGCCTAGGATTATTGGACCCAGAAGACTGCTGAAGACTCCCTACTGAGTTCCTATATACCAAAAACTGCCTACTTCAACTGTTTGTCAAGAAAGTCTTATTATATGCCAAAAACTTACCTGCCATGATGTGTCGTTCTCCTCCTTTAATGTTGGTCTATTGCATTTGCCTTATGTTGATAACTTAATATTAAGAGCCTTAGATTCATTTTCTTTCTGTTGGGTATATATATATAATCTTATAAATACAAGAAGATTAACAACTTATGGTATTTACTTGATGATAATTACTTTTTATTATCAAAAAAAGACATCGATAATTAAAAAAAAAAAAAATATATATATATATATATATATATATTAGTTTTTTATGTAAGAGAGTTTGAATCTAATCACCACTTCTGGATAGTCTTCTTATCACATACCAATATAAAAATAAAAAATTAAAAAATCCCTAAACCTAATTTAAGTTTTTCTATTTTGACAAGTCTATAGAGATTTTATTAGTTAAGTTATAAGTAAAGCTAAGAATTTATGTGGTAAACTATATTTTTTAATAAAAATAATGGTAATAAAATTATTTGGAACCCACAGATTTTATTAAAAATCTGTTGTAGTGGCATATTTTCACTTTGCCATGAATGGTATCTGAGGCAATAATAGGTATTAAGATCATCCTACATTACTTTTCATTATCAAAATAAGACAGTAATTTTACGTGTGGACTGTGGATGGGTTTATCAATTGCCATTTAGCAGGTTGATTTTTGTTTTTTGTTTTTTGGGTCTTCGAAATAAGAAGCATAAAAGTTTAAACTAGTTGACGTTGGGATGGTCCTTTTATTTACGCTTGTTTAGGCCCAATGGGTAGGAACTACGAAGGTCCGATTCTTCATCATTCTATTACAATTTCGCATGCAGGTCTGAGCTAGATCTTCAGAACATATTACAGTACATCTCTGGGTTGGGCTTTGCTTCATTGGCAGGCTAATGTGTGGCCATAAAATCGATCCAACCTCAAATTTTAAGCCCAACCCGGCCCGACTTATGACAAAGTCTTTCTTTTTGGGTCACAACTCATAAGGTAGGGATTTCTTATAAAGGAAAAGTTATGGATATGAGATTTGTGAAGGTTTATATAAAATTAAGGCAATATTAGAATTTATATCAGCAACCCCCTCTTTGCCTCAAAGAATTATGCTCGCACTGAATATGCTTAAATCACCTTCACCATTATATAAAAAGCTCAAGAAGGTTTAAATGTGTAACATCTTGTTATTGATGTGTATGTATCAATGTTTTTGTTAGGTTTTTTATTTTATTTTATTTATTGGGGGTAAGTATAGGCTAATTTGAAGACAACATTTTTTATTCAAACATTTGGGTGAATTTGATTTATTGTAAAAGTTTGACAAGAGCTGCACTAAATATCTCAAAGAAATTGTAATATAACAAATTCCACACCAATGAAATATTAAAGCATCGATAGTTTGCTTGTCACTCGTCTGAGCAAGATCACGCGAAATTTTATCTATTTTTACTTGGACTAGGTGTATTGCTGGGTTTTTAACAAACTATTGCACCTATATAAATCATACTTTGCATGAATTCTCATCAGAGAAAAAGGCCTCCACACCATGAGCAACACGAAAACCTTTGCCTTTGCCGCCTTGTGCCAAACTGAAAATCCTTAAATTTTATTCATTCGTCTTGTGGTTCTAATGACAGTGATAGTTAGATTGTTTTGAAATCACAAAGATCCTATCCAGTGAGTTTTTGTAGTAAATCTTCATGAAAGTCTTGAATATAAATTGTCAGGGTCATATTTTCTATGTAATTGGCTAATTATTTGACAAAACACATTTTACTTGTAATTTGGTAGATCTTAGTTGGTTTTAATGTATAAAGTAGTATGTAGTTCAAACATAACAAATCATATCATTAAACACATTTTACTTGTAATTTGGTAGATCTAAGTTGGTTTTAATGTATCAAGTAGTATGTTGTTCAAACATAACAAATCATATCATTAAAGACATTTTACTTGTAATTTGTAACAAATCATATCATTAAATTTTAATGTATCAAGTAGTATGTTGGTCATATTTTCTATGTAATTGGCTAATTATTTGACAAAACACATTTTACTTGTAATTTGGTAGATCTAAGTTGGTTTTAATGTATCAAGTAGTATGTTGTTTCTTTCTCAAAAAAAAAAAAAAAAAGTAGTATGTTGTTCAAACATAACAAATCATATCATTAAAGACATGAAGGTTGATCCAAGAAACAAGTGAAAAAAAAAAAAAAAAAAAGCTGTTTCATTAAATCTCGACACAAGTTTGATAGATGCAACTATCGAAGATGAATGGAAAAGCTCAACACAAGCTTGATCTACAACTTCAGAAATCTCAGACTTGAAATACGGCCCATGATGACTTGAATAGTTAGGATTTCTCTTCTTACAACCCTAGTCATATATAAAGCTTATTTTAAAAG
The DNA here is from genome assembly GCF_932294415.1 of Quercus robur. Lineage (NCBI taxonomy): Eukaryota > Viridiplantae > Streptophyta > Magnoliopsida > Fagales > Fagaceae > Quercus > Quercus robur. Next base: position 15,996,269 of record NC_065537.1, read on the forward strand.
TCATTAGACACGAAAACAGAGACCTAGAACTCATACACTCTATAAGAAGTTATTACGATTGTGCACTTTAGGGTTTTGTAACCAAGTGCTTCCTAATCTTCATTATTTATAAAGTGAAGAACTTTGTAGTCAACAACAATCAATCAAATTGTTGGAGTTAGTCATGTACTGGGATTAGTGCAAATAAGTTAGTCACAAATTGGAGATTTGTACAACAAAGGAAAGAAGACTATTACAAGATTAAGTTCGATTGGGAATTAGAGCGAAGATTCAACTGTAAGTTGGTATTTTGGGATATGCCAAGGTAGTGGTAAGAATCCGCATACTAGTAACCACTTGAGTATTGATTAGTGAATTTTTGGGAGTGGTGATCTTAAATTCACCCGATGGGAGTTTTCGCCTTGCGAGAGGCTTTCCTCATTTGTCAACGAATCACCGTGGCAATTTTATTTCCACTGTACTTAGGTTTTTTTTTTTTTTTTTTTTTTTGTGATTTGTTGGTGTCTCCATGATTTGCATGTAATTTAACCTATTTAATCAACTTGGGTAATTGAATTAATTAACTAGAGTCAATCTATCTTAACCTAACATAATTAAAATAGTAATGATTGAATACTATTTTCATGGCAATCTCATAAGAGGAGTTTTAGAGAATATATGTGTGAGATTGGTAAAAAGGCTTAAGACATCTAAAGAAAATACATGAGGACTCTAAGATAGTGAAAAACTCAAAACTTTTCAAATGTTGATATCTAGATTTAGGGAAATTAGGATGAAGCAAGATGATACTTTTGATGAATTTCATGATAAACTCAATGACATAGTCAATTTGATTTTCAACCTAGGAGAGAGAATCCCTAAACCTAGAATTCTGAGAAAACTTATGAGATCTCTTTCTGAGAGATTCCATCCAAAAGTCACAAACATAAAGGAAAATAAGGATCTCAATAAAATCAAGATAGAAGAACTTGTGGGATTCATATCCAAATGAATGAAATTTTCCTCCCTCAACCTAGAGAAATCTCTAACCTTAAAAACTGTGTAAGAAGAGGTAAGTGTCTCCTCTAATAAGGAATCCCTAGAGGAGGAGGAAGTAGTATTTCTTGTGAAGAAGTTTAAAAACTTATGAAGAGTGAGAATAAGAAGAAACTTCCAAGGGTAGCCCACTTACCCAAGGTTGAATCTAATGATGCTCACTCAACTTTTGTAGTCTAGACTTAGAGTTTGTTTGTTTGGGAGATGGAAAATTAGGATGATTAACAAAGAGAGGATTGAAAAGTGGAAGGATAGAAGAAATTTTAGTTTTCTCTCATAGTGTTTAATTGGAGGATGAAAAAGTGGAGGAGTGGAAAATTTATTTATTTGGTTGAGAAGAAAAATGAGAGGGTAGAAAATATATTTTTAGAAATTTACTTTCATGCCCCATTACATAGTATAAGAAATAATTTTTTAATCATTACTTTAATATTTTTTTTAAAAGCCATTGTTGATTTAAAAAAAAAAAAAAAAAAAACCAAAACCCACTATTTGATTTAAAACAACATGTTAAAAGGGAAAAAAAAAATAATGCCTTGATTCAACCCCCCCCCCCCCCCCAAAAAAAAAAAAAAAAAAAAAAAACAAACAAACAAACAGCAACAACAATGTTAATGCACAATGGAAAGAGTAGTTTGGGTGTTTTCTCAAGACTCCTCTATTCAAATCTCTCCAATTTGGAGGGATAAGGATTTTGGTGGGCTTGGAGAGAAAACACTTAGGTCCCACCAAAATCTCCTCCCCTTTCTCCCCTCCCTCATTTTCTCTACTATTTTCTCCACCCTCCTCTCCCACCAAAATTTGCTCAAAACCCACCATTTGATTTAAAACAACACGTTGACTAGGAAAAAAAAAAAAGCTTCATTCAACAAAAAAAGAAAAAACACAATAGCAACAATAATGTTAATGCACAATTGAGGGGTAGTTTGGGTGTTTTCTCAAGACTCCTCTACTCAAATATCTTCAAATTGTAGAGATAGGATTTTGGTGGGCCAAGGGAGAAAATACTTAGGTCCCACCAAAATCTCCTCCCTTTCCCCCTTTTTCATTTTCTCTACTATTTTCTCCACCCCTCTTTCCCACCAAAATCTACTCAAAACCCACTATTTGATTTAAAACAACACATCGATAGGAGAAAAAAAAAAAAAAAAACCCACGGCTTGATTCAACCAAAAAAGAAAAGAAAAAACACGACAACAATAATAATGTTAATGCATAGTTGAAGGGGTAGTTTGGGTGTTTTCTCAAGACTCCTCTGCTCATATCTCACAAAATTGGAGAGATAGAATTTTGGTTAGCTTGGGAAGAAACACCTAGATCCCACATAAATCTCCTCCCATTTTCCCCCTCTCCCTTATTTTCTGTACCATTTTCTTCTCCCCTCCCTCCCCTTCCCTTTTCCATTACTCCTAAAATCACCCCAATCAAATGGGGCCTTAGATTTAAAATTTGAAACCTTTTTAATCTAATATAAAATTTTGTAGTTATAGCATGCAGTCTAGAAATATTTTGTAGAAGTCATAATTTTATGCACGCGAATTTTATTTTATATTATTTTCCTTTAATATGGATTTTCTTAAACAATAGTTGTTACAATTGTTCTATAGTACAAGTTTGAAACATCCAATTACACTGCCAATGTGGCTACTCTTAGTGGTGTTCATGATGAACAAAAAAAATCTACATCTTAGCAGCAATCCATCTTTACAAAAACATTTGCATAGCTCAAATTCCTTCATTAGATCTCTATAATGATTCACAAGAGAAGTAAGAAAGCTCTCAGTTTTACCATTTTTGAGATGAAATTAACGCCACTTCCACATCTAATTCAATTTTAAGCATTTTAAGTCATTTGATGTTCAATTAAGTCGCAAGTTCAAGGCTACCAATTACATCCTCAAGAAAAAAAAAATCACATTTTCAAAAATTGGTGTATCCACTTCTCATTTTCTTTATTTTATATTCAAATCCTGAATTTGAATATAGAAAAAAAAAAAAAAAACACTCATTTTCATATTTAGTAGTGTTTGATATGCTGTTTTGAATACATAATTTGGGTATAAAATACATTATACTCAAATTTGGTCATTATTTTCTATTTAAAAAATAATAATTTTTCTCATTCACATATGTCACATCACTTAAAAAAAAGTAATTTCGTATTATCACAATATTTACGAATATGTCACTATATTTGTATTTATAGAAAACGAAAATACTAAAAAGTAGTATTTATTTTTTGTATTTAATTTTTAAAATATTGAAAAAGAAAATTGAATACAAATGCTAAAATCAAATTACTTTTTTTCAGCAGTGAAACCCACTAAAAATTGAAAATAAAAACAAAAAACGGTGTTTTTGCGGCTAACCCAACAGCCCTAAAGTTCTTCAAAAACTCTTCTCTATTCGTTGTTTTTGCTTTTGCTTTTGCTTTTTGCTTCTTCTTTTTTTTTTTTTTTTTTTGGGCTGTTTCACAAGTTGATGGTTGTGATGTTATATTCAAGCTCCTCTGATTTTTTGGGAAGTGGGAGTGTGGGACACATGAAGTTGGTGTCTTAACTACCAAATGTATAGTCATTTCATGGTTCTTATCAGGCTACATCGTCCTATCTGAAAATATCAAAAACTTTTGCAGTGAAATACGCTTGTCATCAGTTGGATGTCGAAATATGATTTAGGAAGGAGATGCTTTTGAATGTGTCAAATCCCCTTAGAAATCCAATGACTTCCATTATGAAATATAATTTCTATAATAGAATATATATAAGTTTTTCTTTTTCTTTTTATGATAGAATGTATAAGTTTGTTGTTGAATAGGTTTAAACATTAATGTATAAATTTTGTATATCAACTTTCTTTCTCAAAAAACAAAACTTTGTAATACCTTAGTCCACTTATTAACTCAATTGGCTTCTCAGTGTAACTGGATCGAGCCCATCACAAACCTTCCTGGGCCAGTCAAACTACAGGCTAGTGATGTTTAAGAGCCCTTCCTCCCTTTTCTTTTTGATTGTAAATAAAATCATATTTTTTTTGAAAAATAAGTGCAAGAAAGTTGGTTTTTAAACTTTCAAGTGGATAGGTGGAAATGTGACATGTTTTGTTTTGTTTTTTATTTTATTTTATTTTTTTCTGGGATATAAAATGAAGCAGTGAGAGTGTGATAGAAGATTTGAATTTATTTATACTATTAAGAGCACTAGCATTTGGGGATGCAAAAAAAAAAAAAAAACTATTTTGCATCCTCAAATACTACTTTATGTATTTTACAAACTCATTTTACAATTTACCCTACATTCCAATTTTATTTTTACATATAGCCTAATAAAATAATATAAATTATCTAATAAAATAATAAAATGTACTCTTCTCTCTCTTTCCTCCCACTATCTTTTTCTTTTCATACACAACCACTAGATTAAATATTATTTTTTTACAACCTATGAATAGTAAGGTTGCATATATACAACCTTACTATTCATACGTTGCAAATTTTTTTAAGTATACAAACCTAGATGGAGTGGGTTTTTGCTGTCTTAGGTTGTAAAATAACAACTGGAGATGTTTACATCCCAATACTAGTGCTCTAATGCAGCTTTCATTATTTTTTTTGTTTAGATCCGAATTTTGCTATCTTTGTAGCTTACTTTTATTGAGCGATCATATCTTATCATTTATATTTAGCAAATTCATATCTTTGACTTTCTATAATTTTTATTTGTTACAAATCTTATCATGTACTCTCAATTATATAAATACAATATTATAATATATACATACAATACTCAATAGATTAATGTGTACCATATGGTATATATCAATAAAATCAAATAACTTTCTGCTTTAATATTGATCATAATATTATAGCTCTCATAAGTTGACTAAGTGTCCGTTTAGGATAGGTCAAACTTATTGATTTCTTTGACTTGAAAAAAAAACGTTGGATTGAACTACTATTGTCTCTTAAAAAAAAAGAAAAAAAAAAAGAAAAAAAGAAGAAGATTTAAAAACCTGGAAGTTGGTTTAAAAAAACAAGTTAGCTTATATGCTTAAATAAGTAGGTCTTGTTGGCGAATCAAGTGACTGTTTGGATTCAGCTTCTGGCGTCCACGTTTAGCTTTCCATGCGTTTCAGCTCTTTTTTTTTTTTTTTTTTTTGGTAGCCGCACTTGTTGACTTTTTGTCCTTGAACAGTGCATCGGTGCACTGTTCATGGACCCACAAATTACACTTTTCAGCAACTTTTTCATTAAAAATGGGTCCCACGGCACTATTCACACATTTAAAAATTATTTTGCTACAGTGTTTTCAGTTTTCAGTTTCAGCAAAATAAGTTCTATCCAAACAGACTCCAAGTCTTTTTTTTTTTTAATTTTTTTTTAATTTTTTATACAAGATAGAAATTCCACTCTAGCCTAATCTAATTGTATATGTGTGTAAAGCTCCCTTCTGGAAACTTGAACCCTGACTCTTACACCCTACACTCCATAAGTATTTATACTTGTGGAGTGACTACTATATCAAGGGTGCGCAAAGGTGTTGGCGAATCAAATCTTAAATACTATGCCTTCTCAAAAAGAAAAGGTCTTAAATACTATATATGATCCGCTCATATTACCTCACATCTTTTACAACTTTTGAATGCTGTATAAATTACCTGCAATTCAAACAAAAATTGAAAAATAGATATTGAATAGTTAATTGAAGATATTTAATTAAGAGCTTTAATCTAATTTTGCATTAGTACTTTGTAATTAATGAAAACTATAATGTGATTAATACTGAATTTTCAATTTGATACGAACAATGATAAATGACTAATAATTAAGATAAGTAATGGAACTTCTATCAATTCTGCACTGAGAGAAAGGAAACCAAATCATGATGCGTGTGAATTCTAGTTAATTGCATGTGGACTTTAGTGTACCATGCAATGGCTTCATCATTACAATATGGTCAAGCATGACATTACACCTTGAAAACATGGTTAACAACTCATAATGACATGTTTTGGAATTCATGAAAAGGTCAAGCACTTAAGCATGAAATAATAACTACACAACATGGTTGCTAAATCATATTACTATATGTTTTGACATTGACAAATGGATTAGATGTTTTCACTCAGAAAATTAATATATAGTAATGAGGTGCTGAAAAAGGCAGCAACTTCATACTAATTATATCATTACTCATAATTACATGTTTAGAAATTTACAATATGGTTAATGATCATCATCATCATCATCTCTAGGTAAGATCGAGATGTTCTACAAGGAAATATGTTAAACAAAGAGGGAAAAAAAAAAAACATAAAAGACAAAAAGGTATTAAAGAGGCAGACAATAAAGCAAGCCCACGACAGTAATAAGAAAATAATAAAAGTGAAGGCAATAAGCTAATTAGCTAGCATGACCACAAAGACTCCCCCAGATTGGCCTGATCTACCACCATGTCCATGGAAAAAAAGGACTTGGTCTGAGAAGACATAAGCTTGGGTGAGGGTGAGTCATTATTGTCTGGTGGATTATTAGAAGATGAAGGATATTGGCGCATTCTCATATGCACCACCTCAGCTTGTGCAATTGCCAATTGGGTTTGAAGGATATCAACTTGTTGCTGTAGAGATGATATGGCTCCTACACAACCATAAACAGGGTCTCTTACCCTAGCATTAGCTTCATACACCATGGAACTCACAGCATCACTGCGCTGGTGCTCTGGTAATTCCTGCATGTTTCATAACCCAAGAGACCCTTAACACACTTGATTCAAGATAGTTTGTGAGGAATAATTTTCACATTTTTTTTTCCTTCAGAACTACTGACATGATAAATTGTGATTAAAATAAGATATAACTTTCACATAAACTCACCATTAACATCACTTTCATTTGCATTGATTATAATATATCATTTTAACCTTTGTAAAAAATGATTATGAGAATTATTGTATCCTTAGTAGACTTACTGAACAACTTAAAAAGGGGAAAAAAAAAACCTCTTGGTTAGATTGTTCTATTTGGGAAGTAATAGTATGTTGGCACCTAACATATGCATATCATAACATATAGGCTCTACAATTATTGTAATCTCTAGATATTGTGAAAGAGATGAATGGTATAATATTATAGACATATTTATTTTCACACATAATTTCATAATTTGTTGATTTATGTGATTGTGAGTGATCAACTAAAAGCAGTGAGTTTATGTAAATAAGAGTGAGAGAAAATGTTCACCATTTACAATCGCACATATTATAAAATTGGGTTGGGTATGAGATTGGTCGTGTCCCTACAATTATTCAACAACTATTGATTTGGAAGGTGGATTAAAAAGAAATAAAATCTTGGTCAGTGGTTCATAGGCTTTACCTTCTCTTTCTAGGTGGTGTAGGTGGTGATGGTGTGGTGGTGTGTGAATAGAACCCTAGTTTATTTGCCATATTTTGAAGGAAGCCTAGATGGCCTAGGTTTCCATGTTACTACTGTTTTCTTGGTTTATTTATTTCATATTTGCTGGACCACAAGAAGGAATTATTCATTTTAAATTGAATCCATAGAGTGGAAGTAAAAGTGAAGCCAACTTGGTCAAAAAGCCTTATTTCCAAAGCTCATAATTTCTATATTCGCAATCGATTGAACCTCAGTTTTAACCAACACTTTCAAATATTTCCATGGACAAGGATGTGAAATTCAACAAAAGGCTAGAAATTAAACCTCCTTCAAACAAAGTAATACTTTTTTGGTATTCGGCGTGTTTTATAATTTTCTAAATTGCTTACTGGATTCACATGTCACAGTCAGACACTTACTGAAACTTTTGGTTTATCTATTGGTTCGAATAATTCAATTTTGAGACAATACAAGTAAAAAAAAGTGACATGCCAAAGTTATTGTAAAATACACATTTAAAACATATATGATTTACACAAATACATTAAGTAATTAAAAGATTAAACCGCTCAATGAAATATCTTCTGATTTAAGAGGCAGGTCCTAAATAGTTTTTTATGTCATTCTGATGTCATGGTTACACATTATTTACTCCTAGATTTTACTGAGACCTAACAAAAATTCCAGTTACTTTATTGGATTACTTGGAGCGAACCTAGCTTTTGGACCTATTTATGTATTAATTAGTCTCTATCAAAGTTACCCCCATGATCTTAAAGCAAAAAAGCAAGTTGATAGATACACAAACTTTCTTTTCCAAAATTGCATATAGAATATTAGAATTCCAAGACCAAAAAAGAGCTGCTTAATGGTCGTAAAGTAGGAGCTAATCACTATTAAATCCAATATCCTCGTAACCATCTTCCATTCACAACAAATTATGGTGATTCAAGGAGTAAAGCTAATTTTATGATCCTTTATTCTCTTTCAAGTACTAAGGAATCACTCGGTAAAACAGTATGTTACTTTCCAAAAGAAAAAAAAAGAAAAAAGAAAAAAAAAAGAGAATTCTAGCTAGTTACTTTAGGTGGGGTCTTCAACTGAAATTAACCACTATAACGGAAGTAAAGGCGTATATTAGAAAATTTGGAAGATCTTGCTTTGCATTTTTAAATTGTTTCTTCCTAAAATAGTAACATAGTATCAAATGGTTGATGAAGATTATAAGAGAGGAATAAAAATAGCAAAGAACCATAAAAAAAGTTTCTTCAATCTAAGAATCAAAGAAATATAAATATTAACAAAAAAAAAAGCAACTGAATTAGTATAGTTAGTTTTGCATACCCAGATGAGGAATAAGGTCTAAGAACATGAACCATAAAAAATGAAAGAAATAAGGTGTAACAACATGAGACATAAGGTCTAATAAAAATGGCATTATATAATTCTTACCACATGATTTCCATTCCAAGATCATTCCTTTTTTAGCGCAAATAAAATAAATTGAGTTATATTCACATTTTGTTATGTTTTGTGTACTAAAAGTTTTACTTTCATATAGTTATGGATGAGATGATCATTGATTATAACAAGCTTATGTTGTACCCATTAGTTGTGCATTTTGTGCCCTAAATTCATACAAATGAGAGAGTAGTGAGGATAACATATGCAGTTTGATAAATCAACAGTCATGTTAATTTATAATTCTTGTACTAAAATTTATAATTTCTAAAAAACTTATCTATGACCTTGTGTGTGTATATATGTGTGTGCTCTTATATTAGTTGGCAAACTTTAACACTTAGTGTAATTATTCATTTGTAAGGTATACTAAGCTTTTGCCAAATAGTATTTAGCTATGTCCCTTGATTTGATCCATGTTAGAATCCTAATAATCAGAAAGAAACAAAATGATCGTCCTGGCTCGGGAAATGATTTTTTTTGTCCTTATTCTCTTCTTTTCCTTGGACAGTGTTTTCACAGAAGTTTTCTTGGATGGACAAATTATTGAGAAGTTTAGTAGAATTTTCAAATGAGGTTCTCTAGCTACCACGTTTACCTGAAAATAGATGCAAAAATAAGGAAGGTATGAACTGAATAGTACTATAGTCAATATTAAACCATATTAAGTACTAGTAATTAACGCGTGCGTTGCACAAATTAATTAAATATTAGTAAATCATCAAAATTAAGAAGATTAAATATCGCTCTCCACATGGCATGCTCGCAAGGACAGTGTTTACATATAGATTTTCTTGGATAGACATATTATTAAGAAGTTTTTGTAGTAGAATTTTCAAATTAATGAGGTTCTCTACCACGTTTTCCTGAACATCGATGCAACAATAAAGAAAGTGTGCACTGTATAATACTCTATATATACATTTACATATATATATATATATATATATATAGTCTTATCACCAGTGCAACCTCTGGCGTGGTGATAAAGGCATCATTTTTGAAAAGAAGTTTGAATATATAATCATTTTAGCAAAAGCAAAACTTGGTCCTAAAAGCAAACCTCATCTTCTTATCTATCTGCTTTATTTTTTATCTGCTTTTGTTTCTTTAGAAATCAATAGTACTTGAGCTTGAACTCCTTCCACACTGCTGCCACTCATTCCAGCTCCAATATAGTCCAAAACAGTTTCAGCAAGAAGCAGAAAGCCAGTATTTAGTGACTAATTCAGAGGAGTAAATATCTTTCACAACTTCCTCCATAGAACTTTGTGGAGTTTGCTTAAACTAGGTTAAATAACTTGCATTAAATATAGAATAGGGTATAACCTTGTGCCTCCATACAAAATATAGAAAATTTGAAAAAATCTTTGAGATAACCAACTTCACTATCTAACCTACATGTATGAAAATGACTTGAACATATAATACAATAATACTAGGATGTAAAAATTATCATTATTAATTATGAGAGAGAGAGAGAAAGGGTCCAAGGGAATTGAACCTGTAACATCTTGTTGACATTGCTCGCTCCAAAAACCTTGTGCACATTAGCAAACTTCTGAGGCTCGTCAGCAGGAAAATAAGGCGCAAACACGCAGTCCTGCGCACACCTCCTTCGAAGAAGCTTGCATGCCGCGCATGGCGACATTGCACCTTGTTTTCTACTCTCCTTCATTGTCCTAATTGCTAGCTAGCAAGTTGCACTAGTTGAAATTACAATATGCTTAATTTAATTGGCTTATAGAATTTAGCAAATTAAAAATGAAAAGAGAGAGGTATTAACTAAAAGATCAAGTTGAGATGGTTGGGTATTTTTTTTTTTTTTTGCTTAGAAACAAACAAAAAGTAAGAAAGATGAAAAGAAAGAAATGAAAACTTGGACAATAAGGGAATTAAGATGAGAAAGTGAGAGGAGAGGGGGGCTTGAAAGGAGAGGTGGTAGAAGTTATATAGAGAAGCAAGTGACAGCAAATCTTAGAGAGGGCCCACAAAAGAAGAGCCTTAGATTCGATGGACAAAAACATCGTTGTTGATAAGATCTTTTTGCCCCACCCTCAAATTTGTATATTTCATCTCACTTTTTCTTATGTTTTATTTAAGTATAATCCTCAATTTAACTTTAATCAGTTAGTACAGTATAAATTTGATATATTCTAGAGAGTTTGATGCTATACTCTTATTGTATCCTGGAAGAAAAGAAAAAAAAAAAAAAAGACTAAGTTATTCACTAAACAGAAAATTTGTACTACTTGCTTCTGCTTGAACTAATCAAGTACAAATTAAAGGTACATATTTTATTTACAATTATTTTTTGGGCTAAGCACTGGCTGTCTCTGTAGGCATGCAATTACATTAGAAATTAAAACTATGGACTAATTAAGCATCCTAAGGAAAATTTTAAGAAATTATACTGGTAGGTATAATTTGACTTTGAAGGTTGGATGATAAGTATAAATCTTCCATATACTATGGTCAATAAATTTGTCGAAGATATTCAAATGTTAAGGTTTTATAAACCAATATTTAATCATTTTAGGGCATGGAAAAGGCAATTAGTGTTATACTAATAGTGCAGAGACGTACGAAGAACTCCAAAGAGAGAAATCAAATAGGAAGAGGCGAAGTATATCTTATGCGTGAGTAAAAAAAAAAGTATCATATATATATATATATATATTTATATATTACCACCAGGCCTGGTAGCCCAAGTGGTACCCGGTTTACCATGAAACCGTTAGTTCAGGGGTTCGAGCCCCCACACCCGCATAAACAATTACCTAGCCAAAAATTTATATATATATATATATGCAATATCATAATTTCCGTGTGTAGACTCCACTTATTTGTAGAGTTCACACGTTATAAAAGTGAAACGGCATGTATCTAATATACAAGATACTAACTCATGCAAGTGTTTTTCACATAAGTAGTATATTTCTCATCCTCCAGTTTCAAAGTTTTAATTTGAATGATTGTTACTATTATTAAGATTTACCTTGACCGTTATTATGTCTGATCTTATGCCTTAGGTTTTGCAGAGACTATCGGGCCCTTCTATTCATCGAGACCTAGCACTTACTGTCAGATATAAGTTACGCACTTCATCATTGTTTATTTTTAAGGTTAGTTAGCTCAACAGTTGAATTGTTAAACACTAATAATAAATTATTATTATTATTATAATATTATTATTTGAAAAACGCTGTTTATAATTACTTCCAATTTTATTAATTTTACATTTAGTTTTTTTGGGATAGTTAATTAACCAATTTCGAGTATAATATGGATAATGCATATAAACAACAATTACTCAACAACTCACACAAAGACAAGGAATTTTTTATGAAGTGAAACCTCAATTAAAAAAAAAAAAAAAAAAAAAAAACACTCTAGGGCCAAGCCCAACTCATCAAATCCACTTTGAACATTTTTGGATACATACTCACTTACTAGACTTTGCGTACATTTTAAGAAATACTATACTTTGAGTTTTTGGCTCTTGCTTGCAACTGCTGACTCCAACCTTGCGTCTTTACAATTATTCTTTGAAGTAAATGGCAATTGGAGAGATTGGAAGACTTTGGGTAGATTTTATTAATAAATTATTTTGTCGTCTTTTTTGAATATTAGGGTTAAATTTTGTCCTTATGTGGTGTAGGGTTCGAAGGTTGAGAGGCTACAAACATCCAGTGAAAGCCCAAGTCTATTAGCTTTTCATAATAGGTTCGCTCGATCGAGTGTTGAGTAAACATCAACTAGAACTTTTTGTCAAACGACGTTTTGATTTCTTTATAGTCTGTTTGGATTGAGGAGAAGGGAGGGAGAGTAGAGTAGATTAGAATATATTTGATCCAAAATTAGCTTATTTTCAGCTAACGATCAACTCTATTCTACTCCCCTTCCTTCTCCTTTCAATCCAAATGGGCCTTTAATGTCACTCGACCGATCACAAGTCCGCTTGATCGAATTCTTATAATAATACATAGTGAACAACTTTCTTCTAATTTCAACCTCACTTGCACCAAATGATTACAGATGAACTTGAATAACAATTACAATGAAAACTTTCATTACAAAGAATTTTATGTCATATAACTTAGCCAACACTAAAAATCGTAAAATTATTATTATAAAGAGCTTATGGTCTAGACTGTTCATAATGAATTTTAATTCCTTCTCCTATTTAGCAGCGAATGCCGAGTATGCTAATCTCCGAAATACAATGGATACAAAGGAACCTGCTTTATGGAAGTGCAAATTCCTTTTTTGTTTTCTTATTGTTTTCTTATTATATTAGTACCATTACTACTATACTGTAGTGAAAAATTTCTCCATACCTACTGAGTTTTTAACTAATAAAAAAGAACAATACCTAAAATTTGCAGTATTTATTTATTTTTTTTTTCATATATAATTTGCAGTTTGTGCCTTTGTCACTACATTCCAACAAATTTAGAATTAATCTAAATCTATCACTATAAAATAAACGTCATCAGTGTTAATTCTTGGTTGAGTAGTTTACAAACCCTAATTTCATTCAGACACTAACCTTGACAGCCCAAAATAAGAACAAAATACATAAGAATCACAAGAAAATAAAGCACACTAAAAATAAAAAAAATGTAGTTTCATTATATAAATGTAAGTGGGCGGCTTATACTTATATCTCAATTAGCTTGACCAGAATTGATACGTAAACTTTGTAGGATAACTTAAAATAAAAATGTGGCGATAAAAATTAAATTTATTACTACGTAAATTTTAATCTTTTAATTTCATCCTTAATACTATATTAGTTTAATTGCTTGGAATCCTTTTCGCCATAAGGGATTAAGATGGGAGAGATGTATAAGCTGATGGTTATTTGTTGCTTAGCTTGATTCTGTAGCTATATCATCCAATTAAATTATAATTAGTTTTAGAATTATTTTATGTTTTTTTCAAATATTTTAGTGACCCATTGTAAGATCCTGCTAGGAGCTTTAGATACAATTGGACAAGGATAATATGTGATCAATATTTAAAGCCAATTAAAACCCCTGTACTATAATCCAAGCGATTAGATATGCATGATAAGATGGGAATCAAACTTATTACAAATGCAACACATGAACTAACGCTGTGATTAGTGGAAAATTTTAGGCAAATGAATATCATATATGCTTGGTGACCTCATTGATATATATATATATATATATATATTGAATGATTTTTTGGTAGGCAGGTAACATCAATGAGAGCGAGTGCTTTGACACGAAATGTTTTTATTTAAGTTCCACGCTTTAATTTCCACCGCTATCGTGCACTACTTTAAAAGGTGTTTAAGATTTTTAATTCTTTAATTTTTACCCATAAAATTAATTGTCACAGTCATTTGCAATGGTTATTAACAAATAAGATTCCTACAATACATGGATTAGACCCATAATATACCAAAATTTTAAAAGTAATATAAAACACTTTTGGTGGATCAAATTATAAACATATCTGCATCTATAAGTGTGGTCACCACGAGGTATATAAGCTTTCTTGTTGTCTTTATTGACCGAAGCTTCTCGGTAAGTTCCTGACATACAATAGTGGAGATTTTTTTTGGCTCATAAAGTTAATTTTGCAAACGTATTAGTTATGTGACCACTGAAACTCGAGTTTTATAGAGAAAATCATGAGATGATAAATATATTTTTTAAGTTTCTAGCGGAACTTGAGTTTAAGAGACTTGAGTTCTTCACATTGAAACTTAAATCTCGGAGACTCGAGTTCAAAAAGTAGTCACGTAATGTTTGCAAAATTAACCAAACGAAATTAAAAAACTTGATCAAATTACACCTGAATAAGCTAGCAACTTGCACGTGTAACTGGACGTGCGTGTTTGATCCAAACGAAGTATGATTGAGAAAATTATTGAAATGAAACAGACGAATTGGTGTGTTTTCATTGGTTTACAAAACTTTAGATATGGTCCCCTTGTCGCGAATACAAATAAAATAGGAAACTGCTAGTGGTGAGACTTACATAAAGGTAGCTAGAAGTCTATTACTTCGTTACGAATATTGTAGTAAGAGACAGAGAAATAGAATCATACTTATCTCACAATTTCAAACTCTTTAAACCCCACCGGTTATATTCAGGCGGCCGCTATAGGTTGATATAAGCTATAAATTTAGAGGTCTTAGGTTCAATTTACCGCATCATTGATTTATAAGATCTTCAGAATGTTTCAATTTATGGACAGAAAATGAAATAATCTAACTAAAGTACGAGACATGTTCACATACTGAATCATAATATGTTACCCTGATAGAAAAACACAGCAGTAACTTCTTCAACACTAGCTCTAGAAATACGGTAAGCTTTTTTTTATATTTAATAAGTAATCATGGAGCTATATGAAATAAATATTATTTATCTGAGTTTTAAATTCTTTACAACTTTCAATCAAATAATTTATCAATCTATAATATTTTGGATACAAAAATAAAGGTTATACGGACATCTTTCAGTTAAATTAAAGAATTAAAAAAAAAAAATCAATTTGAAGTGATTCTTGTAAAAAATAAAAAGGGGGAAGAAGGAATAAGCCTTCCAAGAAAAGAGAACGAAAAAAAAGAAGAAAAAAAAGGAGATTTGATATATTCAATGAGGATTTGAGATGCTAATAATGACTTTTATGTTAACTTATACTTCATAATGCTTTCAACAGAGACGTCCATTATTCAAAATTTCATACCCATTTAAGATATATTGAAAGAAGTGTAGAGTTTGAGATTTTTACTTAATTCAATCCATGTTAAGGAATATTAATACTTGGAAAAGAATCCTCTTATTCAATTGTAAGGACACAATTTGGTAACGCCCCGTAACAGTATTGGGTTCGCACGTAAAAAGGCCCAAACAATATCATTTGTAGAGCGTGGGTTTGAAAGGCTAGGCCTTGGTCACCGGGCGATGGGTTTCTCGTGGTATCCATACATGGTTAAGTCGTCTTCGCCTCTGGAGTCTTTCTCCTGGAGGCGGGCTGGGAGGCTCTGGTTTTTGGCCATTTTTCCCAACCTCTTCTATGAATTGCTTACTTTCCCTTTTATACTAGCCTGTATCTTTTATCCTTCATCCACGTGTAGGATCGACATTCCAAGACTGATACTTGTCCCATCAGCCCATACTCAGAGTGGTTGGGGGTGGTTTGTAAAAGCTGGAGAGTATGGCTCTGTCAGGTGCAGAATATTGAATGGCAGTAAGGACAGCTTTCCTTGGTCATTACACTTTCCAGCATACCCCTTTCTATTGGCACCGATATTTTAGATTTTTTCCAAAATTGTTTCTATACCATTTTTGCCTTTTCTTCTCGTGAGATCTCGATTATGCCGAGGACTGAATCGTCCTCGGCTGTGTCCCAAGGCTACTTCATATTTGTATTGCCGAGCTTGGGCCATCACCTTCCTCAGCTTGGGCCTTTGGACCCCAACAAGTAAATGGGCTTGGCCCACGGATCATTGGGCCCCACATCAATATTTTAGATATAATTATAGTTTAAATTATTATTTCATAATATATTTTAAGATAAATATAAGTTTTTATTGTTATAAGTAATAGTCGTAAGATTTTTTTTTTTTTTTTGGGAAACACAAACATGATAAACTATAAAATATAAGACAGATAGATGTCCATGTTAAGGAATAATAATCCTTGAAAAAGAATCCTCTTATTCAAGATTTTAGATATAACAATAGTTAAAATTTTTAATTATTTCATAATATATTCTAACATAAATATAAAATTATGCAACGTAGAAAGAATTTGGTTCCAAAATATTAATAATAAAGATGTTAAGTCCATGTTGTATAGGTTGAGAAACCTTGAATAAAAGTTGTCTAAAATGAGTTTTTAAGAGTATTTGACGACCAAGACTTATGTGCGGAACAACTCAAGAAGATTGAATTTTTTGACTGCTCGACACTTGGCTTGACACCTGATGATTGATTGAGAACCGTGGATTTAGAATTCAATTAAGTTGAGTATTTTAATTTCTATTTCAAGCCCTAGCTAATTGCTAGAGTATAAAAGGAGTAATACAAAACAACAAAGTTGAAGTTTTGGGGAGCTGTGTATTGTGCTCCTCGGGTTTATATAATCTGTATCCAAAACTTAATTTGATTCTACTTGAGTTTTAAGTTGTTAGTCTCCAGAATCTAGATAGTGGTTGAAGATCTACATTGAAGACACTAGAAAACAACTTAAGAAACTGCTTAAAAGCTGAAGGTATTGTTGCCTCGACTACAAGCTCAATTGTAGCTTGAATGATCAAGCTTCAATTAACTTCGATTGGAAGCTCAACTCCACTCGACCAATCAAGTTTCGTGTTTTTAGTTTTCTAATGTTGTGACCTATGATGACTAAGTGACCTACGAATTCATGCACTAGGGTTCTTGAACGTATTTAAAGCCTTATTAGGTCTTCATAGACATATGGTGAACATGTGAAAGTTTGAGATCATTGATGCAGCGACTGTGTGCCATGAGTTCTATACTGAGAAACCTTTTCAAAATTCATTAAATATCAAGAAATTTTCCAATGAAGACATTGCACCAAGACTAGTGCATCAAAGAGTTAATGTTGTGAAGTCAAACATGAATTTGATATTCTTGCACTGAAGAGATTCATGAGGTAGAACAATCCAATTAAATTGGAATTGCGTGTGGTCACATAAGTAAGTTCTACAGTAGGTAACAGTACTAGGATCAAAGAGTTGATAGTGAAGTAAGGCACGAATTGGATATTTGTGCTTCGAAGAGATTTATGAGGTCGCAAAGGAGTCTAAGTAGGTTGGAGTTGCATGTGGTTACGTGAGTAAGTCCTACCATAAGTAGTAGTACCTAGGATCAGGTAATATTTGTGTGTTGTACTTCCATTCTATTATGATGGATTCTATTATGATGGGTTTTTCTTGTTAGGGTTTTCCCATTGTAACCATATTCACTATGTTCAAATTTGCTTTTTGCTGCATTTTAGATTTTGTTAAATGGTTGCACCCGTCACAACCTAAATTGAACCAATGCATAATTTGTATAATTAATCACGTTGAGTGATTGATAAAAATTGACTGGGGTCAAAATTTTCCAACAAATTCTCCCACATTGTCAAAACCGGTGATCAAGGTGAAGTTGTTGCACTCAAATCACAAAAATTGCTGCAGAGAGAATTTTCAAGAAAGTTCTTATGGTCACGGGACAAGGTGTTTGTGTGAACATAGTTCATGGTAAAAGAGTACAAGAATTTGGAGTTACGTGTGAACATGTTAATAAGTATCATTTGATGTAGTTGTAGAATTAAATATTACTATAAAAATTTATTTCTATATAGTGGATATATTTCCTTGAGGGATGGTGGTAAACCCGGTAACAGTTTTATCCATTAGCGTTTTCTCTTTTGTAAACATATATCATGTGTTTTTTTTTTTTTTTCTGCACTTGGTTAATTTAGTGATATTGGTTTGTGACCTGAATTTACCAAAACTGAACAACTCCCACATAAATTTGGTTAATTGTTTTGCAACAGGAGTCTAAATTACCCAACATAAGAAATACTAAATAAAATCATATTAATTATGAGAAGATTAACTGTGAATGAATATGACGTTCAACTTTTTATCCTCTGTTTACGTTAATATGTAATTAAAAAGAAAAGATTGTTAGAGTGATGAAGGGATACTTCATAATCTTATATAGGTCTCAACCACCCTTTCTTTTCTAGTAGTTGCAGTGAGATATATCTGGAAATTGATGGATTTGACTTATAATATTTTCAATATCGTCGGTGCATGTTAATTATAATCCTTTCATTCAAACTCTCCTCTCTCATCTCTCAAATCATATTTAAGCTTCCTCATGATCAAATACTTAAGCATAATTAGTGGTTGGTTTGATTTAAGACTTAGTGAGGTTGAAACTTGAAACTGATTGAATACCAACCCTAGGTCAATCATAGGGGCAAAACGGTTGCCCACAGTGTAACACGCATATATAGGACAAAATGGGCTTTTGCCCTTTTCCACAAAACTAATTAGCCTTTTGCCCTTCTTCCCAAACTAAATAGGGAAATGCTCTTCTTTTGAAACTCGACTTTCTCAAAATCAAGTTAAAAAAAAAAAAATTCTAAAGCCCTATAGTGACGTTTTTAAGGACCTATAGTGACGTTTGAAGAACCTATAGTGACGTTTTATAACTTGATATTCACAAAATCGAGTTATGGGCAATAAAATTGCTTATAACTCGATTTTATGGATATCAAGTTACGAAACGCCACTATAGGTCCTTAAAAACGTCACTATAGGTCCTTAAAAACGTCACTATAAAGTTTAACTTGATTTTGAAAAAGTCGAGTTTCAAAAGAGTGGCATTTCCCTATTTAGTTTGGGAAAAAGGGCAAAAGGCTAATTAGTTTTGTGGAAAAGGGCAGAAGCCCATTTTGTCCCGCATATATAGCTTAGGGTGTATATTTTGATTTTTTTTTTTTAAAAAAAAAAAAAAGAAGAAGAAAGAAATACTTGAGGTGTATTGATTGAAGTTGGATGGCACTAGATTGATTGTTTTGTATTTTCATTTTATCGTTTTTTAAGGAATCATGAATTCTCAATGTCAACTTTTGTTCAAAATCTGGATAGATATCAGCCTCCGCGAATATATGTTAGGTTACAAATTAGGGGATTTTTTTATTGTTGAGAAAATGAATTATATAATTCACCTTTCGAAACTAAAGATAATATAAATATATATATATATATATATTTATATAAAGTGCACAATCACATTAAATATTAATAATAATAATAGTGTGTGATTAATA
The DNA here is from genome assembly GCF_932294415.1 of Quercus robur. NCBI lineage: Eukaryota > Viridiplantae > Streptophyta > Magnoliopsida > Fagales > Fagaceae > Quercus > Quercus robur. Next base: position 16,016,006 of record NC_065537.1, read on the forward strand.
TAACTTTTGACATCTAATCTATAATGATCTTTCTTTATTAAGTTAACATATTTTAGTGAATTCTATTTAGCTCAATTAACAAGTTTTTTTGTCATTATTAATTAAAGGGTAATACCATTGCCGCCCTATAATGTGGAGTTGATGAGTCTATACTGGAGACTCCTTTTTCTATACAGTACAAAATATATATATTATACATTTGGTAGCCCATGTTCCAAAACCAAACTTTTCCTTTCCACTAATGTTGTCCTTTTTCTTTTCTTTTGGAGCATGCATCTTAGTATAAAAGTTTTTAAAAGAAAAACGTTCATAAATCTAATAAAACTTAGATTTATGAAAAATGGAATTAGAAATTAGAATTCATAAATCTAATTTTTATACCAAATATATTTTTCCATATATAGTAAACGCCAAAATTAAATTTTTTTTACCCTTTCATAAATCTATATTAATAATGAATTACTAAATTATAGTTGAAATTATGTTATTAGAATTAATTAAATATAACGATTTTTGTTTATGAAGTTATAAAAATTAGATTAACCAAGTTTGTATTGTTAAAGAAAAAATCTTAGTTATTATTTTTCCATAATGATATCATCCTGCTTTCCTTCGAATTTGTGTGTTAAACGTTTTTAAATGTTCGACACATGACTGCCAATCTAATTTTAAAAGAAAATTGGCAAATGTCATTTTATTACGAGGCAGAGTTTCATTTTTCTTAAATTTTATAAGCAAAAGCCAACACCATTGCATTTAGTTCAAACCCGGACAAATATGTAGGATTTTATTTTAGTATTAAAAGTTTATAATTAATGAAATTTATTTTGAATACCACCAAACTAGATTACAAGTTTAAATTTGGTTCATTTTTATTTTGAACAAGTTCAAACTTGTTTATAAGCTGCTTGATTAAGTTATTATTTTTATATATATAGTAAACACTAAAATTAAATTTTTATTACCCTTTCACAAATCTAAATTAGTAATGAATTAATAAATTATAGTTGAAATTATATTATTAGAATTAATTAAATATAACAATTTTTGTTTATGAAGTTATAAAAATCAGATTAACCAAGTTTGTATTGTTAAAAAAATTCTATTTTATTTTTATTACAAAAATGGTCTATTTATATTTCACAAATAAAAATTTGATATATATTTTACATAATCCAACATCAATTTTATATAAATATATTTATTACATACATATCAACACATAATATGAGACAAACCCAGGTGTAGACTGGGGGGAGATGCTCCCTAATTTTCCTAAAATTAAATAGTATATATATATATATATATATATTTTAAGATTTTACTATTTAAGCCTAAAATAATTATATTTGGCCTCCCCTAAAGAATTATAACTTGCCCCCTTAAAAACTTAAACTAGCTAGCCTAAAGCTGTAGTAAGTTGTCCTTGTATGGGACTCTGTAACTGTGAGGCTATATGTGTATAGTTATGGGATGATAGTGTGTTAATTAAGATTATCATTTTAGTCAGAAAGGCATTCCCTGGTTGAATTGGAAAGAGACACAAAGAGTAACTAAAACAAAATCTGAACTGTAGATTGTAATAATTAAATAGAAAATTCTAAATATAGGACAAATTGAAGAAGCAATACCAAAGTAATATAATATAAGAACGTGGAAAAAAGTTTAAAAGAAAAGAGCAGTATACACTATACATAAATACATTCGAGATATCTCTTATTATTATTATTATTATCAATTTTAAAATTTGAACAACAATAATACTACACACACAATAAATTTTATAAATTGTTTTCACAATTTAATTATTGAAATAGTAAATTGATTGTGATTAGCGTAACGTATTACGGTTAACATTTTTTTTTTCTTCCAAATTTGTGAAATTCATGCATGTGCCATTATTAGACTTTGAACTTTGAACAACACTTATTGATTGAACAAACACGTGCTATTCTTACTTAGAGCTCTTTTCGTCAGAGCCTAAGCCACACCTATGTACCAACCTGACATAATTTATTCATGTTAAGGGTAGATGCATGTTGACCATGACCAAACAAACCTGTATTTGACCTTAAAAAAAGGGAGTTTAGTTTTTAGATCAAAAAGTCAAGCAACCATGTATACTCCCACCAAAAAGAATGCTGAAAAGAGTATTTTTTTTTGCTTCGAGGATCCAAATAAAGCTGATGTCTCGATGAAATTTTTCAATCATGTTCTAATGATATTAATTTACTAGTTAACTAAAGGAAGCTGATTTTCACTTCAGTGGTGCATTAAGGAAAATTACTTTTTAATTCTTATAATTTAGGAAGGGTTTTCAAATTAAGGAAAACCTAACAAACATCCAAAAAAAGAAAAGAAAAGTGAAACACAACTTTTAAATATGTTTCAATTCAAATTCTCTCTTCTTTCCCTTTGTCAATAATCACCGGGTTTAGATTTGAATTGAAAAGGATTTGAAAGTTCGAGGTTTAATTTAAAATTTACAAAACTATATGATTTGAAACATCCTTTAAAGTATAGGATTTAATTGGCAACTTATAAAACTTTAGGGTTTGATTCCAAACCCCCCATAAAAAAAAAAAAAAAAAAAAAAAGTTTAAAATGTAATTTCCCTTAAATTTTAATTTTGCATGAGAATAATTTGATATTAACCTTTGGAAATCTACAGCTTAAACCTCAACTACATAAGTTTAGAATAAAATTTGCTGCAAAAAGTTCAAACAAAAGAAGTGTAAATATATAATATTGCAAAATGCACTTGACGCTCTCTAAATTTTTGGTTACTTTTAAATCGTTCCCTTGACTTTTAAATTATTTAATTCACATAATCGACTTTCAAAACTTGCAATTTAATTCCTTACTATCACAATGTTGCCAATTTTCTGTGCAAAACACATTAATGGCAAGTTTTGAAAGTAGATAATGTAAAGTTAAGGGTACCATTGATAGATAAAAAATTAATCTCATTGTTGGCTGGGCTTTCATCAACAAGAAGGCATCAATTTCTCTGAGATATTTAGTCTTGTTATGAAGGCCACTACCTTCCGTAGTGTGCTCTCTATTGCTAGTTTAGATTATTGTCACATTCACCAACTGGATATCAATAATGTGTTTCTGAAAGGTTTTCTTGATGAGGATGTGCTCATGAGTTAGCCTCTTGACTTTATTGATTCTACAAAGCCTCATTTTTAATAAGAAGGTATTGATTGCTTCGAGACATTTTGTGTGAGATTAAAGTTATATTTTTGCTTATTTTATGTACTGTTTGTAAGTCTCAAGTTACTTTTTGTTTCAACTTTATCTCAAATAATCTAACTTTCAACATTTTGAAAATTAATTAGTTGTTGAATTTTTGTGTCACATTATAGAAATAAGAAATTCCTAAATGGATATCTAGTCTTGTTATAAATCCCACTACCATTCTTGGTGAGCTGTCTATTGCTATTTACATGATTGGCACATTGGCCAACTTCATGTTAATAATGCATTTCTGGATGGTTTTGATGTGTTCATGAGTCAGCTTCCCAACTTTATTTAAAATTAATTATAAATATATATAAAATATTCTCTTAGTCTTTTTTTTTTTCCTACTTCTTTGATAATAAGGAAGAAAAATTTGAACTTTTGATAGAAAATCAGAAAACGTCAATTGAATTACGAGTTTTTTTTTTTTTGACAAAAGTTCTCCCAATCTTAAATGGTGGCGATGGGATTACATCAAATTATATTTAATTCTATTCTATCTAGCTTTTACCAACAATAACATGCAGCGTACACGTGGATATATCATAGTATGATTTTTTTTTTTTTTTTTTTTGAGAAGAATATATATCATAGTATGAATTGGTTGTATGACATTACATCACACTTACACCGAAGTATAGCAATAAAATTTTGACGCAACGTGTATATATGCATGGAATTATCATAGTATGAATTAGTTGTGTGACTACAAAACACTAACACCGACGTATACGTGTGAGATTGAGTAGTACTCTCTTTAATTCAAAAATTATGTGGCCCGCCCCACGTGGTTCTTATCTTAGGGTTTGTGAAATTTCTATTCGTGCAATATGGGGTTGCCTTGAATTCTGCAGAGTCTCTCTAAAAAACCTGTCACAAAACTAACACAGTCATACACCCTTCATTTTCTTTCTTTTCTCACTCGTGGAATATCTTATTATATTACAAACATATAAAGCTAATACAACACTCTTCCTAACAAATATTTGATGTGATATGTTTTTCTTTTCTGGGTTAGAGATAAGAGTAATATATTATATATGTTGTGGATTCTCTTAGCCATGCATCCTGCGGTCGGTAAGGCATGAAGCAATGAAGACTACATACGTTATGCAACGCATGCCGAAAGGTCATGACTTTGTAGTTTGAACAGGCAGGTTTGAATTTGATAGGTTTATTGTTCAATGGAGATAGGTAGGGACCTAGCTATATTTTTATATATATATATATATATATATATATGTCTGATTCATGAACCATGACTGTGAGCAGTGGCCGAGCTATAGATAGAGACCCGCGGGCAAGGCCCCTCAACCTCAAGCCTATGAAAAATTCCTTAACATAAACATACCGTGAATGACTAGGTTTCAAACTTCTAAGTAATTCGACTGGACACTTAGATCTTGATGAAGTAACTTTAAACAATGTTACTACATATTTCAATATTTCTTTATTTGATGAGATTTTTGATAAATCTATGGTTAGTACATATTTCAATATTTCTTTATTTGATGAGATTTTTGATAAATCTATGGTTAGATTACATTATTTTCTTATATTCTCCTTACTTGTAAAATTTCAAGAAAATAAAAAATTAATAACTAGGCCATCGATCAAATACTTAGGGTCCGTTTGGTAATATTGTTCTAGTAATGTTGTTTAAGCGTTATGGAAATACGTGCAGATAAAAAATGTTGTGGAAATACATGTTGTGTTATTTAAACAACAAAAACTGTTGTTTAAATAATACAAACAAACAAGCCCTTAAAGTGCAAGTTTTTTTTTAGTTTAAAATTATGCATGAAAGATGGGTTTATGAATCAAATAGTAAATAATGTTTGATAAGAATATAGAAAATATGTAATCCAATGATTGAATTTTCAAATTATTTATCCAATAAAAAATTATTCGATATTATAACATTTTTTAAAGTTACACCTGGTATAACTTGAATTTGAACCCATTTTCATGGATTCAAGTCCGTTCAAGTTACATTTGGTGTAATTTTAAGCGATATTACACTACTCAATATTTTATTATTGGTTGTGAGTTTCAATAAAATTATCTCCATATATTTTCCATGCTTACAAAATTTCAAGATAATTAATGATCAATATCTATGTCATTGACCAAATATTTAAAGTTAAAGATTTGTAACTTAAAATTATATATCAAATATGAGTTTATGGATCAAATAGTAAATAAAGTACGACTGACGTGATATTTGGTATGTATGTTAAGAATATAAAGAACATATATCAAATGGTGAGATTTTCAAATTATTAATCCTGTAAAAAGTTATTAGGTGGTGTTATATTATTTAAAGTTACACTAGGTATAACTTGAATTCGACCCCTTTTAAGTGATAAATAAATACATACAAACTCAACATAATTATGTGAGTTATAAATAAATCAAAGAGTAATGTTATAGATATAAGAATTTTTACAATAGATGAATTAGTAAATTTTTACCAATTTTTATCAGGACTATTATTGATATTACTTTGTTGTTTAGTATTAACAACTAGCCACTAGCCACCTCAATAGTTCTAAAAAATTTTGTGAAATTTCTGGTGACTCTAAAGTTATTGGAAACGAAAACCACTTTAAGTTTTGATTTGTATCAGACCCTTTTCAACCCTCGTGACTTCAAAGTAGTTCAAACCTCCTTCCCTTCATCTTCCTTTTTCATCAATCCAATCTTTCCTAACAACTACAATCTCTTCTTTCCTTTCCCAATGCTCATCACTTTTTGGCCATCAAAATTAACAACACCAGTTCCGTCTATTGGAAAACCCAAGTCATTCCATATCTTAGAAGTCAGAACATTAATTCTGGGTGTCATGGATGGTTAAATCTGTGCTCTCCGATATACTCTGTTAACATTTTTAACAGAAAATTATCAAAACTATATTTCACAACAACAAAATGAAAGGTGATATTTTAATGGATTTTTTTCTTTTGTACATCAAAAAGGAAATCGTCACAACATTTAGTTTAAAAATCACGGATGATTGATAGGATTAAAAGAATGTCAAGTTCTATTTTGATATGTTATAAATAATACAAGAACATACATGAAAAAAATTGTAACAGATAAACATTACAAGTGTACACAATTTTTGTTAAAAAGTCCCATTTATGTTTATTTAGATAAATTCATAAACTTATTAGTATTATTTATGAGCAATATATATATACCATTGGATTATTTTAATTTTCAGAAAGAGTGTAGGGTATACTTTAGAATACAAATACTTAATTTTTTTTTTTTTTCGAAGAGTCATTTTAATTAGTGACATTAATTAACCTCTTTTATGAGGATAACTATGGTGTGAATCCCCCTTCCCCACTTGTTATAACAATAGAAGTATAAAATAAGTAGGTAGATGAAAATTGATTAGAGATAAGTTAAAGAAACTAACCCAATCATTTTGCTAATCGCGACACCTATTTATCAATTTTTTATAGATACACTTATTGGCTTATATGATTTTTTTTCCATTATCAAATACGTTTATAGCATTTTCTCGACAATACATAATATGTAAAATATATAAACATATCTAACTATCATAATTTTAAATCCGCTCCCTCAAAAGATAAACTTTGGGCTTCGTCACTGATTATGTGGGCAAAAATAAATAAAATAAAATCTTTGTTGTCATTTTATAATGATAAGTTTTTCCAAAGAGATTTTAATATTTCAAGAAAATAAGGTTCAAGTGTGACAATATAGACAATTTGAGGAAGCAAAACTCAAGCAATAAAGACCAAAGAAATTTGTAAAAACATTATCTTTAAAAAGAAAGCATTGCTCAAAACTTCTATTGGTAGAAATTTTGGCAAAAGTGTGTACTTGCTTGGCGATCTTTGGCGGAATGGTCTTGTAAGCGGTGACATCATGGAGGCTGTATAAGCAGTTTAAAGCTTGAAAAAGAAAACACTCAAGTCAAGATCATATTCTTACTAGTGATTTGAAACGTTCACACTAGGACTTTTTCTGTAGATTAATATGGGCAAAGCTGTTTTAACTACTAGATCTCCATTAATTTTAAGTAGGTCTTGGATCAGAGTGGTCCCTGGTGTACTAACAATAATTTTATTTTATTTTTGAATGCTCACTAAGCTAAATAAAGGTACTATGGGGCTGCACTTTTTGGTTTATGTGACCCTTAGTTGTGATGAATCATAAGGTTACAATTCAAGAACTTATCAAATCGCAAGGCAGGCTTGTCTGTAGGTCGTTTCATGGGCATTTCTGATGTCTCCATCCACCGAAAGCTTACACAAAAACACTCAGATTCATTGGAACACATGCCCTTTACATGTACCCAAAATTAGTGTTCATATGATTATCTTAACTTAAAGATGTACCAGAAAGCGTGGGTGACGAGGGGACAAAAGGAAATTATTATTTCAACAATATTGCTTTACTTCTATTCATAAGTCTCTCATTCGCAGCAAGGACTTGGTTTTATTGTAATAGTAATAAACATTGCTAAGGGAAACATGGAAAAGAGAGAAGGGACACTTGGATTCCCAATAAGAACATTTTATAGTCATAAAACATATAGTTTGATAACTATTACATGTGACAGCATAATGAAATGTTTAGCTTGCTTAAACTGCTTAAACTTTAGCAAGCCATCTCATTATGGTTTATGTGGATGTCATTATAGGCATATAAGTGCGCCTCCATTGTTGCTTGGCCCAGTTTAATAGCATTGGTACTGTTATCATAATGATGCACAGCAAGATCTGGTTTGAGAGGAGGGAAAAAAATGATAACGACTGTTTTTATTAATGAAAATTTCTTTCAAATTATTTTGGACTTGAAATGATTGATTAGATGTAAGTGACATTAAAAGCATAAACGTATTTGCTCCTAATAATAATTAGTTAGGTACTCAACCATAAGTTCTCTTTTTCTCTCTCTTATAAGCATGGCTGCTATGGTGTCTCTTCTTTGACTACATGTAACGAGCCTTTGCTCATTCCATGCACTGATGCACCCCATGGTATCTTTGCAAAAGCACGCAAACCTTAGATTTTGTTAGGGCCCTCAGGGCCCCTTCTTCCAAGATTTCAACACCAGAAGGATAGTATATGATCAGACAAAATGAAAAACCAGTGGTTTGAATAAATTGTTACTCTCACAAATGGAGTGTTGTATGCATTGTATCTATATATTTAAAAGCACAAGATAAGATCTTGGGAGGGATATAATACAATAATTCAATAGACGCTTAGGAGCTAATTACTAAAGATAAGCTAGGGTTGTTTAATACGCCCCCTCAAGATGAAGGGTCTCTCGAGGAGAGCTTCGACTTGTCAGGTAAGAAGATAAATCTTGGTTAAGAGAGAAGCCTTTGGTCATGATATCAACCTATTGATCTTTAGTCAAGATGAAACGAACCTAAAGTGCATGACGTACAAGTTTGTCACCCAAAAAAAAGAAAAAAAAGGAAATTAATCTCCACATATTTTGTGTTGTTGTGAAATGGTGGATTTGCAACAAGGTAAGTGGCTCCAACATTATCACACAAAAGAATTGGAGCATGAGGAACGACCACACCAAGGTTATATAGTAAAGATTGAAGCCACGATATTAAGTGGCGTCTCCATGATTTTTTTTGGGAAGCGAAGAGTTAGGGATTTGTCATAGAGGGCGAGTAAATAATAAAATGATTAATATTTTTTTCTAGTATATACTGCTTTCATATTATAAACAACAATTTAAAAGAGTTATTAATAGTTTAAAAATCGGTAAGACAACAATTATTAAATATATAAACAAATATAATTAAATAACTAATCATAAATGCTTTTTTTCAAATTAATATAAATTATTATATTTGTATGTAATATCAATTAAATAAAAATATATGATAAAGAAAAATAGTAACATACCTAAAAGTAGGATTGGAAGTAAATGTGAAACTAAAAAAAAAATAGTAACTGATATAAATTTTTGCTTTTGAAGTGTATGGATTTTTAACCATATATGTGGCCACTCTCTTGGAATTGGAGAAAGTACTAAAAAACTTCTTGAATTTCGAAATCTATAGTTTATTTATCAAACAACTTAATCAAATAGAGAGAAAATCTAAGAAAATATAAAAGTGAGAGAGAGAATAAGGAAAGAATCACAGATATAGATATAGATTTGTTAGTTGTAACAATAGTATAATTCTTTGCTAATAAAGAAGAAAAGTATAAGGAAAAACACTTGATTCCGTTGTCAACAACAAAGTAAGCCAAGTCCTGGAGATAAAGTTTTTTTTTTTTTTAATATATATATATATATAAATGAAGGAGCAAAATTTTTGTCTTTTTCTTATAAAATTAATATTTTAGGAGTAGTTATTCTAAAGCAACACTTTCACAAAAACTTCACATTAAAATCTAAGTAACAAGTTATTAAAGGTAGGTAAAAAAAGTGATGTATTAGCAAAAAAAATATTAAAAAAAATAGTGATGATAGTTGGGGGTCCAGATAAAAACCAGTTACAACTTATACCACTTATCCTTTATTGTGAAATTATTATGAAAGTTACATTAAGATGGAAATATACAAGCTTATTTTAGTTGTGTTTAAACAAAATTTAGGGTTAAGATGTTCAAATTTTTATTTTAGGGGTCCAAGTAATCTTTTTTTTTATTTATTTAAAATTTATATATAAGTTTACAAGTAATGCCACCCTTGGCGGTATTTATTAAGGCCTTGTATTCAAGCTTAATGGAGAAGATGTTGGATATATTTCAGAAATAATTTACTTTTGTGATTATGCAAACAAGAACAACATACATATGTAATTATAAACAAAAACAAAATTAGATTCAATATATAAGAAGAAATTGGTACAATAATTAAATAACTCACAGACCAAATGCATGAAGAATGAATAATGCAGAACTGATTAAGTCTTGTGTTTGACCTGATCTTCTTAAAGCAAATTTCATCCCTCACACATTCAGCATGTGATTAGAGACTCACAAACATCTATTTCCTAAGATAAAATGATTAATAGCATGGATAAGAAGCACTGCAATATCCATGCTCAACGAACTGAACTATGTCTCTCTCTCTCTCTCTCTCTATGTTTATGCACAAAAATATTTTTCTTTAGGAGAAAGTTTCTTTTTAAAAAACATTTTTTTATGAATGAGGAGCTATGAATATATATATATATATATATATATATACTAGTGAACAGACACATTTGAAAAAATATTGTGCACAAACTTACTGACTCAAAAAAAAAAAAAAAAATTATTTGGACAAGGGGCATAATCCACACATGCCTAAGTCCAATCCAATGTCCAGCCCATGAGTATATAAATTCATATGTTATTTCTTTCCTATCTTTTGTAGGACTCAATAATTTTCACCACTTTAAATCCATATTCAAGTGGACATATTAGGAGTTAATTCCTTATTCACTCCTTAACATTTTTCTAAGAGGAGAAAGAACCAGTGTGTTGTTTTTTGGAGGACCAAAAAATGAGATTATTACCCAGAAAGGTGGCATATACAGCACCGAGTATCCACATACTCAACCTAATCTGAATCCAAAAAAGGCTTGAAGTAAGGTCTCAGAGATGAATAGGTTGTGATTCATGGTGTGCTTGAGATAGCAAAGGATGCGTTTGACTACAACCCAATTCTTATTGTTTGGTTGGTGCATGAAGTAACACACCTTATTCATAGTGAAAGCAATGCCTGGAATACATTTATCATTGGTCATGATAGTGTCTTGAAGAATACTAGAGATATAGCTATAATGGGATAGATGAAGGCCTATAGGGAGTTGAATGGGCTCAATACCCCGAAAGTAGTGGAGTGGCCAAAGGTTTGAGAGCAAATTTTGGTGCACATCTATATTCATAAGTTTATCTATTGAGTAGAGTTTATAGAATCATGGGTATGAAAAACATGTAAAATTAATTTGTCTTCGTATAGTAGATTTCTTTATAGGGTAGAGGTACTCTCATTGTGGTTTTTCCCTTTGGAGTTGGTTCTCCATCTATTTTCTATTTTTTCCCCAAATCTCTTGTTATTGTGTTGTTTGCTTTAATTTTTCATATTTGGTTTATTGTGGTTGTGGTTAATTGATGAAGTAATAACCAAATTAATTTAATCAAATAAATATTAATTAAATCTACATAATTAATAAAGTGGCCTCAATTAAAACTTTTACTTGGTATCAAAGCGTAGGTAGACTCTTTAAGTTGAGTGTGATTCTTAACCCCCTATTCTCATGATAAAAATGAGAGAGAGAGGAGAGAATAATTTTTTTTAGAACAGGCTACAGTATTCTTCTATTAGAATTTTTTTTTTTTTTAACATACTACAGTACCCTTCTACTAGTAGAAGGTTACTGTAGCATGTTCTAAAAAAAATTTGAGTTTTAGCACATCTAATGAGGTGTGGCTTTTGATGTTTGTTGTGTCAAATGCTAAAAATTTAGAGCCTGTTTAGTAGCGGTGTTCAAGTATTGTTATTAAAAATGATATGAAAATTGTAATTTAAAAAGTGTTGTAAAAACACGTGTTTAAAGTACTCATAATGTGAAAAATGTATTTGGTACTATGTTTCAAATAATATATTTTAAAATATGAAAAAAAAAAACCATAATTGTGTGTTTAGTATGTGTATGTTTGTGTGTGTGTTTTTTTTAAGTGATGAAAAGAATAATATTTTATTTATGGAGAGTGAAAAAGTAAGAAAAATGGAATAGAGAAGGAAAAAGTGGAGGTGCCGTGGAGAAAAAGAAAGAAAAAAGAGAATTTAGTCTTGTTAATAGACCCCACGATTTTTAACTTATTTTCAAAAAGACCATTCAGCAACAATACTTGAAAACTTAAAACTGGTATGGATGAGTTTTCAAAATACATGTTTTAAACACCCTAAATTGAGAAGTGTGACTCAAACAATCTTGATATAAAAATTAAAAAAAAAATAAAAAAACTCCTACTCAAACACACTTTTATTTTTGAAGCCTACAATTTTCAATTTTTAGTGTTTAAATACTGAAAATTATTGTTTAAACTTGCATACCAAACAAGCCCTTAATATTAGGCACACCTGATGCTAATGCTCTTAAAGTTGATTATGTTCTATTGTAATTCAGATCCACTATGACAATTGAAGTACCATCAAGACTGTCCACAGTGACTATTGAGATTAATTACCACTTCATTCATCACCATCTACGTCAAGATACCTTACACTTACGATCTACCTCTTCAAGAGATTAATTAACTATATCTTTATCAAGCTTCTTCCACCAGGCCACTTTCATGATTTAATTTCCAAAGTCAAGTTAGTCATACTTCACCTACATGAGTTTGGGAGGAGCTACCAAGCTACTAAGATACAAGCCCAACGGGCTCTAGGCTCATTGTACTTTACTAACTCTACGCTCCTATTATTTGTATGACGTTCATTATTTAACTATATAAAAACAGTCTCTTAAACAGTATACACATAGTTTAATACGATAAGAAATTTAGTCTTTCACGCGCATATATATGTCAAGTACATAGGTAGACCTTTCTCTAAATAAAAAAGTGGTGATTAGCAAGACTTAGCTTACAAGATTAAAACACTCACAACAGTATTTTATGTGGACATGCCGTAGTGAGGAAGTTTATTTTCCATACAGGAAAAATGTCATTGAGAGTGAGTGCTTGATGCTTTGGCAAATTTGAAGCCCCCACCAATCTGGAATGAATTGTCATATTCAAAGTTGCATTTTGGTGGGAAAAAAAAGAAAAAAGATAATGCAATCTTGTTAAATCTTCGGTCATTTTCTGTCTTGAAGCCGCGTTTTTTCAGTGAATAACAGAGCATATAGAGGAAAAAACATGTAAGTAAAGCCAAAAACCTCATGATTTCATGGAAGTTGTTTGTTGTTTAGTCACCATTTGACGAAGATCTAGAGGTGCTACATAAGTTTGTGTTGGAGGTGCAGGTGCTATATATGAAAGGCTATTCACGTCATGCTTATGTAGGTCGGGAGTAGAGTATATAGGATGGAATGAATATGAAGAAGTGGTGGGGGGTGGGGGGCAATCCTGAGATGGACTTAACCATTTTCTGTCCTAATCGCTTCTTTTTGACTTTAGCAAATGTGTTCATTCAAAGAAAACTAAAACATGGCATTCAAGGGGGAAAAAAAAGTCTCTGTTTACTGTGAAGCAAAGCGCGTTGACCCTTTCAAATGGGTTTTCTTGAGTCAGATAACCTATTTCGTTATATAAATATATATATATATATATACATATATACTTTAAGCAATGTATGTTACACCAGCCAATGACTTGTTATTAAAATTATATTTTAAAAATTTCACCGTTGGATTACATGTTCTATATATTCTTAATATGCATATCAATATTCAAGCCAATCAGTTATTATTTACCATTCAATCCATAAACTCATTATTTATACCTTATTTTAAACTATAAAAATTTGAATCTAAATAATTGATTGATGACATGACTATTGATATTTAATTATCTTGAAATTTTGCAAGAATAGAGAATGCACGAAGATAATATAATCCAACGGTTGATTTGTTAAAATTCGTATTCAATTAAAAAATATTAAGTGGTGTAACATTGCCTAAAATTATATCAGGTGTAACTTGAACTCAACCCATATATACTTAAATCCTTATTGTATAGAATCAAAATCTTTTTTTATTTTATTTTATTTTTTTTTCTAGGAATAGTATAGAACAGAAATCTAAAAGCACATTATAGCTCAACTTGTTAGCATCTCTTGGTATTCCTCATTAAAAGATCTACAGTTCAAATCACCCTCCACAGTCGTAACTATTGAATTATAAAAAATATAAATAAAAAAATCTAAGAGCATCATTTTGGCGTTATCATGTTGATTTAAACGAAAATAAAGATAGGAGGAATGCATCAAATCACTATCTCTATGGGTAGATATGGTGGAGAGACTTGTTTTCCCTCCCCCCCCTCTTCAAAAGAATATTCTTCATTGATCCCATATTGTATAAATTTATGGGTAATTATTGAGTACTCCTAGAGTATCATAAATGCGTACTCTCCACTCTCACATAATTGTGGATTCCGCTAATTAAATTTATGATGGGACCTACAATTAATGTGAGAAATGGGGAGTACGCATTTATGGTACTCTCGGAGTATTCAATAATTTTCCTAAATTTATTTGTAGATAGCCCTCATAAAAATTATAATTGATGCCCTCAAAATGTTTTAGTCATCCAAATTCTTTTTAGTGTAAGTATCTTTATAGACATTACTCAAACAAATAAAGTTATAATCATCTAAGTAACAATATATATATATATATATAGAGAGAGAGAGAGAGAGAGAGAGAGAGAGAGAGAGGTTATAACTTTAACATTAGTTTTTTGTGTGTAAAATGTAATAATATCTATCGAATTGTAAACCCCTTATTTTTATTAAAGAAAAATGGGTAGGGGGTAACCTAAGTTGGCGTTTTTCACTTTGGAGTGATTATAGTGGCACTCTACCCGGTAGGCTCAGGCCTACGGGAGTAAGGAATCCGGATGAGTCATAGCTGTGCACCCAACCCCATCGAGAACGCTAGTGAGCATAAGCTGAGAATATGAAGTTTTATTTCCAAGTACTTCCTATTGCGGGATTCAAACCTAGGACCTCCACCTCCCAAACCCTTAGGAGTGAGCCCATGACCACTAAACAAACCACCCCCAGTGGTAAACCCTTTTTTTATTATGCTATTTAGTTTTCAATTATTTTGATTCCATATCTACAATTTATAATTGGCTTAATTACATTCTTAATTCAATATATTGTAGCAAATAGATTTTTTTTTTTAATGTTTCATATAATATTTCCATGACTTTCAAATCAGGAGCACATGATAGATAATTGGAGAAAAAAATTACACTAATATGATAGTCATTTACATCCAAAAAAAAAATTCAAGATAAAGCATAAAATATAAAAGAATTCTTAAAAAAAAAAAAAAAAAGTATAATTGTAAATGATAACAAGGCAAACTTTTTTCCTTACGTTTGTAGTTTCAAGTGGATTTTATGGGGAGGTAATATGGGGGAAAAAAATCATGACAAGGACGAAGAAGCAGATTTTGTGGTTATGGATTGTGGGTCAACGAATGGGAAGGAAGGAGAATACATGAGAGTCAAAGATCTGGCCATGTCTGAAACTGAAAGAAATTTGAGTAATGAGCCAACATCAAAATAGGTATAATGGACCAACATCTGAAATGCGATCTGAATTTGCTTTTAAAAGGGGGAGAAATATTAACAACATATCTGGATTCTCTAGGCCCAAAATGGAAAAGATCTGAATTTACATTTAGAAGGGGGAGAAATATTGACAACATAACTGGATTCTCAAGGCCCAAAATGGAAAAAGGTAGTCCATGGGGATGGACTACGAAGACAGCGAGTCCACAAAGTCTTTTGAGTTAGCTGTAGGCAAACGCAAATGGTGGTGCAGAGATAAAAACTCAGTGATTGTGTTGAGAACCAAGCTACGAAGAGTGGTGGAAGCATAGCAGAACTTTTCTCAAATGGGGCTGCTGAGGTTCAATCCCATCCTACAGAATAAAGGAGCGTTTGGTTTGTTGTGATGTGTCTTTGATGTAATACACATTACATTGATGTAACATTAAAGTTTTTGATTTATTTTATTTTTTCTAATATTATCATAATTTAAAATTACAAAATATATCGTATCATCTTAATTTCATCACCTTCCTAAATAATGTAATGTCATATTCTTGTATTAAGATTACATTAATGTGAAATTACAACAACGTGATATTACGTTATAATGTAACATCACGGCAAACTAAACGCCCACTAAGGGCATTAGAGTGCTCACATTAGTGAGTCTAAAATAGAAAAAGTGGTAAATTATACTCAATTTTTGCCCAAAAATTGCCCACATCAATGGGTGTATAGATGTGTAAATATATCTTGTTACAATAACTGTACATATATCCACAGTCACTGTTCATGTGGTACAATATATACACATTTTACCTTCTTCTTTTTCTCATGGTTTATGTTGGAAGTAGGGCCGGCCCAACATAATTTGGTGCCTAAGACAAAAGAATCTTGTAGGGCCTATTTAATATTAATCCTATCAAGGTTAATTTGATGAATAATACTAATTAGACTAAGGTTAATTTCATCTAGAGAATTGAATATCACAGTTGAAGCATAAGTTTTAATAAAACAAATAAAAATGTATTTTTTTTTTAGAAAAAAGATTTACCTTATCTTTGATATATAACGATGCATAGTAAAGTAAAATTGTAATCTAATTTTTTATTTTTTATTTTTTTTTCAAGAGAGAGGGAGCAAAAGATAGATTTTTTTTTTTTTTTTTGGGGATAAAAAAGATACATATTATTTGGTATATGGATATGTAGGAGATTGGTTTACAAAGATTAAAGTCTCAAAATATTAGGAGAGATTAATCAGCATTGATGATTTTACATATTTGCAACATTTTTAAAAAAACATTTTAGGGTTTCAATTGGATTAGACTTCTATTGGTCTTGTGTATTGTAAGCCTTATTAGAAATGAAAAAGGAAAATGCTATAGGTATTACGAAACTTTCACAATATAATGTAACAATGGCTATAATTGATGAATATCAACAAACTAATTAATAAAAGTTTGAATTACTTTTTTGTGATTTGTGACATGTCACTTTGTAAGCCTATAGTAACATTTGTGGTATCTCTAGTATCACTCATAAAAAAAGAAAAAAAGTGAACAACCATTAAAAATTTTGGGCCTCTTAAAAGGTGGGTCGGGGCCTATTTTTCTTAGGGGTAGAAACATTTTGTGATGGGGGCCTTAGGCCTAAGCCTTGGGCCAGCCCTGGGTGGAAGCATAGCAGGACTTTTCTCAAATGGGGATGCTAAGGTTCAGTCACATCAACCACAAATAAGGACATTGGTATGAAACTACTGAAGGCTTGGAAACTCTTGATCAATTCAAGCTCCCCGCCTTTTGGTGAGAGAGAAAAATCTCCAAGTCTTATTTCTAAATGAAACTACAATTGACCTATGAAGTATATGGAAAGAATTAAAACAATGCTAATTACCCAAATACGATCATGGTACCGAAGCTTGGTGAAGGAGGTGGTTTAGTGTTGAATTTGGACAAATGATATCAGTTTCAATTTTACATAACATTATTGTTAACGTGTATTAGGGTATGTGGGCTTTAGGCCCACCTTGTTTACTTGTATAGCACACTTACTTGTACTGCACACTTTGCCTCCTATATAAAGACACTTATGTATATTCTATTACTTGAGAAATACAATACAATCATTCAGTATTTCTAACATGGTATCAGAGTCATTGCTCTAACTTTCTTGTGTCTTGCAGTCCTGTCTTTGTTGGTATTTTCCGCTGCCTCGACTTCATCGGTCAGTAAACCTTTTCCATGCCCTCTCCTGACTGCTCCATCACCGTTAGAGGTGCAAAGGTTGAATCTTCATCGCCAGAAGCTCGATCACCGCCACCAAGATCACTGCCTCCGTCGGATCTTCCACACCGGATCTCCGATTAAGACATAATACACATCACCGAGTAGATCTTCAATCGATCTACACAAAGCTGCCGGAATCATCATCATTTGACCATCCACGTGCAGCCATGCGCCAGTCAAAGATTCGGCGGCTTTTCCATGCGCCTCACGCGCCATCCATATTTCTCCGATCAACTCACCGCCGCCGTCATCGGAATGGCCTTTCTCCGATCTACATCACCAAATAAGAATCGGCCTCATCGAACTCCACACGCGCCCTCACGCGCCGACCAAATCTCCGGCGAGGGTAGACTCATGCGCTCACACGCCGCTGTGCACCTGCTGATGTCATCGCTGACGTCATCATTACACGTCAGCCCTAGCTGAGGTCTTTGCCGCTGTGCACCTGCTAACGTCATCGCTGACGTCATCATTACATGTCAGCCCTAGCTAAGGTCTTCAGCTTACGTCATCTTGCTGACGTCATCATAGTAGTTGACCGTTGACTTTGGCTGTTGACCGTTGACTTTTAGCCAGAGTTGACTTTTGCAGTCCAGGTGCTCCTTACCCAGTTTTTCTCGTAGATTTCATTTTTGCAGTCCATTTTTGCATATTTTGCTTCTAAAATGAAAAATAAGGACAGGTCTTCTTGTTGTTGCAATAATCGTCGCCGACAATCCAGCAAACGTTTTTGCAGTTTTTGCAAACGTTTTGGCCACAATATTGAGACTTGCTATCATCACAACAAATCAGCTGTGTCAATTTCCGCTGCTACTGTTGCTAACACTGAGAGTGTCCAACCAATGGCTCCCGTCTCTGCACAGTTTAAGTCTTCAGGACGCACTTTCACCATGTCCACAGATGACCTTAAAAATATCATCGCCAATGTCATTCGTATGGTTGGTAATGCATCTTATTCCTCTTCTCTCTCAGCTTTATCTGGTATGTCTCATTCCTCTTGGCTTATGGATTCTGCTTGTTGCAATCACATGACTCCTCACTCGTCCTTATTTTCTGAACTTAAATCTGCACCACACCCTCTTAATATTCACACAGCAAATGGTTCTACTATGTTTGGTCATAATATAAGTTCCGTTTCGACCTCCAATCTCTCGGTTCCTGGTGTCTTTAATGTTCCTAACCTTTCTTACAATTTATTTTCTGTGGGACAATTAGCTGAGTTAGGTTATTGCATTATCTTTGATTATTCTGGGTGTATTTTGCAGGATCCAAGGACGGGACAGGAACTTGGGATCGGTCCCAGAGTTGGGCGTATGTTTCCCGTGGACAACCTTTGTCTTCCACTTGTTGCTCCTATTTTTGTTGTTGCAGCTGCTGCAGTTTCTTCTACTCCTTCCCTTGCACTTTGGCATGCTCGACTTGGTCACACATCTTCCTCTCGAGTACAACAATTGGCTTCTAGAGGTTTGTTAGGTTCAGTGTCTACAGAAAAATTTGATTGTGTTTCATGTCAGTTAGGAAAACAACCAGCTTTACCTTTCAATACTAGTGAATCAATATCCACTGATATCTTTGACCTTATTCATTCTGATGTTTGGGGGCCTTCCTCTGTCTCTAGTATTGGTAGGTCTCGATATTTTGTTGTCTTTGTTGATGATTACTCTCGCTATAGCTGGATTTTTAATATGAAATATCGTTCTAAGTTATTGCAAGTATATTCTAATTTTACAAAAATGGTTGAAACTCAATTTTCCAAACGTATCAAAATTTTTCGATCTGATAATGCTCTTGAGTACACTCAATATGCTTTCCAAGCTGTTTTGCATTCTTATGGCACTGTTCATCAACTAACTTGTCCAAGTACCTCTCAACAAAATGGTAGAGCTGAACGAAAATTTCGTCATATTTTTGACACTGTTCGTGCTCTTCTTCTCTCTGCCAAAGTTCCTGCTCCTTTTTGGGGTGAAGTTGTCCTTCATGCTGTTCATGCTATTAATCGCATTCCAAGTCCTGTTATTCAAAATCAAACTCCATATGAGCGCCTTTTTGGGTCACCTCCAGACTATCACCACCTTCGCTCCTTCAGTTCTACTTGTTTCGTTCTTCTTCAACCACATGAGCATAACAAACTTGAGCCTCGGTCAAGGCTTTGTTGTTTTCTTGGCTATGGTGAAACTCAAAAGAGGTATCGGTGTTATGATCCTGTCTCTCATCGTCTTCGTATCTCTTGCAATGTTGTCTTTTGGGAACATCGCTCCTTTGTCGAGCTCTCTCACTTCCGTGTCTCTCTATCTTCCTCCTCTGTTTTAGATCTTTTTCCAGATGAGGCACATATTCCTTCTGTAACTGCTCCTAATCCTCCTGTAGTTGCTCCTGATACTTCTATAGACTTCTCTGTCCAACCACCAGATACCTTTGATCCCTTTCCTAGTTCACCCTTTAATGAACAGGTGGAAGATGCACAGGTTAAAGACGAGCTACCCAACCCTAAGCTTGGGTCCCCTGCTCCTGCTCCGCCTGAAGATCTTGCATAAGACATTCCACCTCGTCACTCAACTCGGGTAAGATCCATTCCTACACATTTGCTTGATTATCATTGTTACACTGCCCTTGCTACACTGCATGAGCCTCACACCTATCGTGAGGCTTCCACTGACCCTTTATGGCAGATTATAATGAAAGAAGAACTTGATGCATTATCTAAAAACCATACTTGGGATTTGGTGACTCTCCCCCCTGGGAAATCTGTGGTTGGTTGTAAGTGGATCTACAAGATTAAGACTCTCTCTAATGGGTTTATTGAGCACTACAAACCTCGTCTTGTTGCAAAAGGTTTTACACAGGAGTATGGGATTGATTATGAAGAGACCTTTGCTTCGGTTGCTCGTATCTCATCTATTCGAGCTCTCTTAGCTGTTGCTGCTGCCAAAAAATGGGAATTTTTTCAGATGGATGTCAAAAATGCATTCCTTAATGGGGATAAGTGAAGAAGTTTATATGCAACCTCCTCCTGGTCTCTCTGTTGAATCAAATAAGGATTGTTACCTTCGACATGCTCTTTATGGCCTTAAGCAAGCTCCACGAGCTTGGTTTGCCAAATTCAGCTCTACCATCTCTCGCTTAGGTTACATGGCCAGTTATTATGATTCTGCCTTATTTCTTCGTCGCACTGACAAAGGCACTATTTACTTCTCCTGTATGTGGATGATATGATCATAACAGGTGATGACCTCAATGGCATTCAAGAACTCAAGGATTTTCTCAATCAGTAGTTTGAGATGAAAGATCTTGGACATCTCAGCTACTTCTTGGGTCTTGAAATCACTCATTCTACAGATGAACTTTATATTACTCAAGCTAAGTATGCCTCTGAACTCTTGTCTCGAGCTGGACTCACTGATAGCAAGACTGTCGACACTCCAGTTGAGCTTAATGCGCATCTGACTCCGTTAGGGGGCAAACCATTGTCTAATCCCTCTCTTTACAGACGCTTGATTGGCAGCCTAGTTTATCTCACTGTCACTCATCTAGACATTTCCTATGCTGTTCACCAGGTGAGTTAGTATCTGTCTGCTCCACGATTGACTCACTATGCTGCTGTTCTGCGCATTCTTCGATACCTAAAGAGCACTCTCTTCCATGGTCTTTTCTACTCTGCTCAGTCTCCTCTTGTTCTCCGTGCATTTTCTGATGCTGATTGGGCAGGAGATCCCACTGATCGCAGGTCTACCACTGGCTATTGCTTTCTTCTTGGTTCTTCTTTAATTTCTTAGCGAAGTAAGAAACAAACTCATGTGGCCCGCTCCAATATTGAAGCAGAATATCGTGTCCTTGCTGATACCACATCTGAGCTCCTTTGGCTATGGTGGCTTCTCAAAGATTTAGGTGTATCCACATCCTCTGCTACTCCTCTTTATTGTGACAACCAGAGTGTCATTCATATTACTCACAATGATGTCTTCCATGAACAGACTAAACACATCGAGATCGATTGTCATTTTATCCGTTATCATCTTGTCCATGATACTCTCAAGCTGATCTCGATTTCTTCTAAAGATCAACTTGCAGATATCTTCACCAAGTCACATCCTAAGGGACGTCTTCGCACTTTGGTTGACAACCTCAAGTTGGTCTCACATCCACCTTGAGTTTGAGGGAGGCTGTTAATGTGTATTAGGGTATGTGGGCTTTAGGCCCACCTTGTTTACTTGTATAGCATACTTACTTGTACTGCACACTTTGCCTCCTATATAAAGGCATTTATGTATATTTTATTACTTGAGAAATACAATACAATCATTCAGTATTTCTAACAATTATATATATACTTCCAACATCATATTGGTGGGCAGATTCAAGGGACAAACATAGCAACCAATTATAAGCTAGTTTTTTGCTTAAATTATGTACTTTTTGTAGGTCTTATTACCTTACTTTTTGTCTCAACTTTTATTTCAAATAATTTAACTTTCAGTTTTTTAAAAATAATTATCTAACCTTTTACCTTTTCTCTCATATGCATTATGTAAATAAACTATAAAAAATAAGTAATTTTCAAATAGACACTCATTACAAGCATGCTTTTTATGGGCACCCAAACATAAATCGACGTGGGGAGACTTTGAACTCTTTGGGTACGTAGAACATCAGATAAAAGACCTGAATGTCAAGCTGGAAGAGTTGAACGACATGAAGGAACTCAGTTGAACATGAGCTGAATATAAAATGCCATGCAAATATGCAATGAAAATAAATGAAAATTTACAAAAATGGAGGAGGTAATGTGGAAACACAGGTCAAGGTAAGAGTGGCTTTGCACAAGGAGACCAGAACACCTGATTTTTTTCATGCAAAAGCCATGGAAATATGCAATGACAATAAAGAAATACCATTTCAGGAATCCAGATTAGACGGGTCAATGGTGCAATTAAAAGAATGATAGTGAGGTTTTTACACGGTATTTTGAACATCTCTTCCCAAAAAACACTCCCAACGACTGTGGAAGATTTGAATATATGGCCGAAGCCATTCAGTCAAACTTCACAAAACTCATTCAACTCAGCACTTACCAGAGAGTATACGCAGAGGAGGTTTGACATTTGACAAGGGCTATACTGTTTTTCCAAATGCATCCATCAATATAAAGCCCCAGGCCTATAGCTAGATGAATTACTAGCATTATTTTCTTAGAGATTCTAGATCATTGTTAGACCACAAGTGACTGTGGCTATTCTAGATTGGGATTTACTAAAGGCACAGTTATACGTATATTGCTTTGATACCAAAGGCACAGTTAGCTGAAAAAGCTACTGAGTATAGACTTATTAGTCTCACAAACGTGCTTTACAAAATTAATAATGGAAAAGGTCTTGGCCAATAGACTCAAAAGTATACTTCCCGAGATTATAATAGAAACCAGTGCTTCATTCCTTGGGAGAGCAATCACTAACTGTTAAGTTCTAAAGATTTAGGTTTAAATGTTTAGAATCATGTTTTTATTGTGTTGGCAAACCGAGAACAAAACATGTCTAGTCTAGGTGTTAGGCAATGCTTAAAAGTGTTGGTTTCAAGTTTCAAGTTCAGTTGACTGCAGAAAAAGGAAGAAAATTTCTGTTAAGCTCGACCGATTGAGAATTAGGCTCGACTAATCGAAAATCCCAGGCACAAAAATTCTACAGATTTTTAAATCAGGCCCAAGCCCCCGAAAGCTTTTAGGGTTTCATTCCAATTTCTTTACATATAAAAGGGAAACTCTAGTTATGTTTTGTAGATTTTTTAAAGACTTGTGTGTAACTCTTTGTGAGATTTAAGAGATTTTTTACCTTCAAGCGTAGGTAGAACATAGTTGCTGCATCAAGATCATTACTGATGATGGTCTGAAACTTTTGAGTGGGATCTCAAAGTCACAAGCAAGGCTACTATTTAAGAAGAGAAGGAGTTCATGGTTTCGAAATTTGCATCTGGTTGTGTCAATAAGTTACTACTAAAGGTAGCAATAGATTTAGGGTTAAATTTGATTGTAAAAACTTCAATTATCTTATAGTGGATTTACTTTACCTTGAGGATAGATAGGTCAAATCCTCTCTAGGTATTTACCTTGAAACGGTTCTTTTCATCGATTTTCCTAAGTCATCATATCGTAGTGTTATTTACTTTCCGCTGCTTTGCATGATATGATTTATTTGTGTTTAACCTAAATCTGAATAATTAATCTAAGTAATCACTTGATTAATATTTTAGATTAAACAATCTAGTTTAAGGAGTCTAAATGAACAAACACTAACAATGTACTTATTATAGCCTTTGAGACCCTCCATCATTTACAAACCCAATATATTGTGAAATCTTGATATATGGCCATCAAACTCTATGAGTAAAGCTAATGATAGTATAAAATGGGTCTTCTTGAAAAGTGTGATGTTGAAACTGGGGTTCGCTAGAGAATGGGTGAACTTGATAATCAATTGCACTAACCTTAAGCTTAAGTTACCAAACCTAAATTACCCAACTTAAGTTATCAAGCCTACTTGAAGCGAACTAATTCGAAGTGCATCATTCCAAAGTAGACTAGAGCGAAGTAAATCATCTTGAAACAAGTCATACTAAATTGTAAGTCATCTTGAAGTAAAGCAAATTGCATAAAATATAAAGGATTCAAGCCTAATTGATAATTTTAACACTAAATTGATTCGAAGTAAATAATAAATCAGATCAAATTAATCTAAACTAACAAGTAAATCTTGTATCAAACCAAATAAATTAAATATGAACATGAGTACAAGGAAATAAAATTGCAAGCGTAAAATTTTCTAAAAGCCTAAGGACCATTTGATTTGCCTTCAAGTATTTGATCTCCTAAAAATCTAGTACAAATGATCTCAAAAGTGCTTTGGTTGTGTCTGGTGTCTTTTTCTTGTAGATTAAATCCTCTATTTATACTTTGAGAAATGATATGTCTACAACATTTTTACAATAAATCCTAAGTAGCAGGTTGTTACCGGTTGTTATTGTTAGGACAAAAAAGTAATTTTAGTGTTAGTTTCAAATTTGAACCAATAACAACTAACCACCCATGATTTGTTGTAAAAATATTGTAGACGTAACATCTCTCTTATACTTTAGGCCACGACGATTATGTTTATTTCTTGCACTACATGTCATTTCCTGATTGCATCTCCACTCCCAAGTGTCTTGTCAATAACAAGAGTCGGTAACCTCTTATAACCGCTTCGATGAAACTGTCACCTTGCCACCCTTGATTGCTTTGAACGCGTTCTCATGTTTGACATCCTTAATTGCTCAAGAAAATTGGTTCTGATCTCATAACTTTTCTAGATTAATGTTACTTGTCACCTTCTTGCACTTTAATCTTTGATTTAATTATTTCTAACTTAACAATTAAATTTAAATATGATTTTCACATGGCAGGTCCCTATCAATTAAATAATTATTTGGCCCAACAAACAGAAAGGCAGAAAGCAGACGTTTTGATGTGAGAAAGAATTTTGGATATAACAGAACAGAGAAATGTTTGCTTTAAATCAATTTCAGTAGTTAACATATCATTGATAAGTGTAAATTATAGCACAAGTTGTTTCAAAGGGGCCGGTTATACAGGTTGAGCACTTGCATCATATATACAAATGTATGTCATTATTATAGATTTATCTAGACCACTTAAGAATTGGTATTCTGAGTTTGTCATATGATTCATGCCACGTAAACTACCCACAGCATGCATAATGGAACTTCTTATAATGTTGTACTGCCTTTTTCATGCTACTCTTGAATCCTAATTATAAAATTAAGGGCATGTGTACTATAATGAAAAAAAATTAAATAAAAAAACTTAAAAAAAAAAGAAAAAAAAAGGCAAAAGTAAATCTCACGATTTTTATTTTACAATGATTCTTTCAGCAAATTAATCATGGCCAAAAATTATTATCTTCACTGCTTATTATTTTAATTGAAAATATGACATGCATGCACTAAGCATACCCTTATTTTGAAACTTGATATTGTTGATACCGAGTTTTGCGTTTTGCCTAGAACTCAACATTAGCAATGCATGTTAAGTTCTATGCAAAATTTTCAAAAACATTTAAGTGGCTAAATATGCATGGAGAACTGATGTCGAGTTCCACTTGGAACTTAATATTAGTAATATCAAGTTTCAAAAACATGGCATTTTGCTAGAAACTTTGAAAAGATAGCTGTTTTGCTACATATTTTAAAAAATAAAGAGTATTTAGTCAATTTCTCCCGGTTTTGGGTATATGTCAATTCAAAGATTTTAGTTTAGATTATTCCTTTCAATCCCATAAGCTTTTTTGTGCCACCTTGACTTATCTAAAAGTAAAAATAAAAATTCTTATCTAATATGTATTACTTTAGAAAAGATTAAGAGTGTTCTTCCTTATAACTCGCTCCGCGCAAGTAACTGCCGCATGCAGTTTTGCTTGTGGCGTGTGAGTTTATCGAAAAAAAAAAAAAAAAGATTAAGAAAAAATAGCTCTTATACTTACATTATAAAATTATTGGGTTTGTGAGTGAAAGAAACAAAATAGAGTAAAATAGAAGGCAAAAATAGAATTAACATAGTTTGACCATAAAGGCCTACATTTGCAACCAAAATCTCAATGATTATATTTTTATTAATAAAATTTGTGTTTTACATTTATAATAGGCTAAATTCTAAACTAAACGATAAACAAGCTAGGATCACAATACTTGAATTACAAGCTAATTAGGATTAGGAATATTTTACTTGCACTAAAATTAAAATTTCATTAAAAAAAAGGTTGATAAAATGAACCTGCACTAGATTTATGTAATAGTCTTCGAACTTTGATACATTTAACGAGCTTTATTAACAATAAATAATAATAATAAAAACACTCGTCATTAACCCTTTATACAGCCAATGGACCAATGTTATAAAATTACATCATATCTGGAGCTATTTTATTTTCCATTTTTTCTGCTCACATTGCATTAGTAATTTATTGTCATAGAGTGGCGGGGCCATGGCACCCTGACTTTTTCAGTAAAAAAGTATACATTTTATACATTTCCTTTCCTTCATAAATATATATATATATATATATATATATGGCTTCTATAAATGAGTGTTTTAGATCAATTGTTAATAAATTATTTTAAACAAATATTGGTACTATTTTCATAGAAAATATAAAAAGTCTTCAAAAAAATTAATTAATTTTTTCTTTTTCCATAAAATTTTTTAAAAATATATTTTAAACCAATGTTTTTAGAACATTCGTTAACTTTTTCCTTTTATAAATAAGATTTGTGCATTACAATGAATTCATTAGACAACATTTGTAGTAAGCTAAATTCTAAACGAAAAATAAACTAATAAGAGTCACAAAATATTGGGTCCATATTACCAATGTTTTGAATATCTTCCCCATTCTTGTTTTTCCATTTGAACCGAATATTTTGGTACACTCCGAATATATTTAAAAATAACATAAATTAACATATATATAATAAGTTAGAGTATAAACACAAAAATAGCAATGTTCTAAAATATTGGAACAGAATATATTGGTATTGGTCTATTTCGATTTACTGTTTCAAGATTATTTCAGGATTATCACTGTTATATATCAACATATATAAATTATTAAGAGCATCCGTAGCAGTAGTGCCATATGTGCCAAATGCTAAATATTTGGCACATTTGGCACACCAAACACAAAAAACCCCATTTATCAGATGTTCCAAATCTTATATTTTTTTGCAACATGCTATAGTAGAGTCACAAATTTGCCACGGTACGGACGGGTGTGGCATATGGATTTTTTTTTTTTTATTCCTCTTTCTCTCTCATATCTCTTTCATCTTCTCCTTCAGCTATTCACCGCCTCATCTCCACTCTCCCATACTCTTTCTTCTTCCCTCTTCCCTTTTGCTCTATTCTCTTCCCATTCATGAATCATGAGCCACCACCAATTTCCTCTCTACCATCTCACAAATTCCATCATCACTAATCTATAAAATCTCCTTCACCGGTTTTTTTCCCCCTTTTGTTCGCTCTCTCCTCTCTGTTCTATCTCAGAGTCGCCTATTAGCATGGGTCTAGTTGTGGGTTTGTGATTTCCGATTGTGATCGGCGTGGGTGTAGGTCTCTAGGTTGTGGGTTTGTGACTTTGGATTGCGATCAACGTGGCTCTCTGGGTTGTGGGTCTTGGTTATGGTGGGTTTGTGTGTGTGTGTGTGTGTGTGTTTTGCTTGGTGTTTTGCTCGATGGCGTGATGGGTTGTGGGTTTGTGACTTTGGATTGTGATTGGCGTGGGTCTCTAGGTTGTGGGTCTGGGTTGTGGTGGGTTTGTGTGTGTGTGTGTGTGTGTGTGTGTGTGTGTTTTGCTCGCCGACGTGATAGGTTTGCCTCTTTGTCTTTCTTATTTCTTCTCACCGATCTAGGCTTTGTGATTGTCTTCTTTCTTCTCGCCGATCTGGGTTTTGTGATTGTGATGGGGGTTGTTTTGTGATTTGGAAGAGGAAGGTAGTGGCTGGGCCTAATTTTATTTTTATTTTTTATTTTTTTATTTTTTTTTTTTTTTCGTTTGGTGGATTTTGGTTGCCACAATGGAGGTTGATGCTAGTAGTGCTATGGCGAAGGTGGCTGTGACTGTTGCTGTTGGATTTTGTGGAGGTTGTTTTTATATTATTTTAAAGTATTGTATATATTATTTTAAATGAAGTGGTAAAAATATAGAATATCTGATAAATGAGATATTGTAAAATGATTTAATAAAATAATAAAGTAGGCTTTTAGTATGACAAAATGACATAATTTTTGCAACAGTTGTTACGGATGCTCTAAGAATCTTAAACCATATTTAAATTAATATGTCAATCTCTAAGCCCAAACATAAATTTTATAATATTAAAAAATTAAAAATTAATTTTTAGATTATGACAAGGGTATGTGTATTTAAAATTTTAAATAATGAAAAAAAGGGCATAAGCTGGGAAAAAAGAAAAAAGAAAAAAAGTAAATAATAATTTAATGGAATGAAGGAAGGCTTAGAAGTCAAAGATAAAGGTTGCGTTTCAGCATCCTTTTAATGCTAGTCACGTGAAGGAGGCTCACAAATTTTTAAAATATATATATATATATATATATATATATATATATAAAGGGCAATAACACAAAACCAGGCAAGAGAGAGAGAGTGGGTAAAGAAAAGACAAATGAGAAAGAATCAAATAAAAGACAAACAAGAGAGAGGAAGAAGAGTAAAAATTAACTAGTGGTACCATGGGCAGGAGAAAACAAAGTTTAAAAAGTCAATTAGTAGTGAAAAATTGAAAGGGTGTTTGGTTTGCTCCTAACCCAAAATTCAAAACGCATCACTCATATTCCAACTTCAACCGGTTTTATGACTGGAACTAAATATTCTAACAATTTCGACCGGAATGGAATAAAATTCACAACTATGCATAGGATTAGGTAGATAAACCGTGATCAATTGTAATTTTATTTGTTTCCATGAAAAACTTTATGTGAAAATAGTTTTTTGCATTTTCCAAAAAATATTTAATAGAAAATTATCTCATTTTCCTATATTTGATAGAAACCTCAAAATGAGTTGAAAAGCTATCTTTTGATTTCCTTTGATTTCCCTTATTTAGCTTCATATGAAATAAAGTTGTTCAAAAAATTTTAACTGAAAAAAACTTTATCTCACTTTAAGCTAAATAAGGGAAATTAAGAGATAATTTTCCTTTGATCAATTTTTTCTAACACTACCAAACACAGGAACATATGAAAAATTATCTTCTCATAAGATTTTTTATTAAAAAAAATGGAAAGTTGTTTTTTAATTATGTTTTAAAATCTGTTTCAAGTCCAAGAACAAGACCAAGCTTCAACCGATTGACTCCTACTCAACTCTAGCTCAACCGATCGAGATCCACTAATTTGACCCATTGAGACGGGAACTTGACCCATTGAGATTTGTACAAAATCATTTTTCTTATATGTTTTTAGCCAGCCATCATAAACTAGGGTTTTGTGGTTTCCAAGCCAATGCATAAAAGCAACCTAGGGCATGTCATTCAAAAAAATTTGAGAGTTGTGTATTGTACCCAAGCATAGGAGTTCTTTCAAGTTGTCTTGATACATAACTAGAGTTCCAAGTTCAAGTTTATGAAGATCCAATGTTCAAGGCGAAGTTGTTGTAGTCTAGTTAACAAAAAATTACAAGAGTAAATTTTAAGTGGCTACTTGAAGTCGTGACCGAAGTGCTCATGTGCAACAAAGATAACTAGTAGAAGAATCTGTGGATTCAGAGATGTGTGTGGTTATGTTCAGTAAGTACTACCGGAAGTAGCAAGTTAGAATAAGGTTAATTCTATTTGAAAAATTCAATTCTACTTAATGGATTCGTTTTTTACTCTAGGGCCTATAAGTTAATTAATTCGTCAGAGTAGTTTTTGGGATAGTTTTTCTTGTATTAGCAAATTGTAGTCTCTTGTTCTCTTTGTCTATGTTTATCTATATGTAATATAGTGTATGATGATACCAATTAAGACCTGAGCATAATTGAATTAATTAATTAATTTGACTAAAAATTGGTAATTTGGTACAATCAAGACCCAAATTCCCTTCTTCTAAAAAAAAAAAAAAAAAAAAAAAACCTTAAATTCCCTAACACAATATTTAGACTACAAGCAAGATTAAAATGATTTTACTTGCTCTCCAAATAAGATTAGATAAAATGAACGTGGACTATATCTATATAATAGACTTGAACTTAATACCTTTAACGAGCTCTATTAATAACAAAAAGAAATCATTCAATATTATCCCTCTATATAGCCAATGGAACAATGTTCTAAAATTAAATCATATCTGGAGCTTTTTTTTTTTTTAATTGCACATTGCTTAAGTAATCCAATGTCATACAGTGGCAGGGAGCCATGGCCCCCCTGGCTTTTTTCTTGTCTCTTTTTTTTTTTTTTTTTTCCTTTTAATATTCTCTATTTTACCATATATGACTCATTAACTTTAGGAGCATTTAAATTATATGTTCATAGAAAATATATAAGTAAATCTATTTTATCAATAATTTGTTGTGAAAATGTTATAGACTCCTTTAGAAAAACTTCTTTTTCTTTTTTGTACTTAAAGAGCTAGAGATATAGGAATTTTTGGATTTTTTTTTCTTTTATAGGAAAGATATATACTATGATTTTCATGGTTAAAATTATGAGATATATTCTACTTTGTCATCCATTAAAATAAAATCATTTAGCTTTTTGTCATTATTATATTTCTCTTATATTACATTACATATATTAAGGCATTTAAGTTTCTCGACAAAAATATATATATATAGATATATAGATATATATATATATATATATATATTAAGGCATTTAGAAGTGATATTTTTATTAATCTAGTTTAAATTCATTAATTTTTGTATAAATTTTATTTTTTCTAAAACTGTTGTTATACTCTATTGTGCAATCTTTAGTTTGGCGAAAGGTAAACCGGTGAAGACTTGCTGATTGAACAGATTGAAGATCGAGACATGGGAATGGGGTAGCCTATTTTTGATAACTACATTGAAGAACAGATTGGTGAGTAAGAACAAGAACAGAGTGATTGCATGTATAACATGTGTGATTGAACATGTGTATGATCAGTATATAGAAGAAAGACCAGATGCTATTGTTGAGGAGGAAAATGACTTTTCATTAGCAACAAGGAAGCCGGAAGGGCCTGGCAACATAAAAGATAGGCTCTTTCCTACTAACTTTAGCATTGAAGGAAGAATTTATGACTTGTTGACTGCGAAATGTAATTAATTATGAGAGTATGGACTGGGGAGATCTCAAGATATTTTCAACAACCAATATTTGAAGAGTCAACAAAAGCTGTCTTGTTTCAATAAAGGAGACGTACGAAGTTGCTCATGTGTGTCATTTTGTAGATTCAAAAGATGAACTGCCTTTAATTTAAAAATCTGCCTTACCAATTTTCTTGTTTATTCCCATTATTTTCAAAGAAAGATGGCGGTCCAGATGGTAGCTCTATAAGGTAAAATTCCTCTTCCATAAAGAGTGAGTCTCTGTAGTTTTTTCTACCATAATTCTCAAAGAAAGAAAGATTGCGGTCCCCTTGATTCTCCAAACAAAACAAAATGGCGGTGTGGCGGTCCACTTTAGGTTTAAATGGTATATATATATATATATATATATATATATCGATCAGATGATAGCTCTCTCTATAAAGTCATACTTTTTATACATATTTAATTTTTAAGGGACAAAAAGATTATTTAATAATCTTTTTTTTCCTTAATGGCAAATTCACTGGTCGATATCTTCTATTTTTTTTTAAAAAAAAAGTAATGCTGGGATATAGAAAATAGCAACTGTGTACCACAACTTGTCATGTGACGAGTTGTGGCACAAAGTTTTGCTAATTTATGTGTCTCTAGCATTATTCTAAAAAAAAATCTCTAATTGAGATAATTTTGAATTCTACTCTAGAATAATCTATATGTACGTGTGAAGCTCTTTCATGGAAACGTGATAAGTTGTGGCATAAAGTTGTGTTAATTTATGTGTCCCTAGCATTATTCTAAAAAAAAAATCATTAATTGAGATAATTTTGAATTCTACTCTAGAATAATCTATGTGTATGTGTGAAACTCTTTTATAAAAACTTGAACCTCAGTCTTTACCTCTCACATCCCACAAACACTTATACTTTTGAAATAACTATTATGCCAAGGGTGCACAGTATTGATGTTTGGATGGAATCTCTTCCTCAAGATATATTTAATGTTTTTAGTGTTGATTTACCAAATCCTTAATAAAAAGTTACTTTGAAGGTTTCCTCCAAAAAAAAAAAAAAAATGTTTGCTTCTCCTTATTTTTCCAACTCAAGAGTCATGGACCTTGCCTCGTACTAGTCAAGTGGTAGTTTGCAATGGACAACTAATGGAAATTCGCATACGAAAATCTACGTAATCATCTAGCTAGTATATATATATATATATATATATATATATATTACCACCCATGGCATTGCACTTGAATTCATCACACACAAGTTCCTCCTCTTATAATATCCAACACTCATAGACAAACCTTGAACCCTTAGATCCACACCTAAAAAAATGGCTCCAAGCTTCGACGACGGAAACTCACTATTTGACTTTGTTGTTCGAGATGGCAATGGTGTTAAAGGCTTAGTGGACTCAGGCATATCTAAGGTTCCTGACCAATACATCCAACCACAACAGGAGAGAATAGACAATCAAAATGGCATCTCACATAAACTTCCACCAATTGATTTATCAAAGCTTGATGGTCCTAACCATGACCAGGTGGTGGAAGAGATTGCTAGTGCTGCTGAGAAACTTGGGTTCTTCCAAGTTGTGAACCATGGCGTTCCTGTGGAATTGCTTGAGTCTCTTAAAGATGTGGCACACAAGTTCTTTGCCCAACCACCTGAGAAGAAAGCTATTTACTGCCAAGGTGTGAGCCCCAGCCCATACGTGAAGTATGGAACAAGCTTTGTGCCAGAGAAAGAGAGAGCACTGGAGTGGAAAGACTATATTAACATG
Source organism: Quercus robur (assembly GCF_932294415.1). Lineage (NCBI taxonomy): Eukaryota > Viridiplantae > Streptophyta > Magnoliopsida > Fagales > Fagaceae > Quercus > Quercus robur. The sequence continues at coordinate 16,049,400 of NC_065537.1, forward strand.
GTGTATACCAATGATGCTGATGCTCTTAATCATTGGCCAAACGAGTGCAAGTAAGATTTTCCATATTAACTCTTACCCTTATTAGTACTATGAATTTTGTACATCCCCAAACCAAAAGTTTCCTTTTTTGATCTAATCAATTATACACATCTTATTGCAACTACTTTGATATTATTGCTATGATTTTTTTCCGTTGAAGTTGTTTAGAGTTTTTTATGATACTAATTTGATGTTATTGCTTTTATAGTTGAAGTTAAGACTTTTTTATGATATTCCTGAACGAAATACGAGGCTGACACAAGTGCACTAGATACGAGATTGTCAATTTTATGTTACATATCATCTCTAAAGTTTTCTTACTTCCTCTTTTAGGGAAGAGGCACTTGAGTTCCTGAACACATCAATCAAGATGGTGAGAAAATTAGTGGAGATTTTGATTGGGAAGCTTGGAGTGACAGTAGAAGATTCAAGAATTGATGCCTTAACTGGTTTAAAAATGGTTAACATGAACTTCTATCCAGCATGCCCCAACCCAGATCTTACAGTTGGTGTAGGAAGACACTCAGATATGGGCACACTTACTGTGTTACTACAAGATGGGATTGGTGGTTTATATGTGAAAGTTGAAGAAGACATAGATGCCGGAAAAAAGGGAGACTGGATAGAGATCCCACCTATCCCCGGTGCACTGGTCATCAACGTTGGAGATACGTTACAGGTTCATTTTCCAAAATTCAAACTTCTTACCAAAGTTGCGTTTGGAATGGCGTTTTGCGTCTTGTTGTTCCTTTTTCTTTTTTTTCTTTTTGCCACGTTTTTTGACTTTCTGTCCGTGTACAGCGAGCACACCAGTATACTGTTGAGCAAGTCTTTAAGAACTTTTCAGACTTTTTAAGCCGCTTTTTAATAAAATGAGTCATATAATATTATTTATATATTTAAAAATTATTTTATTATAATATTTTCAGTTTTTAATTTTTAACTTTAAACTGTATCCCAACAGGCCCAAGTCTCCATTTTTGTTATACTAAAATAATTATTACCAAATAGACACATTTTCTTTAGCATTGATTTGTTTAATGCAATTCGGTGCTAGTGGAGCAAGCGACTCTGGGTTAGATAAGTTGACATTATTTAATGTCTCCATTACAAAAATATCCTAAAAATTAGGAATTATGTTGGGAACACAACAAATTGTTGTAAGGTGTTACGTGTTTTATAGGTCAAAATAAAATAATAAAATATTAAACTGTTAGGATCTACCACAATTAAAAATAAGTATGTTATAAAAAGAGCAAGACTTAGGTACAGTACTTAAGTCTTGTTCCTTAGGTTCCTCTTTTAAAATTCTACCATGTGGATTTTTTCTCATGGAAATAAAGTGTATTTTTTAATTAAGTAACCACATGGTTGAATCTTAAAAAAAGAATATAAGGAATAGCACCTAAAATACTGTACCTAAGTTTTGTCCTTGTAAAAATGTTGTGAGATTTTGAAGTATCGATAGAATTTTTCAAAATCTATAGGTCAATAACTAGTTTTATAATTTTATTATGAAAAATAATTGTGGCAAAAATGCTTTTTTGTGTTCCTATACTTTGGTCATATTTTCAATTTGGTCCTCAAGTTTCTATAACTTTCATTTTGGCCCTTATAATTTTAAACTTATTGTCATTTTGGTCCATGTCATTGTCTTACTTACAGAAAACACCTAATACGACAATTGTAACTATTGTCAACCATGTAAGCATTTTTTGTAAGTGAGATTACAGTAAAGACCAACATAATAGCAAGTTTAAAAATATAATGAACGAAATGAAAATTATATAAATCTAAGGATCAAATTAAAAATATGGCCAAAATTTAGGGACCAAAAATGTTTTTTTGCCAAGATTTTTTATTTTTTTATATAATTTTTGTATCTTTAGAGTTTAGACTTATTGTTTCTTTAAATACTTTATTTTTAATGCTAAGCTAACTCCTAATTAACAATTTCTCTTCATGTTCCTTGTTAGGTAGTAAGCAATGGACGGTATAAAAGTGCTGAACATAGAGTTCGTACCACAAGCACTCAATCAAGAGTTTCAATCCCAATATTTACCACCCCTAAACGGACTGAGAAGATAGGGCCTCTGCCTCAAGTTGTGGAAACAGATGGGGTGGCTCGCTATCGGGAGTTTGCGTTTCAGGAATACATGAACAACTTTTTTGGGAATGCTCATGATGGAAAGAAGTCTCTTGATTTCGCTAAGCTTGATTCTGCTTGATGCACAAACTCTCATTTACTTCCATGTTACTTCACTAATCCACATTGTGGTTCACATATACTCTTCTTCTTCTTCTTCTTGTTTTTTTTTTTTTTTACTCCTTTGTTGCAATAAGTGGGAGGATGATTTAAATCTTGATTCTACTTGTAAAAGAATCAAGTAATAACATTAAAAGTGTAAGGATCTTGGGGGTGGTTCACTACTCTTTTTTATGTCATGCTCCAAAAAAAAAAAAAAAAAACTCCTTTCATGTAATAATGAAATAAGAATATATAGAGTGTCAAGTTGAAGTTAAAATAAGGATCTTGGAGTGGTTCACTACTCTTTTTATTATGTCATGATCCCAAAAAAAACTCCTTTCATGTAATAATGAAGTAGGAATAGTGTGTCAAGTTGAAGTTAATATAATAGTCATCAAAGCGCTTGTGGTTTTGAACTTTGAGAAAGTTACATATATAAATGGGCTTAGGTTAGGCATAGTTGTTTAAAAGTAGCACACTACAATGATTACATTTCTCAATTAAACTCAAATACATACAGCCATTAAATTTAATTGTCCTTAAAAACTATAACACTATTTGTGTTTCACACAACTGTGTTAAATTTTATTGTAGAACATTTTTTATATACAATATAAAAATTTTACTATGTAAGGCTTCCTTTTGGAAACTTGAACCCTAACCCTTCTTCCATTCCACCCCTCACCCCCTCTCCCCAAGAACTTTGTACTTATAGAGTAACCATTATACTAAAACTTAAGAGTGCATGGTGGTAATATATACAACACTTAGGGTCCATTTGGTTGGAGGAGTGAAAAAGTGGAAGGATAGAAAAGATTTTAATTTTCCTCATTTTTATTTGGTTGGAAGTAGAAAAGTAGAGGGATTGAAAAAATGAGTTTGTATAAATTTACCCATATACCCTTTTAAAAAATGATGCCCAACTAAAACAAAAACAAAAAATATGACAAACAACCAAAAAAATAAGCAATTACCCCAATTTATTAAAAAATAAAAATCATGTCCATGAAGAAAAAAAATAAAACAAAATAGAGCACCCATAGCCCAGAAAATCAAAAGAAAAAAGAAGAAGAAAAAAAAACAGAACAAAGCACCTACAGTCCCATAAAGGGGGAAAACAAACAAAACAAAAAAAAAAAAAAAAAAAAAAAAAAAAAAAAACCAAACAGACAAACAGACAAATAAACAAACAAACAAAAAAACAAAAAACAAAACAAAAGTGCAAAGTACTGGATGAAGCCCATGTGCACTAACTGCACATGGGCATTTTCGTCATTTAATAATCAGATTTCTCCCACTAGTTTTCTTTTCATTTTAAAGAGAAAAATTTTTGACGAATATAGGGAGAAAACATATAAACTCCACAATTATTTTTCCCTCTCCCTCTTCCAACCAAACGCCTTCCAAAAATTTTTTCCTCCTCATTTTCTGTCCTTTTCTATTTTTTATTTTTATTCTCCCTAAAATCCATTTTACTAATATGACATTAAGGAATTATACATAAGTTTTGCCCTAAATATATTTGAATGGTGAAGTTAAGACCTAAGATTGAGATTGACTCAGTGAAGGCTGCGTTGAAAAAGCAAAAGAATTGAGTCATTAATGTCATCGGTCTAACTCCATTACCCTACTCGAGTCAACAACACGAGCATAGAATAGACCATAATAAATACCCTACTACAGTACAGTCAACAATATGACATGAGCGTAGAACACACCATAATAATAGTATGATAATACCAACAAACACCACTCATCTATCGTTCACCAAACTTTTGGCATTAGATATAATATCTAATTTAGTATAGAAGTATAGAAAAGTGAAAGTTGAGGGAATTTTAATCCTTGCTAAAATGTAAAAACAATAAAGACGAGGTTTAAAGTTTGTCATTCGGCACGATTAGTGTTTTGAAAATTCAACATTTTAGTCATATTTTCCATTAAAAAAAAGTAGTGATACAATGTATGTGGGACATTAATGTCCATGACGTGTGATTAATTATCTTTTCCAAATTCAATGCAAAATATTTCATTTAGTTGTTAAAAATGACACTCCATATAAATATATATATATATATATATATATATTTGACTTCAAATCAATGTTATTTTAGTGCAAGTGATCTCCCTGATTGTGATTAATTTTAATTTACAATTTTGCTACAAACACAAAAAATTTCACAAACTTGTTAAAATAGCAGATTATGAGTAGTGAACAATCATAATTGTATGGATTCACCACTAGCACAATAGCACCGCTTTTATTTTCTAGTAATCATGATTTGCTACTTCAACAAGTTGTAGAAAAAATTGTATCATTGAACCTATTCTTTATGTTAAAGACAATGATAGAGATTACACAAATTCACAATTTTATTTATATGAAATCCAAACCATATATTATAAAGTTATTGCCAATGACTTTAGGACAAATGGTATGTTCAACAAAGACGTCTAAGTTTTTTCTTTTTTTGAAACTGCGTTTAAGTTCAAATCATCTCTCTCCCACGCTAATGATATCTTAAACAAAAATCTTATAAAATTATTACTATTAGGTTCTAAGACTTTAGAAATTAAATGTATTTGAACTTCGTTTTGTATATGTTGACAAACCATGATCAAAACATTTAGTCTAGGTTTAGACTTACTCAAAGTTTGTTTTAATGTAAGTTTGGAATCAAGTGATTGCAAGAAATTACTGTTCAATTCTGCACGGCTCGATCGATTGAAGAATAGACTCGATCAATTGAGAATTGCTGATCAGAAATTTTCTGCAGTATTTTCAAATGCAGCCCAAGCCCATATGATGTGTAGGGTTAAGTGTTTCACTCCTAGTACAAAAGGAAAAACTCTAGCTACGTTTTAGAGGTCTTTGTTGAGTTGTGTGTTGAGTCTTTTGTGAGACTTGAGAGGTTTGTACCTTCAAACACACATATAGAGCTATCAAGATCAAGATTCACATCAAGAACTGATGGTTGTATCAGTTGCTGCATAAAGAACATTTAAGGAGATTCAAAACCTTTGAGTGGAGTCTCAAAGTCATAAGTAGGAGAACTTGTGGTTGCTATAGATCCAAGAAAGAAGTAGTTCGTGGACTCGGAGCTTGCACGTGGTCGTGTCAATAAGCTCTACATATAGTAGCATTAGAATGTTAGTGGTCCAAGTCCTTTTGTAAACTTCAATTCTTTCTATAGTAGATTTGTTTTTACCTTGAGGATAGCTAGGTTAAATCCTCCCCATATTTTTTATCGGTTTGGTTTTCCTAGGTCATCAAATCTTTGTGTTCTTTACTTTCCGCATTATATTTGTTTTACTCATAATTCTTTAACCTAGACTTGAATAACAAACTTGTTAATCAACTTGGCTTAATATTAGGTTAAACATATTGTGTTAAGGGGTCTAAAAACCTAACAAATTTAATTGTCCTTGATATGTATAATATTATTTGCGTTTCATTGATCAATATAACTATGTTAAAATTTAATTGTAGAACTTATTTTTTATTCTAGATAAAAATTCTACTTTAGCCTAATTTAAGTGTATATGTGTGTGAAACTCATTTCTAAAGAATTGAACTTTGTCCCTTCTTCCCTCCCTGCAAAACATTTATACTTATAGAGTTACCATCACGCAAAGACTCGAGTACATGGTAATACTGTATACAAAACTTATGGCATGTTTGAAAGTTTAAAAAAGGAGGGGGAGTAGAGTAGAGGGAGGAAGAGTAATTCAATTATCTTGTTTGGAAGTTTTTTAAGGAAGGAGGGGAAGGAGTTTGGAGGGGTTTGGAAGGGTTTCAACCACCTCTGACCCCTCATTTTTAATTCCCCCAAATTGGAGAGATTTGAAGGGAGAGTAGAGTAGATAAATTATTGACTAGATAAATTTTCCAATTTACCCTTTCTAAATTAATAATAGACCAATGTTGCAAGTCCATTTTCAAATAGGGGTAAATTTGTCTATTTTAATTATTTCCTCTGCTCTCCATCCTAATTTTTAAAACATCCAAACAAGGAAAATGGCTAATTACTCCCTTCCCCCTTACTAATTTTAAAAACATCTAAATAAGGTAAAGGGGAACCATTTCCCTCTACTCTCCTCCCCACTACTCTCCTCCCCTCTACTCTCCTCTCTTTCTAAACTTCCAAACAGGCCATTAAGGAACTGTACATAAGTTTTTCCGTAAACATATTTGAATTGTGAAGTTAAGACTTAAGATTGAGATTAACTCAAGCTGCGATGAAAAAAAAAAAGGAATTGAATCATTAATCTCATCGGTCTAACCCCATTACCCTACTCGAGTCAACAACACGAGCGTAGAACAGATCATAATAAATACCGATACCATGCTACAGTCAAAATATGAAAGTTTGTCATTTGGCATGATTAGTATTTTGAAAATTCATCATTTTAATTAGTCATAATTTTCCATTAAAAAAAAGTAGTCATGATTTTCAACAATGTGGGACAATATAGTCCATGACATGTGATTAATTTTCTTTTCCAAATTCAATGCAAAACTCGTCATTCAGTTGTTAAAGATGATACTCCATATATATATTTGACTTCAAATCATTGTTATCTTAGTGCAAGTGATCTCCCTGATTGTGATTTTAAATTACAATTTTGTTACAAAAACAAAAATGTTTACAAACTTGTTAAAATGGCAGGTTATGAGTAGTGAACAATTATAATCATATGGATTTACCACTAGCCCAATAGCACCACTTTTATTTTCTATTACTCATGATCTGCTACTTCAACAAGTTGTAGTAAAATTTGTGTCATTGAACCTATTCTTTATGTTAAAGACAATGATAGAGATTAAGCAAATCCACAATTTTATTTATATGAAATCTAGATCATATATTATAAAGTTATTGCGAATGACTTTAGTGGCCTGTTTGAAAGTTTAAAAAAGGAGGGGGAGTCGAGTAGAGGGAGGGAGAGTAATTCAATTACCTTGTTTGGAAGTTTTTTAAGAAATGAGGGGGAGGAGTTTGGAGGGGTTTCAACCACCTCTAACCCCTCATTTTTAATTTCCCAAAATTGGAGAGATTTGGAGGGAGAGTAGAGTAAATAAATTATTGACTAAATAAATTTCCTAATTTACCCTTTCTAAATTAATAATAGACTAATGTTGCAAGTCCATTTTCAAATAAATGTAAATTTATCTATTTTAATCATTTCCTCTCATCTCCATCCTAATTTTTAAAACATCCAAACAAGGGGAAAGGCTAATTACTCCCTTCTCCTTTACTAATTTTAAAAACATCCAAACAAGGTGGAGGGGAACCATTCCCCTCTACTCTCCTCCCCTCTACTCTCCTCCCCACTACTTTCCTCCCCTCTACTCTCCTCCCTCTCTAAACTTCCAAACAAGCCATAGGTGATCTAAATGGGATGATCTAATATGTGTTCAACAAAAAGGTCTAAGTTCAAATCCTCCCTCTCCTACGCTAATGATATATCAAACAAAGATTTTATAAAAATTTTGTATTTTACTAAATAAATTTTTTTAAGTAATGTCTCTTTACATTTCCAAACTTAACATTTCACATATGCCCTTGTTCGATACAAAGTAAAGTCATTCTATATATCGGTCCTTGAAGTTTGGCCAATGAGTGCAATTAGCCCCTCAAATTTTAAGTGACTTTTGTTGGTCTTTAAAATTTTGAAAAATGAGCTTTATTAGTCCTTCCATCAATTATAGTTAGTATTAATGTCTACATACTAATGACATGTATCTCCTTTTAAGTGATGTAGCATTTTTTTTATTAAAAACTTTCAATCCCACACCTAACCCACTTCTTAATGGGTAATACAAAGTCAAATATAAAATCCCCAATCTAAAACACATAAGGAGAGAGAGAGAGATAGAGAGAGAGAGGAATATGTCAATGTCATCCTAATTAGATTTCACATGCTCTAATTTTATGTTAAGGCTAGGGTCTCCAATTTAAACCATTTATTTTTCTCATTTTTGGGTAACATTTTTAAAGCTATTTATAGTGTAATGTCCATCACGCCCTATAAAATGGTATCAAAACAAAATCTTACTGTTTCTCAACAAAAAAGTAAAAAAATAAAATCTTACTCGTAGGTGGGACCAGAGCACAAATGTACGGGAATATGTTTAGATTATAAATTCTGAGCATCCCTTCCCTATATGGGCTAGCCTTGTTGGGCTTTAAGAGTCCATTTTAAATTACTTCAACCCATTTATAACTTCTCTCAACCCATTCAAAAATAATCATAATTTCTTACCGAAACTGATTATTAATTCAATTATAAACTTCAATAATAAAAAAAATGGTTGTTCCTATTCAAAAAATTTTCAAAACTTATTTGAAAAAAATGGAAACACACAGATTCGTTGCATCAAATTATGTTAAGAAAAAAAAAAAAAAGTACTAGGTTGCACTACTGTGTGTTTCTGCTTTTCATTAATTTTATAAATTTACTTATTTAAAACAGAAAAAGGAAAACAACAACTAATAATAGACTACAACCCTTCAACTATTAAAACCTCTAAGATAAGTCTTGTATCAGAAAGAGAACTTTGGCACTGAGAGGAGAAATTCAGTGAGGAGATTAGAGAAACCTTGCCTCACTAGGCACTACCTTCAACAATCCAACACCTTTCACATGAAATTAACGACAAAACATAACCAGCTGGATAGTTGTAATCTGAAATTGTAAGAGTGTAAGGTAGCACTTTCAGCAAGAAAATTTTGAAAAATAATTTAAAAAGAAAAGAAGAATAAATGAACTATATATATCATGGCCTTAAATATATATGGCAGTAACAAATTTCTGGCACTTGAAAGCAACTTCACATCTTATTCAACATTTGTGAGATGATCATAGTATCATACATTATAAATGGAGAATCCTTTTTTACCACAATCATATAATATTTTCAAAAACTTATCTATCTTTCTACATCAAATATGAATGTTCAAATAGTGTGTAAAACACCTATGAACGTTTAGACCCCCAAATTACAAATTACCAATTCAAGCTTATTATCAAACAATGTATGTGCGGAATATGAAAATAAACTAAAACAGAATTGATAAAGCAATCTAAACCAAATAAAATCACAACCACAGCCGAAATTAAATGGCAACGATTAAGGGAAGAGAGATGAAAACACAAAAACAACACAGCAATGTGTTATCAAAGAGGAAATCAAAGTTCTCGGCGTAAAACCTCTCCACCACCCTCCAAGCGGTCAATAATCCACTAGAGAATAAAGTTGGGATAAATGAATAGCAGAAGACCCTCCAAGCCTAGTCTAACTAGTGCACCTAAGCCATCCAAGCTTCTTGCTCCAACAGGGTTACGCCGAACCTTGTCTTCTCTAGCTTACTAGATCCCGCAATAGCCCATTCCATCAACCAAAATGAATTGGTCCCTACTGAACTACTTCCCAAGCACTAAAATACATTCTCACAGATATGAGTATGGTGAGAGAAGGATTTGGCTAATGTACCTCTCAAGGATGTATCAATGGAGAGGGTGAAAGTAGAGGAATTTGGAAAATCAAAGGATGAAGATTATGGATGAGTCAATCTTATTTTTCTCTAGGCTTTCTCTCTCAAAATTCTCTCTGGAAGCTATCTACAATACGAAGGTATAAGGGATATTTATACTGGAGTGAGAAAGGAATGCGAAGAGTCAGTTCTTCCATAATAGAGTGGACTGGCAACTTAGCCTTGTCCAAGCTGCAAGCTAACTGAATGGTCAGTCTGGACTTTTTGTCCTATAGCGCTACAGCTAGCATGACGGTTCAGCTTCTCTGCATGCTTCACTCATGTGCATCTTCTAGCGGCTTGCAAGCCGCGAGCCACCTGTAAGATCCAGTCGCGAGTCCTTGCTTCACTGCACAGTCTTGAGCATTTCTTCACACTCTCTCACACACTACTCTTACATGATTCCCACCTAAACACAAGGTTACTAATTGCTAAATTAAAAACAAATTTGACACGGAATAAAGCTAACAAGATGGTTGATTAAATTCAACCTTACACATACATTAGGCACAAAATCGGGTACCACAACATGATTGCAACATATATTATCATCCTTTTTAGCAATAGGTTTAGCAATCAAACATTTGGCATGCATTTTCAAAGATTCAATCTCACATTTTAGCTCATCAACAAGTTTGTTAGATAAAACAAGTTTAGCACCTAAGTCCACATTCAAACTCTCAAGCTCCTTCAGCTTTTCAAGAGAATTTTCAGTAAGTTTCTTATATTTCTTAACCAATTTGTTGGATTTATTGAGTTTAGCAATCAAATCATCATTTTCACAAAATAACTTGCTCAAATTCTTTTGAAACTTCTTAGCATTTTTCTTGAAGAGTTTGTCATTTGGAATATCAACACCACCAAATGATTCAAGTAACATGTCATCACAACCATGAGAATAAACACTCATAATTTTTACAAACACATGGCATGCTACAATCATCAACATCCAAAACATGCATAAAAGCATACAAAGCACCATCTATGGCAAATAAACACAAGGGGTCAAGGATCACACTTAGATATTTAAACCACAACAAGTGTACCCACTCTGATACCAATTGAATATTCAAATAATGTATAAAACACCTATGAACGTTTAGACTCCCAAATTACAAATTACCAATTCAAACTTATTATCAAACAATGTATGTGCGAAATATGAAAATAAGCTAAAACAGAATTGATAAAGCAATCTAAACCAAATAAAATCACAATCACAGCAGAAATTAAATGGCAAAGATTAAGGGAAGAGAGATGAAAACACAAAGACAATACAACAATGTGTTATCGAAGAGGAAACCGAAGTCCTCGGTGTAAAACCTCTCTGTCGCCCTCCAAGCGGTCAATAATCCACTAAAGAATAAAGTTGGGATACATGAATAATAGAAGACCCTCTAAGCCTAATCTACCTAATGCACCTAAGCCTTCCAAGCTTCTTGCTCTAATAGGGTTACGCCGAACCTTGTCTTCTCTAGCTTATCGGATCCCGCAATAGCCCATTGCATCAACCAAAATGAATTGGTCCCTTATGAACTGCTTTCCAAGCACCAAAATACTTTCTCACAGATATGGGTATGGTGAGATAAAGATTTGGCTAATGTACCTCTCAAGGATGTATCAATGGAAAGGATGAGAGTAGAGGAATTTGGAGAATCAAAGGATGAAGGTTGTGGATGAGTTAATCTTGTTTTTTTCTAGGGTTTCTCTCTCAAAATTCTCTCTAGAAGCTATCTACATTACGTGGGTATAAGGGGTATTTATACTAGGGTGTGTTTGAAATGCGAAAAGTTAGTTTTTCCCAAACAAAGTGGTCTGGCGACTTGACCTCGTGACTTGACTGAGTCGCAAGCTAACTACCTGGCTAGACTAGAAGTTTTGTCCTGTAGTGCTCCAGCTGGCGTGACTCTTCAGCTCCTCTGCATGCTTCACACGTGTGCCTTCTTTGGCAACTTACCAACCGCGAGCTAGTCGCGAGGCCTTGCTTGAGTGTGCACTCTTGAGCTTTTCTTCACACTCTCTCACACACTATCCTTACATGATTCCCACCTAAATACAAGGTTTCTGAATGTTGAATTACAAGCAAATTGGCACGGAATAAAGCCAACAAAATGGTTGATTAAATTCAACCTTACAAAATGCTTACTATTTTAGGTAATGAGAGCACCAAGTCCAGTTGGATAGTCAAATGGCTTTACAAAAGCAATATGGAGTTTCAACACACACATTCCCCTTATGGGAGAAAATGACAAAAAATCTGCAAGATACTTGGATAAATCCTGCGATTCTAATGTTCCACATCCTTTTGCCATATCAACTAGGGACAGAATCAAGATTCGAACCTAGGGGAGGCCAAAGCTTAAAATCAAAAAAAAAAAAAAAAATATATATATATATATATATATGAAAATAAAAACTAACATCTATTTCATATTCAACAAAATACTGCATACAAAATAAGTATTTCTTAAACATTTCATATTATAAAAACATCAAGTTATCAACAAAGTATAACATACAAAATAAGTATTTCTTAAACAATATTAATGTTAAATTGTTTATCATGTGTTAGATTTACCAACTAAAAAAATGGACTTCTCAAAAAAAAAAAATCTAAAAGAATGGAATAAAATTACACAGCCATGCCCACAATATGACACTAATGTTTCTACTCTCTAAAATGTTTGCTAAAGCCATGATTTAAATAGTTATATAATGCTTTCTAATTATTGACTATTCACCACACAAAGACTTAAATCACAACCACACAAAGAGACAAAAGACAAACACAAGTTCATATATATAATATATTGGCCACACGGCCCACAACACAAAGTGACAAAGAGTCAAAGACAAAGTTTAATGACCCAGTACCAAAGACTTTACTCTCAAGCTCAAACACAATACTCACATAAAGTAATAAAGTTATGCCTTTATTACTAGCCAGCTCAGACAAAGTTTTGCAGTACTCGTAAGCTCAAACAAAGTTTTGTCTTTATAGATAAAGTAATAAAAGTATAAAACCAAAAAAAAAAAAAAAAAAAAAAAAGTCACAAACAATCAAACACAACACAAACTAACTCACACCAATCCCTAAAAAACGCAGAGGGCAGAGACAAAGCAGTAGAGCAGAGACAAAAAAAAAAACACAAATATGAACTTGAGAAATGAGAGAAATTTTTCAGATTCACCATACCTTAGTCGATTCAACTCGTGTGTGAGTGTGAACACCAGTAGATGTAGATCGAGGATCTGAGGAATAGTAGCAACAGTTAGCCAGCAACTGTAAATCGAATTTGATATGAGGAACAACACAACAGCAACAGTAACAGTAGATGGTAGTGATGGAGGCGTTGAGTGTTTTTTTTTTTTTTTTTTTTTTTTTTAGAGAATTGGAGGCGTTGAGGTTGAGTGGAGGAAGAATGAGGTAGAAATTTGGGACTTGTAATTTAGGTTTTCTGGAATTTATTGTTTTGTGCGTGATTTTTGTTTAGTCCATATTTATTTTTTTATTTTGTAGTTGGGGCATGAATTTTATTTTATTTTATTTTTTGTAGGTCAATGTCTAAATATTTTAAAGGAGGAGAGCCAAAAATATATATATATATATATATATATATATTTAAGGGCAAATCTTAATTTTTTGTATACTAGTTTTTTTTTTTTTTTTAATTGGGGGTGGGGGGGGGGGGGTGGGGGGTGGCTCCCCTCTACCCTATTGTAGGTCCATCCCTGATATCAACCAATACTTCTTCTTTTTTAGAGTTTCAACCTATAGCTTTCCGCTTCAAATAATTGTGCCATTTATCATCAAACCAAGATAACAATCAATTTTTGGTGTAGGCAGAGATTGAACTCCAGATCTCTTATTCATGAACCATCAGAACCTTTGAAGATCAAACATTATCTAATAGTGAGCGGGATGCAATATTCCAATCTGTTGTCTCCATGTTAGGCTCTAAGTCAAGATATGTCCTTGGTCAAGGATACATGGCAAAGCTTCCAACTTCTACAGAACGTGTACGCAATGAGCTATGAAGAGTCAATTAGATGCAAAACGCACTAAAAGGGTAGCTAAACATGCAGAAATGAAAGCAAAATTTGAAGTTGAACGCGCTGAGAGGGTAGTTGAATGTATAGAAATGGAAGTGTGAAAGACTCCAATAGACTACTTGCGACGAATTTATGGTAATACTAGTTAACCAATGAGCATCTCCAGCAGATTAAGCAAATTTTTGTACTGTTTGGAGAATGAACAGTGACTTTTACATTTTAACTACCTACTTTTTCAAATACACTTTCCAACAGATTCTCTATCTCATTCTCTATCTCATTTAAATATTATTTCTTCATTCATTATTTTTTTTTAATAACTACACATCTTCCAACATTTTTTCATTCAATACCTTATTATTATAATAGAAAAAAAATATTTGAAGAATGAACAGTAGCCCATCAGACTTGATGAGCTACTGTTCATGAGCCAAAAAAAATTCAGGATATAGAGAGTCTATTGGAGAATGAACAGTAGCCTATTTTGTGGGTTTACTCTCTAAATTAGAGAGCATTTTGTGTTTAGCTCTCCTGTTGGAGATGCTCTTAGGTACACATATCTTATATATATATTTTTGTGGGTCGTTTTGTTGGTGGTGGGTTGTGGAAGTGGGTCATTTTGTTGATGGTGGCTATTGACAATTTATACTTATGGTTATGTAGTTTCATGTAGTTTCTTTTGATTGAGTTAAAAATCCTGTTTTGGTGAATTGATTGTCTGACTATTTGGAAACTTATTTATGTGCAAGCATGTGGGATCAATCTGTTCAGGTTGGAAGGACTAAATTGTTTTACTTGTTCAAGTAAAAATGATATCATTTTGGTGAATCGATTGATATATATATTATTACTGATTGGTTAAAAATGCTGATATAAATTCAAAACATCTTGGAAGGACTGAATTGTAGAGATTCTAACTGTTTTACTTGTTCAGGTTTTGTGAATTGTTTTGTAATAATCTACATGTTATTGTGTGAATATCTATTTAGAATCTAAATGTGATATATAGTAGAGATGGAGGCGATGATTATTTCCCCAAATGATCGAAGTTGAATAAACTAAGCAAATTTTTGCTTCTCTTTTGAGAAACCAAGCCAATGTTCTGATCCATCTCAATTTTATAATTCCGTTGTAAAAAGTACGATTTCTACAACTATTCTTTTTTTTTCTTTTTTTGTGTTTTCTTTTTATCTAAGTATTTTACTATTGCTCTTTAGTTGAATAGAATCTTGTGGGAAGTGAAATTTTAATTTTAAACATTAGTAATAATATATATCATCATTTTTAACCACTTTAAATTTATCTTCATGTCCATCAGTTGACTTATAAACTTGAAGAGTAGCAGCAGTAGGCTTAAGAACATCTAACAGTCATGCAATATACATGCATTTTGAAAGTTGTGTGTGTGTACACACATTATAATTAGATTTGATGATTAATTATGAATGAACTTATCCATTATGGGAGTAACAGAGAATATGACTTCGGATAGAATAGAATAGAGGAAAAGAATACATGTGGTTGACCTTAATTAATCTGTTGAGGATCCATAACTGACCCCAAAAATTTGGGATTTAAGGCTTCTTGTTGTTGTTGTTGTTGTATATGATCAGTCTTGTGGTTTACATTTGTCTCATTATTGGTATCTTTAGGTATTTTCTGGAGCTCATGTCATGGTTTTAAATGGAATTTTTGTGATAAATTTTATGCTTAGGAATTACAAGTAATAGAGTGTTATAAATCTGGTAGTGGTGTTCCTTTTCTTATGTTATTTTTTTGTTTGTTTAGACCCCTTAAACAAATTAGTTTAACCTAATGAATTAGTCAAGTATTTACTTAGATTAATTATGAGATTTAGGTTAAACACATGCAAACATATTACTTGGTGCAGAAAAATAAAGAAGATAATAATATGATGACCTAGGAAAACTAATGAAACCAACCGTTTCAAGGTAAAATCCTGTGGAGGATTTAACCTAGCTATTCTCAAGGTAAACAAATCCATTATGATAGAATGGAAGATTACAATAGATTTAAATCTTAAATCTAAAACGACCTCAAGTAGAACTTACTAACACGACCACATGCAACTCCGACTCCACCTCTTCTATCTTGGATTTGCTGAACAGAAATTCTCCATTTGTGACTTTGAGATCTCACTCAAAGGTTTAGATCATCAATAGTTTTTAATCTTGTAGCAACAATTTTAAATCTACCAATTCTAATGGTATGAGAATGATTTCTAGTAGTGACTTTGAAAGGAGAAGACATGGCACCTTTTAGATCTCACAAGAGCACTTCCAAAGTCATTACAAAACGTGCCTTAGGTTTCCTTTATATACTAGGAGAATAGATCTAAGACCTTAGTCACTCAATGGGCTTAACAAGTTGATGGGCTTTAATTAAATTCTGCAGAACCTGTCTTTCGATCGGTCGAACCTAGCATGTTTTGAATTCTTGAACCTGTAGCTTCCTCTTTTTTGTATTCTGACTTTTAGCCCCTTGAGCATTGTCTAATCAAATCTATAGACTTAGGAATTTATATCTAGACAAGTTTGTGATCATGGTTTGCTAACTGTTTTAAACTTTTAGAACCTAACAATCTCGCCCTTTGGCAATTCGTGACAAAACTTACATACAACATGAAATGCTCAAAATACAAGGATAAGCCAATTAAAATAAAATGCCCAAATACATCACAAATCCCAATCTAATACTTCTAACCCAAAAGTTGCAAGAAGAGGCAAAAGGTCTTGATCAGAATGTACCTGTCTTTCCTGAAACACTTAAAAGAGCACAGCATCGCATGTGTGGAAATAAAGACAAATTAACAATATGACTCATCAAATTAAAGCAAACTAAATCTCCCACTAAGTTAGATAAAAATAAAATAAAATAAAACCTTCTATTTTCTTCCCATTTAAAAAACAATTTCATCTCCCTCTAAATAAAAACAGTTAAAAACGTTTTTCCAAATTTCATCTATTCCTCCCCCTTTTTGTCATGTATTGACAAAGACAACTCAACCAAAGAGTAGATAGTAAACATACTTAATAGAGGGCAAGAGAAAATAGAGAACCAAGGAACCAAAAAAAAATAATCAGCTCTATAGAAAATAGAGGCAACTCCCCCAATGAAGAGCAACAACTCCCCCTATAAACAGCATAGGTTTTAAAAATAGCTTTCTCCCCTTATAAAAATAGGAAAAAAAAAAAAAAACAAGTTTTTGAGAAAAAAAATTTTGAGGAAAATTTAGGAGGTGGGGAAAAATAAAGACACATAAGTTGAGAATTCACATGAATACTAAATGCTTGAAAATGTGTTAAAACACAAGAGCTATTTAGACCCTCAAATTAAAAATTACGGCTCGATAGATTTTACTCTAACTTATACTAAGTACAGAATAGAGTAAAAGCAAGTGGATAAACAAACAAACTACTCTAAGTCATATTCAGTATAACACAGCAGTAATCGGAGAGGAAACTGAAGTACTCGGTGTAAAACCTCTCCGCCGCCCTCCAAGCGATAATTGATCCACTAGACAATCAGTTGGGATACATGAGCTAGCAAGAGACTCTCCAAGCCTAATCTACCCGATGCACCTAAGCCCTCCAAGCTCCTACTCCAACAAAGCTTCTCGAAACCATGTCTTGTCTAGCTCTCCGAATCCCGCAATATGCCCGATTGCATCAGCCAAGGCCTGCTTCTTCTAATGCTTCCTAGTAGCACCAAAACCTCACTGAACACTTTAAAAGGGTGTGGTAAGTGTTTGGGCTATCAATCTCTCAATAGTATGGAAATGGAGAGGTAGGAGTTAAGGAAAATCCATAAGCAACTGTGTAGAGATATGTGGGTATAACAATCTCTAACTCTTAAGGTTTATGGTTAAGGTTTTCTCTCAGAAGCAATCCTCAACATCTGTGGGTAATATAGGTATAAATAGTGTAGGTACAGAAAGTATGTATTAGAAATGACAGTCTGGCAAAACAGAATGATTCGCGGGTATCTCACGAGAAGGCCTTACCCGCGAGATACTCATGAAAACCAGTGTCTCTATCCTATCCTAACTCTTCACATTCCAGTCATGTGTAGGGCACATGTATCACTTCGCGGGATGCTTACTTGCGAGCTACCCGCAAAAACACTTCAGTCTTCAATGCCTTGAGTCTTCACACACTCTCTCTCTCACACACAACCCTTACAAATAAATCCCACATGAAATACAAGGTACAAAAGATTGAATAGAATTACAATCAAATTTGGCACGGAATAAAAGCCAACAAAACACGTAGTTGTAAATTACAACTTTACAATCTCCGCCTTTGGCTATTCTGTGACAAAACCCCTAAAACAAACTCTAGACTTAAACATGAGTTTGAGAACAGTGGCAAAATTCACTCACACCTAATCTAGAAACTGTGAAGCACTTGCACCTATATACTTGTAAACCTGAAACACTCGCACACAAACAAAACTTTCATTAAGCTTATGACAAGTTGAATACATGGTACGTACATGAGCAAGTAAAGTGCAATCAAGTTTGTAAACACTATATAACATGTAAGCATACCTTGATCAAACAAGGTCAGTCATTAAAGAATGACTACAATGAACATTTAACTAGTAAATGCTCATCCGGACATGCAATGCAATAAAGACCGATCACAATAATCAATTGCATGTCTAACACACAACCAATGCAAAATACACAAAGTATTTGCATCTAGGATACAAAATCCTACTAGGGTACAGGTGTGAGGTACTTAAGACATAATAGCAATATCTTAAAAGTACAAAAAAATGCTACAAAGCATTGAGATAAACACAAGTACTAAATATTAAACTGAAATTAAAAACAGAGTACTAAAGCTTTAAAGAAAAGCACTGAAAACAACTATCCAAGAGTTATAAACATTAAAACAGTTTAAACCAAACAAAAATAATGCTAAACCACCTGAATGAACCAATGTATCTAAGGTCTAAGCTATGCTCCCCCTCAACTGTGCAAGTTCCCCCTCAAAAGTTTCTCCCCCTTTTTGACCAGAATGGCCAAAGAGGCTAAAATTGGTCGGACTCTAAATCTGATCCCTACTCTATGGACAAATCATTGATCTGTGAAGATAATGTAGTGAACTGACCCTGGATGTATGTAAATTGGTCCGCAATGTGCTGCACATGGGAGTCTAGCATAGTAAACAACTGCTCTACTCTGGCAATGAGGTGATCAAGTCTGTTGGGTCCTCGTGCTGGTGCTGAAGATGATGGCTGAGCTGAACTCCCTGGAGCGATGAATCGCTCAATCTCTTCCTTTGTATCTCCTCCCTCCTCCTCAACACGATCTCGTGGTATTGAAGACACACTTGTTTTGGAGCCTTTGATGTGAGCTGTGCTCCGAGTCACTGTGTGTGCACCAATAGGATAGTCTCTTTGTACCACAGTGAGGCCACTTGGAAGTTTGAGCCTTGTCTTTGCAATGAGGCCCATAATAAGAGAGAGGAATGGCATGACTGTTTTGGAGTTCTGTTTCTCAATGCTCTTTGTCAAAAGGTGGAAGTTGTGTAGACAAATATCAATCTGCTTGTGAGTAAAGAGATCATACAAGAAGATTGTCCTTGGAGTGGACAACGTCATCAGGTTGGTAACTAGATAAAGATTATGGATCATCACATAAGCTAAAGTCCTCATCTTCAAACTGAACGGAATTGTGTTCATGGAAGACTTCTTAAGTGTACCACCAAGAATTGTCACCATCTCCTCAATGGATTCCAAGCGATCATCATATTGAACTGTGATTGGCTATAAGGGAGGACAAACTTCCAAAAACTCTTGAATGCTTTCCCTTGTAATCACAAACTCTTTGTGTCTCACCCAACAATTGATGTGGTCTCCATCTACACTAGCATTTGAGAAAAACTCTTTTATGATCTCCAAGTACACAACTCTAGTCTGATACAGCAACTTCGTCCACGTCCTTTCCTTGAACACTCCAGGTATGCAAGTGTCCTCAAGGGTATCCAATTTCACGACCCTTTCCATGATAATCATGGCTCTTTTGTAGCAGTCATTGTAAGCCAAATCTACCTCAACAGACTTAAAATTGTCAGAATTCGTGCGAGCACGCTTGGAGGATTTCTTGGTTGCCGAATGTTTGGTTAGAGACATCTGCACATGTACACAGAGAACAGAAAAGGAAAACATATGCAAAAACACAAACATGATTAGTTTCATGTTAGTCCAAAACAAAAGTATAAAAACTTAAAACAGAACATAACAAAGTTAAAACAACATGCTATCAGTGCTAAACTATGTAAACATGAGCAAACTACAAGAAAAATAGCAACTGTGCATGTGTTTGCATGTGCTATGCATGTGTGTGCAGGAGGAGATGCATAGTGTGTGCTTAGTGAGTGCCTAGTGTGTGCCTAGGTGGTGCATGGCATGGCATTGAGGCACAAAATGGGAAAAGTGTGTAAAACACACATCCATTGACCAAAACATGTTAAACATGTTCAATCAAGAGTAAACTCAAGCAATGAAACTCATTTGAGTCCAATACAACACAAAATGCCACTTGAGCATTTTGTCAAACACAAAGCATGCAACACTACAAAACACCAATGGACAATGCATGAACACATGTAAAACTGCCTTAATACATGGTTAAAATGTCACAAAGGGCCAACACAAATACACACAAACCAAATGGGATACAACCCAATCAAAATTTTGAAATAATTTTGCTAAAAATCAAGAATCCCAACCCTTTTTTGAAAAATCCCCAATTTTAAAACCTAAGTTAATTTCTGCAAAATCTAAGACATAAATGAAAATTATGTTAAAGAAAACATACCTTGAAGTGATTTTGCAGAGATTTGTGCTTAAAAATGATGGGGTTTGAGTAAAAAACTGTTTTGGGTTGAGAGGGGTTCGAGGGAGGCAAGGCGAGGAAAATAGAGAGTGTTTGAAAAACTATCACATCTGCCTTATAAAACTGAAAACACACATTTTTCGCGGGTTAGGCAATCGCGAAATTAGTCGCGAAAAACACCACTGAAGCACAAAAGCTTTCATGAGAAGCTTTTTGTTGCGAAACAATCACGAGATAGTCGCAATAGCCTCTAAATGAAACTTGTGTTTTTCCAGTTTTTGCCTAAAAATCATTTCACGAGAAGAGTTTAGTCGCGAAATAGTTGCAAGTAGTCGCGATACTCTCTGTATGAAAATGAAATTTTTAGAATTCCCTTAAACACTTTTCACGGGAAGCTCTAAGTCGCGAGCTTCTCGCGAAACTGCCCTTGAACCAGTTTTTGAAGAAAAATATAAAAAAGCATTTTAAACAAAAACTTAAAAACACAAAAGTATAAAATCACTTTCAAAAACATATAAAATACTCAAAAATCTTTTTGGGTTTGATCAGCAAGTAATTGAGTATACACATCACATTTGAACATGTACAATCACACAAATGAGATAAGCATTATTTGAACAAAGTCTTGTGTGTTGTGTTGTGGGTGAGTATCAAATGTAGAATAGTTCTTAGACCAAAGTGAAGTTTCAATGATCAATTCAATCAAGTCAAACACAACTGATACTAAATCAAGTGGTCTATCTCAATTATATTAATGAACATATATGACCTCCCACAAGAAAATGATTACAAATCTTAGAAGCTTTACATTTGGTTTCTTCACAAGTCATAACATTTGATCTTTTTGTACAACACATCTCATTTTTGAGATCGATGCTTGAAATTTTTGATATTTCAACATTGAGAGTTAGCCTTTGGCTTTTTGAGCACCATACATTTCAATTTTAAAATGTCACTTTCCCTTTTTCCTAGTCAGATACTAGTATGTGCGACGGCTTTTGTAGCTCAGAATCTTTTTTTCATTTTGAGATTTACATTTGGTGAGCTCTATTGCCCAAAAAAAAAATGTGAGAAGATATATAGGCAGAAGTCTATGCAAGTATCAAGACTATCAAGACCATTGACCAATCATTCATGACAAGCTTGAAGATCTATTTACAACAATCACACATAGTTTTCAAGATTTCTCCCACACAGAAAAATGTGCATATATAACAAGTTAAGCTCGTAAATGCACTACGCCATTAATACAAAGGTAATAGGCCAAACTCACATGTGATATACACATCACAAGCGATCAAACTTTTTGGAGATTTTTCAATTTTTATGAGTTTTTGAATTTTTGAACACACTCAAAAACAGAACAAGTAAAGTAAGATCAACAAATCAACAAGTACAAAACAAAACATGTAAAAGAAACATGCTATAAACCAGAAGCAATGACACAAATTGAATTATGCATGTCATGATGCATGAACCTATGACCCTAAACATTGTAAGTATTAATGCATGGACATAGGAAGTGATCATGCATAAGTACCCTTCTGCACCCATATTTTACTAGCGTTTTGGGTGAGAGCCTTAGATGTTTTTCAATATCTCCATGACGTCTCCAATGAGACATCCCTCACTATCTCCCTTAGCATGTGCTCCCTTTGATCTTTTCTTTGAACTTTCTTGACCACGCATATAATCAACCTTCTTAAGTGCATGAAACTTGAAACAGTTAGGCCTGGTATGCCTTTAAGCGCCACAATGATGACATAGATGCTTTACTTAAGGTCCCCTTTGATTTCTGGGTAATGACTTCCCTTTTTCTGTTGGCTTTGCACCAATGGTTCTCTTTACTACAACAGGGGTCTCAATCTCAGGCTTCACTTCTTTATGTTTCTCAATATTCTTGGCTGAAACGAACTTCACTTCCTTCTTGGGTTCGCTGCTCAAACTTCCTTCTTCGATATAGCCCAAACCGGTCTTATCTGTGAAGATTTTTGAGAGGACAACACATTGTCAAGTTTCTTGGTGGAGATCCGCTTGACCTTGACATTACCTTGGATAATTTCAAGTTCAAGAAACTTGATCTTAGAGTAAGCTTCAACGAACTCTCCCTTGAGTCTTTCCACTTCACACTTTGCTTCCTTGTGTTGCACAAGTATACACCTATGCTCTTCTTCAACCTTTTTCATCTTTTTCATAGCAAGATTCGCAACTTTGGCGTATTTTCCACAATCTTCCAGCAAAGAATCATAAGCTTCTTGTAGGTTGATTTCCCTTTCATTTTGGCACAAGTCTTCATCTTCTGATTCTTCAACTTCCTCATCCTCGGAAAGATCACCAAGTTCATCAACCAAATTGCTCAGATCATTCTTAGAATCAACGGAGGCAATTGTCATGAATGCTCTGTAGTTTCCTTCACTGTCACATTCTCCTTCTGTGTCTAAATTTGAGCTATCAAAATCACTAAGGGTAGTGGCAAACACTTTGCCCTTCCCTCTCAAATAGTTGGGACACTCCTTCTTGAGATGTCCATGGCCATTGCATTCGTAACACACAATTCCTTGAGGGGATTGAAACTCCTTCCCATCTTTCTTCTTAAACTCCTTCCTATCACCCTTGGAAGATGAAAACTTTCCTTTGCTGAATGGCTTCCCACTGTTTTTCATCTTCAAAAATTTTCGAAAGTTCTTTGCAAGAAATGCTACCTCCTTCCCCACATCATCTTCTTCAGAGGAGTGGTGATGGTTTTGAGAGCAAGAGATTTGCTTGACTTATAAGAAGGCAGTCTCAGCTCATATGTTTGGAGAAATCCATTGAGCTCTTGGATTTTGATCTCATGCAAATCTTTACTTTCCTCTATAGCTGTGACTTTTGCTCGGAAGCTCTCTAGTAAGGACCTCAAAATCTTTCTCACCACCTTAGCATCCTCAATCTTCTCTCCGAGATTAAGCTTAGCAATTATGATTTCATTGAGCTTCCCGTAGAATGAATCGAAAGACTCATTCACCCATCTTGAGCTCTTCAAAGCTGGTGGTAAGCATTTGGAGCTTTGTGTCCTTAACTTTCTTGGTACCCTCATAGATAGTCTCAAGAATCGTCCAAGCTTCCTTGTCAATCCCCACATGCGATATCTTGTGAAACTCATCAGTAGACACACCACAGAATATAGCATTAATAGCCTTACTATTTGCATTTGCAATGCAAGAGCTACCTTGTCTCATTCGGACTTGGCTGTCGTGGGTTTAACATACCCATTCTTGACGGAGTCCCATACTAACTCATCTATAGCACACAAGAAAGCCTCATATGGACCTTCCAAAAGGCATAATTTCTCCCATCAAAGAATGGTGGGGCATTGAGTGATTGTGACCAATCCATCACAAAAGGGTCAAGGATCACACTCAGGTAATAAAACCACAGCGAGTGTACCTACTCTAATACCAATTGAATGCTAAAAAATGTGTTAAAACACAAGAGCTGTTTAGACCCCCAAATTAAAATTACGGCTCGATAGATATTACTCTAACATATACTAAGTGCAGAATAGAGTAAATGCGAGTGGATAAACAAACAAACTAATCTAAGCCATATTCAATATAACACAAGCAGTAATATGAAAGCTAAAAGAGTAGGGAAGAAGAATGCAAACACAAGATAACACGTTGATGTGTTATCAAAGAGGAAACCGAAATACTCGACGTAAAACCTCTCCGCCACCCTCCAAGCGGTAATCAATCCACTAGACAATCAGTTGGGATACATGGGTTAACAAGAGGCCCTCCAAGCCTAATCGACCCGATGCACCTAAGCCCTCTAAGCTCCTACTCCAACAAGGCTTCTCGGAACCTTATCTTGTCTAGCTCTTCGGATCCCGCAATATGCCCGATTGTATCAGCCAAAGCCTGGCTTCTTCCAATGCTTCCCAACAACACCAAAACCTCACTGAAGACTCTAAAAGGGTGTGGTAAGTGTTTGGGCTATCAGCCTTTCAACGATACGGAAATGGAGAGGTAGGAGTTGAGGAAAATCCACAAGCAATTATGTAGAGATATGTAGGTATAACAATCTCTAACTCTCAAGGTTTATGGCTAGAGCTTTCTCTCAGAAACACTCCTTAACATCTGTGGGTAATGTGGGTATAAATAGTGTAGGTATAGAAAGTGTGTATCAGAAATGACAGTCTGGCAAAACAGAATGTTTCGCAGGTGTCTCACGAGAAAGCCTTACCCGCAAGATACTTGCGAATACCAGCTGTCTCCATCCTATCCTGACTCTTCGCATTCCAGTCATGTGCAGGGCACATACATCACTTCACGGGATGCTAACTCACGAGCTACCCGCGAAAACACTTCAGTCTTCAATGCCTTGAGTCTTCACACACTCTCTCTCTCGCACACACACACAACCCTTATAAATAAATCTCACATGAAATACAGGGTACAAAAGATTTAACAGAATTAGAATCAAATTTGGCAAGGAATAAAAGCTAAAAAAACACATAGTTGTAAATTACAACTTTACAAATACAAATATTCTCTCTTTCAATATATGCAAACTTGGCACTATGTGACCCATAAACAGATGCATGCAAACATTCCAGGCACAACCAGTTAAGTCTATACAATATAGATCTCAGTGATATAAAAATTCAGCATGCAATGTTGTAGACACCTCATTTTGTACCTGGTTAATAAACTTTAGTCCCCAGTCCCAATGATAAGCTTGACATGTCTACAAAAGGTAATTGAAGCTATTTTGATAGTTTGGAAGTAATCATAACTCAAAAGTACTCAAATCATTTTGAAAACGATGATGAAAAATGACCTATACTTATTGTTTTGACCATAACTTTTGATCTACAAAGATTTTTTGAGTGAGGTTTATTTCATTGGAAATCAGACATCTAAGCTTCAATTTGGACATAAATATTGCCTAATTTGGACTAAAATTGAGTGAGTTATGACAATTTGAAGTCGGGCCATTAGAGTTGTCAAAATTAGGGTTTCTAAGGACGCATGCGTATGCATGAAGCATGCATGCACAAACCTGCATATGTATGGCCTATTCCAGAACCTCAGAACTTTAGTTTTTAGGGCCCAAAGCCCCTCTTTGATGGGGCCCGGCACCTAGACCCTTTAGAACATCCAAAACCCTCTAAATGAGCTTGAAAACCCTTGTTTAAATATATATATATAAATACAACCTTATGCCTCCAAACTCAAACCCTAGTAGGAGAGAGTTTATTTTTCACCTAAAATCTTCCAAAACTTTTTTCTAACTTTGAAGTTTCTGCAAACACGTCATTAAGCACATTTTTTGCTTTTCAAAACCTCTCTCTATTAATCATTAGGGTAGAAATCATTTTCTAATCTCTTTGAAAACCTTTTTGAAACAATCTTTTCAAGAATATCTTTTTATTTTTGAGTTATGATTATTAATGGACTATTGGTATATTTAATTCCTTTGATTATTACTTGATCTTGTTGTGTAGGCACTAAGGGGCCGGTTAAAATATCAATCAAGTTGTGTTTCATAAGCAAGGTGAATCTCCCTTCATGACTTTTCCTTGATTTGGATTATTTTTGTTGTAAAAACACATGGAAAAACAGTTTTGTATCTCATACAAAACATACGCAACAGAAAATTAACGAATCTACTTCCTTCGCAATTGAAAACATGTACTATGTAAATTTCAGAAAATAAGAACAAGAAAGCATAACTTGGTGCGGTGAAATTCAAAACCAAAGATTAGAAGTACTTGGGAACATTTTTAATTTTCACTCCAATTCCACTTATGCCCAATAAGTGTGGTCTCTTAATCAGTTTATATGTATGTGTTCAAGGGAGAATAAGAGAGTGGCTTACACTCACATACACACCATTTCATTCTTTTACAAAATTCTGTATGTTTCTCTCCTTATATATAATTGATTATCTAATTGGGCTAGCCTTTTGGGCCATTCCAATTGGGTTTTAGTATGTGGCTTGGAGTGGGACCAAAAATGACAAATAAGACACTAGCTCCAATGGGTTTTGGGTCTTTCTATCAACTCTTGACAAGCCCAAAATTACTATTAATTATATTTAATACCACAATATAAATATAATTGCACCCTAGGCCTTATTAATAAATTATATCCCAAGATTTTATTATACATTCAACCCCTTCATTAAAATATTCATAGTAATACAAAGTCATGAATGATGACTGCCACTTTGAAGATTACTACATCTTAATCTTTGAGTACTCGGTTTAATCCTTTAAGTTATTCATTATATATTTATGAAATTCAATTGCATAAATATATACTTTAGTAACTCCTTACTAAAGTGGTTAGGCTTAACACTCTGAATAATCAAACTCATTAAACTTATCTCAAGGGAATATTTTATATCTCCGTTAAGAGATTATGAATTCTATCTTGAGAATATATGTTCCTTCAACACTAAATGTGGTTGCCCAACATACTAAGATTTTGATCGTGACTTTAGATCTTACTCCTAATATATCAAAGCAACCTACACTTCATGATCAAGTTCATTATTCTCTCAGGATTAAGAGTTAATATAAATAGAAGTCATGAGATTTATTATTCATTTGACAGTCATTAGTAGAATAATAAATCTCACAGCGGTCCAGTTCAATATGTCTTAACACTTAAAACATATCAAAATATCAACTAGAAGTCTCCACTTCCATGATCAAGACAAATTATCTTAGTTGATATGTTATAGTCTTTGCAAATGAAATGCCCAATTTTATCACCTACTACGAACTAAAATTTTGAATTTACAAAGAACTTGTGATTTATATTTTCTGTAACTAAATCACATACTATGCATCTCATGGACTATATGATAATGTCTAAATATTCATGTCACCATTATTTTAGATAATAATAAAATGACCTTATTAATCACAACATAATGTCATACATAGCATCATACAATAGGATTTAAAGGGCACATATCCTAACAGTTTTTGTGTTCTTGTTGTTCTTAATTTTATTTATGTGTTATATATTCTTAGAAATATGATTTGATTTGTTTGGGTTCGATTTGTCATGTCTCATCATGTTTTGATTAATGAGTTGAATAATTGGATATATTAATGAATATATTTTGATGTGTTAAATATTGCTCTTGTTTGTTGTTAAATTCAATGCGTATTTAGGAATAGGTTTTGTTTTTTTTATTTTCATTTTGTTTATCTTTGATATCTTTGTTGCTAGTTTAGGATTTTTTTAGTTGTGTATTAGAAGTATGCTAGGGTTTGTTAAATTGTTGTTTTGTATATTACTTTAAAATTCTGTTTCTAAGTGTGTATGCGTGCACATGCTCTATGCATGCATACACATACAGTTGAGATGCACACGCATACCCATGTATGCACACACATTCTCGACCCCAGAAATGCAGATTTAGAGTTCTTGTTATTTTATTTGTTTTGCTTAGTTTTAATCACATGTATAGGTTTTGTTGAGTCTAGTTTACACATGTTTAGGTCTAGGGTTAGTAGAATAATATGTTTCACATGCTTTGATTGTTGAATTGATAATTAGGATTTATGTCTTTGATAAATCACATGAACATGCATATGAACTTAAATATGCATTGATGCATAAGTGCTGAGATATTATGGTGCAACAAGGTAAGTGAAGGTAAGTCAAGCATATGAATATAAACATGCATCTTTGAATATGATGATTGGTCTCCTTGATTGATGAATACCATGAGACTAGGTTTGATTGATCAAATATACTTGATGATTAATGCCTTGTTGATGTTTCTGCCTTGTGATATACTTGTTGCCTTTGGATATATATATGCCAAATGAATGGTAGTGTTTTATGCTATGGATGAGTATGAGACATATGCCATGTTTGAATGTTAGATACATATTGGTGTGTGTGAGTTTAGAATAACATATTAGAGGGCCCCTTGATGGGATTAGGATTTGGAACACAATGAGTGGAGGCCGACTTACGACTCAGTTGGGTTGGGTGCCTAACACCTTCCTATTTCCATACCTAAACTCTAGACACGTGCTCTAGTAAAGATCAATCTTTCCACAAGGGCGCTAAATTTATGGTTCCTAGACCTAATCTATGTAGCAACTCTATTTTTCTTCGCCATGGTCCACTCGACCGAGGCGTACTTCCCATTGCACCCACAAATGTGTTTTAGAGAAAATATTAGCACATGTATTATCCACCATATCTCTTAAAAAAAAATTTCCCAATTTTCAGTAGTTCACACATGAAGAAAAACAGCATATACTAAAATGTACAGAGGGCTCAAAAATTAATCAATCAATTTTTAAATAAAGTTGAGTACCCAATTTAGCAAAGTCTATGCGTGTTGTGTGTGAAACCAAACTATGAGAGATATGATTGCAAAAATGCAAGATAGATAAAGAAAACAATGCAATGCATGTGAATCCAAACACAAATATTGCATGAAAAAACAGATTGGTCATGAATCTAAAAACTGAAAATTTTCCAGTTTCGATCAGTCAAAAGGAATTGAGTATCAATCAAAGAAATTTTCTAGAAATTTTTCATCCGTCGATCATCAATCAAGCATTGATCATAAGAGGCAGTGAGTTTTGAACACAAAAATTCATAGTTTCGATCAGTCAAGAGAGATTTTCGATCGGTCGAACAATGTAAACTTTAAAACTTTAAAAATCTAGAAAATTTATGCAAAAATACAACTTGAAAATAAGTTTTTAAGAATCGATGTATATGAACATGATCCAGAAAAATTTTAAAAACATAATGCCTCTTACATGCAAATATCAAAACTAATCAAGAAGTTAAAATCAAGGATTTTAAACTTCTAAACACATTTTTCTTCAATTCTCCACCAAAACAAAAAAAAATTCATTTACACGTCGAATCATATGCAATTAATGATGACCAGATTAGTCAACACACAATCAATATGTACTGAGTTTAGTATAGATTTGTGTGTAGTGTGTGCTACTAGCAAATGTACAAAGTACAGAATAGGCGATATGTAGATAGTAATCAAACAAATTTTCTACATCATCAATCACATTGGTTTGAAAGTGACATCATATAACTCTCACATCTCCTAGAAAATACGTTTGCAATCATGTAAAAGAAATTTGTTTCTTTTGCTTTTTCTTTTTCCTTATTTTTTTTTCTTTGAGCACAATCAATGATATCATGCATGGGCATATAGGAGATAAAAAAGAAAATACCCTTGTTACAATTTTTTTTTTTTTTAATTCTTTTGAGTATAACACCTCATTTAATCTTGTTGTGCAAGTGCTACACCTTACCGAACACGGGTTTTATAAATTACACACAGGTATTCAAGATTGGCGAGTAACAATGGTGAGATGGTTATTTATGCATTTCTCCTAGAATTTTCTAATCCTTACGATCAAAATCAAGATCATTTGTTTAAAAACTATAAAAAAAAAACTCACACAATTAAGCACTACATAGCACAAACTAGCAAAGTGCAAAAAATAGTTCATCAAAGCTAAACAAGGTACACAGTCATGAAATGTAAATTTCATTGGCTAACCTTAATTACACACTTCGTGGTGTGCAATACAAAAAAAAAATATATATATATATATATATATCTTTTTGGATTTTCAAAATTTTTATGACCAAAAAAAAAAAAACACACATTATGATAAATGAATAAAATGCAACAACAATGCATAACAGTGCTCAACTAAGCTACAAAGGGTACACAAACAAGAAATATCAATTTCTTAATTAACCCATGAGTACATGTACAAACTAGTACATATACAAAATCAAAAATAGCTTATGCACTCAGCTATGCAACATATATTTTCTATGTTTCTTTACAATATCAAGCATATTCTAAATCAAGAGAAAGATATCATAATTCAGGTAATCCTCAAGAAAAAATAAAACTAGACACAAAATAAAATATTTTTGTCTTTTTGAAAATTTTCAATGTTTTTGGTTTTTTTTTTTTTAATAAACAAAATAACCTAAGGAAAAAAAAAAAAACAACCAAAAACTGAAAGAAAAAATGTCCACAAATAATTGAAAGAATTAAATCAAGGATAGGTAAACAACACTCAGCTTAGCGAATATTTTCTCACCCATATAGCATGAGTCTTTGGCTTTATAAGTGAAAAATCATGAGAAGCAGAGTGTATTTGAGGGTTTCCAAAATTCTTCTAAAAGAGACTAAAATCCTTCAATTTCTTTTCATAAGCCAACAAACTTAAATTTCAATTTATGATAGTTAGGAAGAATGTGACCACGGACACCACAAATGTGACAAACATGAACAAATTTAGGAACATCAGTTTTCCTAGAGGGATTTCTAGTCACAGGCTTTGATTCTTTCCTCAACAAAGAACTATTCGGTCGAATATGACCAACAACACCAACAGTAATAGGTAGGCACAAAAACAGATTTCTTTTGCTCTCTAACAGGAGGTTTAGACATAGGATTAGAAACTTCAACGTCTACATCAGAACTTTTAACCTTTGTCTAACCTAGCAAAATAAGCATTTTCTTTATAATTCCTCTTGAAAGGAGGGATATAAACTTTGTTAGCTTTAGGCTCAATGAGAACAGAAACATATCTATCATCAACAACAGGCTTGGTATTAGACAAATATTCAGGTTTAGCTTTTGATGATACCAAAAAAATCACCAGTGAGCCACACGGTTCTCGCACACTCGAAACAACACCTGCACAACAAAAAGAGAAGACCTCGCAGAGAGCACCGGTGTGGTGCCGGCCAAATACCCTCCGAAGGTCAAGTTAGGACTTCTCACAACTCTAAAATGCTAAAGCGGGGTCAATTATGCGTACCTTAGCTAGTGAGGGTATTGGGGCTTTTATAGTAGTAGAGGATTGATCTCTTTTTCTTGGTGTAAAAGTCTTTTCCTTATAGGAGTCTTTGTGAGCGTATTTTGCGGAATCCTTTCCTTGTAGGAGTTTAACACTGAGTGTGATGTGCAAGATATTCCTTATATACCCATGTGTGGAAGCCAAGTCAAGGTTATGTCGGAACCGTCAGCTTTGTGCATCCCCTACAGCCTTGAGCCGTCAGCTTTCCAACGTCAACGAGTTGACCCTGTCGCCCTAAAGTTCTTGATTCCCTACTGTCACTTGCCAATGGACAAAAGCGAGGCTGATGGGTCTGGTTGGAACTTCGCTTCACGCCACATCAGGGTCGTCAGCTTCGCTTACTACCCTGTTAGGGTCGTCAGCTTCACCTATTCCCTTGTCGAGGTTGTCAGCTTCGACTACTCCCTCGTTGGGGTCATCAACTTCGCCTACTCCCTCGTCAGAGTCGTCAGAGATTCATATATCCCCTTCAGCTTATTCTCTTCAGCTTACTGTCTTTAGCTTACTATCTCCAGCTTGCTCTCTTCAGCTTGCTGTCTTCAGCTTACTGCCTTCAGCTTACTGCCTTCAGCTTATTCTCTTCAACTTACGGCCTTCAGCTTACTGCCTTCAGCTTAATGCTTCACCTTACTGCCTTCAGCTTACTGCCTTCGCTTAGTGTCTTCAGCTTACTGTCTTCAGCTTAATGTCTTCAGCTTACTGTCTTCAGCTTACTGTCTTCAGCTTACTGTCTTCAGCTTACGGCCTTCAGCTTACTACCTTCAACTTACTGCCTTCAGCTTACTCTCTTCAGCTTACTGCCTTCAGCTTACTGCCTTCAGCTTACTGCCTTCAACTTAGTTCTTCAGCTTACTACCTTCAGCTTACTGCCTTCAGCTTACTGTCTTCAGCTTACTCTCTTCAGCTTACTCTCTTTAGCTTACGGCCTTCAGCTTACTGCCTTCAGCTTACTCTCTTCAGCTTACTCTCTTCAACTTACTGTCTTCAGCTTACTATGCCCAAGATGCATCCGTCAGGTATGAGGTGGAGCTGTAGACTTTATAACAAAGTTGTCTCTCATGAATGAAGTTGACAACCTTGTTATGTCCGTCGCCTTTTTGTTTCGTCATGGGTTAATTACAAAATTACCCTTATCAGCTTTAAACTTAGATAACTTTTGTTCCAAACTTTTCATCTTTTCATCTTGAGAGGAAATTTGATTTCTCAAAAATTCATTCTTTTTATTAGATTCATCCAATCTCACAATCAATCTGCTTTTTCAAGATTACCCAATTTTAACTCTTCCTTGAATTTCTTAGTAATTTTCATAGATTTAATTGATTCCTTACGAAGAGTTTCACAAGCATTAATAAAATCAACAGAAACATTAGTGTCCTTTTTATTCAAATTATCATAGCCAAAAGCAAAAAGACACTTAAAATTATCCATGACAGCAAGGATCAAGGATCTCACTCAGGCCGTTAATCCAATCGGAGTAAATCTGCTCTGATACCACTTGTTTGTTTGTTTAGACCCCTTAAACAGATTAGTTTAACCTAATGAATTAGCCAAGTATTTACTTAGGTTAATTATGGGATATAGGTTAAACACATGCAAACATATTACTTGGTGTGGAAAAATAAAAAATAAAGTAATATGATAACCTAGGAAAACCAATGAAACCAACCTTTTCAATGTAAAAACCTAGGGAGGATTTAACCAAACTATCCTCAAGGTAAACAAATCCAGTATGATAGAATGGAAGATTACAATAGATTTGAACCCTAAATCTAAAGCTACCTTAAGTAGAACTTACTAACACAACCACGTGCAACTCCGACTCCATGAACACTTCTATCTTGGATTTGTTGAACACAAACTTCCCGTTTTTGACTTTGAGATCTGACTCAAACGTTTAGATCATCAACAGTTGTTGATCTTGTAGCAGTAACTTTAGATCTACCGGTTCTAATAGTATGAGAATGATTTCTAGTAGTAACTTTGAAAGGAGAAGGCACAGCACCTTTTAGATCTCACAAGAACACCTCCAAAGTCTTCACAAAATGTGTCTTAGGGTTTCCTTTATATATTAGGAGAATAGATCTGAAACTCTAATCACTTAATGGGCTTAATAGGCTGATGGGCTTTAATTAAATTCTGCATAACCCATCTTTTGATCGATCGAACTTCTTCTCTCGATCGGTCAAACCTGGCATGTTTCAAATTCTTGAACCTGCAACTTCCTTTTTTTCTTTTTGTATTCTAACTTGCAACACCTTGATATTAAAATGCTCCAAAAATCCCCCACTCATTTTTAATATTAAATATTTTTAGTTAAAGATAGATTACCAAGCAAAGATGAGTCACTATGCATTATAAAGGTGTGCTCTGCATTGAACCTTCACTTAGTAAAACAATGATCTCAACTCCAGAGTCGTTATGGTCTCCGACTTGAACTATGACTGCTTTGGGAAAATTAAGCGTCACTGCATATACATAACAACCGAGGTGTTGACATAAGCTTTTATAGCTAGCACTTTACGACCGAGTGCTGATCCTAGTTTCATGAGTATATTTGAGATTAAGTCAAATCTCATAGGGAGTGGCCCTACCCCCATACTCACATAGATGAAATTTTATCAAGGGTGATCCTTTATTTCCGACACTCCACTCATACGAGCTACAAATTTCATTAAGAGTTTTTTACTCAACATTTCCAAATTACAGGATAAATGCACTTACATCATAGGGATGAACAATTAAAAATTTATTTACAAAATAAATAATTAAATAGATAAATAAATAGTGCATTTCTTACAACCATCATATGATTCATTTTTCCCATTGAACCCAATTCTCAAGATCTCTAGTCCTTAGGTTGGGTATCCTTATACATGGCTCATAAATCTATGGACTTTAGTCCTATCCCCCTTGATGTATTCAAGACTCTATCTTTTGCCAAGGCCTTAGTAAATGGATTTGCAAGATTATCATTAAATTTAACATAATCCACAGTTATGATGGCACTACTCAAATAAGATCACATGGTACTATGCTTTCTTCATATAAATCCGGATTTACCGTTGTAATGACAGTTTTTAATTCTAGCAATTGTGATAGTGCTATCACAATGAATTAATATAGGTGGAATTGGCTTTTCCCAATGTGGAATTTCATATTATAAATTTGTAAGCCAATTTTCCTTCCTCTTCACTAGCTGAAGCTAATGCTATTAATTCAGTTGTTATTGTTGAATTAGCAATTATTGTTTGCTTTTTAGATTTCCTACAAATAGCTCCACTACCTAAGGTAAAAATATAACCAGTGATAAAGAGATAATCATCTGACAAAGTATTTGACATCACTAAAAGCTTTAATCACAGTAGGGTACTTTTTATAAAATAAGTCATAACTTTTGGTGTCAATTAAATATCTCATGACTCGCTCAATAGCTAGTCAATGATCTCTATTAGGCTTGCTAGTAAATCTACTAAGCACTCCTATTGCATATGCAATGTTAGGTTTAGTACAATCAGTAGCATAATACAAACTACCAATGATGCTAGCATAATCCTTTTGATTAAAAATATCATCATCATTATTCACAGAAAATAAATAAACAATAGAATCAAAAGGAGTAGCTACACTTTTGTGCTCATGAAAATTATATTTTCTCAAAATTTTCTCAACATAATGTGATTGATCAAGAAATATTCCATCACATGTTTTTTGTAATTTTCATGTCCAAAATAAAATTAGCCTCGCCAAGATCTTTCATATCAAAATGGCTTTTAAGCATATTTTTTGTCTCATTTATAACATGCATATTTGAGCCAAAAATCAACATATCATCCACATAGAGGCTAAGAATAACATCTAAATCATTCCATGATTTAGTATAAATATATTTATCACATTCATTTAATTTTAACCATTTTCAATCATGCAGGAATCAAACTTTTCATGCCACTGTTTAGGTGCCTATTTTAAGCCATATAGGGATTTAATTAGCTTACATACCTTGCTTTCTTAACCAAGCCCTACAAAGCCTTCAAGTTGATCCATATAAATCTCTTCCTCTAAATCTCCATTTAGAAAAAAATCAGTTTTTAAATCCATTGAATTTTCAAATAAAAAATTACAGCAATAGCAATTAATAATCTAATAAATG
Organism: Quercus robur; assembly: GCF_932294415.1. Lineage (NCBI taxonomy): Eukaryota > Viridiplantae > Streptophyta > Magnoliopsida > Fagales > Fagaceae > Quercus > Quercus robur. The sequence goes on from NC_065537.1 coordinate 16,085,178, forward strand.
TAATTCTTGTTACCGGAGAAAATGTTTCAAAGAAATCAAAATCAACTTTTTGTTTGAAGCCTTTTGCAACAACTCTAGCTTTAGACTTATCTATTGATCTATCTGGTTTTAACTTTCTTCTATGGTCTTACAACCTAATGGAAAATCTACTAATTTCCAAGTTCTATTAGAAATTAGAGATTCTATTTCATCATTTAAAGCCTCTTTCCATAATATAGTATCAAGTGATGTTAAAGCTTCTTTTAAATTTTGGGGATCTTCCTCAATATTAAATACATAATAATTAGGACCAAAATCTTTTTCAACTCTAACTCTTTTACTTCATCCAGGTTCTATTCCAAAAAAAAAAAAAAAAAAAAAAAAAAATTGATTTTGTAAATGAAAAGTAGAAGAACTAGGTTGTGACAAAATATTTTCTTCACCCCCACTATTTTTCAATTTAAAATTAAATTTCTTCATGAAAAATTGCATCACCAGATTCAAAAATTACTTTTTTTTCAAGATCAAAAAATCTATAGGCTACATTGTTAATCACATGACCAAGAAAAGCACAGGTAACTCTTATATCTAATCTAGGTATTTTAGGGTCAATAAACCTTACATAAGCAAGACAACCTCATATTCTCAAATATCTCAAATTTGGGTTATGTCATTTCCACATCTCAAAAGGTGTGGTATGTGATTTTTTTATGTGGCACCCTATTCAAAATATGACATGCAGTTAAAATTGCTTCATCCCATAAAATGTAAAGGTACACCAAATTCAATTAACATGGTATTTGTTAATTTAATTAAGATTCTATTTTTTTTTTTCAGCCACACCTTTAGAAGCAGGTGAATATGGTGCAGTAGTTTCATGGATAATTCCTAAAGACTAGACAAAGGGTTTGAATGCACTTGATTCATACTCACGATCTCTAGTACTTCTTATTCTTTTTATTTTTCTACTAAATTGATTTTCAACTTCTTTTAAAAAAATCTTGAAATTTTTCAAAAGCATCTTTTTTATTTTTTGATAAGCCAAAAATGTATTGACCCATTTGGTAAATTAATCAATTAATTATCCAAGCGAATTAATTAGATTCAATTATATGCAATAAGCGTGGTAACACAAACAAATTACCAACTAAGTTAAACGCAACAGAAAATAAATTTGACAAAAGTGATTTGTTTACGAATGGGGAAAAGCACCGAGGCAAAACCCCATTGGGTGAATTTAAGGTCACCACTTCTAAAAATCCACTATTATCAAAACAAGCGGTTACAAGTAAAAGAAATCCCAGTACCTAATACCAACCTACAGTTGAACCCTTACCTTAATACCCAATTGGACATGTAATGTAGCGGTAATCTCTCCTTTCAATGCACGAATCCTAGTACGTGACTAACCAATGATGCAAAAATCACAGTACATGACTAACACAACAACTTGAGGAAGATGTTGGTTACAAAGTTCTTCAGTTCATCCAACAATGAAGATCAAGAAGCTCATTGGTTACAAAACCCTTAGTGCAAAGACGCAGTAGCTTCTAGAGAGAATATGATGAACTAGAGCAAATTGTCTCCAGTCACAATATGCATGTATTATCACTTTGCTTCACTTGAGACGGCCCTTAAAATAATCCTTATATACGTATAGGGTTGTGAGAAAAGATACCCTATACAAATACTCAAGGATATGTGTGAAATCAGATCTAGAATTTCTGATTTTGTAATTCTCAACAGATTCAGCTTCTGTTGAGCTTTAACATTAATTCTTGATAGAAATGATTTTGCCGAGACATTTGTCGAGCTTTAATAAACAGCACTTCTTCACCTGTTTCTTGGTCAGACTTGCATGGTTTCGATACTAAACTTGAACACTTGTTTCTTAAAGTACTAAGTCCATCCTAGATCTACCCAATTACAAGCAAAGTGCAAGTTGTCAAAGGATTAGCCAATTACATCAAATAAACAGTTGTATATTTTAAGAAATCATCAATAAAAGTGATAATATATCTATTTCCTCCACTAGTTAAATTTCCCTCAAATTCACATAAATTAAAGTGAATTAACTCAAGCAATTCGGTATATCTTACAACACTTTTATGAAGCCTTTTTGTAATCTTAGCTTGACTACAAGTTTTACCTTTTTCAAAAAAATTTAACAGTCTTGGAATTAATCCTAAACTATTCATGATTCCCACATATCTACTATTTATATGACACAAATGAACATAACAAAAATTAATAGAAGAAAGCATATAAATTGAACTAATAGATGCTTTGTTATTCTCAACATTTAATTTAAACATCCCATCACAAGCATAACTCTTGTCCACAAATAATCCATTTTTAGTGATTACATAATTATCAGATTCCATTGTCTGATTGAATCTAGCCTTGTTAAGCAAAAAGCTTGACATCAAATTCTTCCTCATGGATAGAGAGTAAAGCACATCTTTCAATATTAGCACACATCCAAAAGTGAATTTCAAATCAACCTCACCACTCCCAAGAACCTTGGTTTTGCTAGAGTCACCAAGCATAATAGTTTTTTCTTCTTCAAAGGAAATGTACAACTTGAACCAATCTTTGTCATAGCAGATGTGCCTATTATCACTAGAATCTACCCGCCACCCTTCAACATATTGCACCATATTGATGTCTGTAATCATAGCCACTAAAGGCTCTTCATTTACGTTAGCTTGTGGAACAAATTCACGTTTCCAAAATTTGAAAAATTGAGCAATATGCCAACTCTTGCCATAGACAAAACAAGATCTGTTAAATTGATCTTGTGAAGGGTGTCTTTAGTTCTCATTGTTATTTTTATTTGGGTTTCCCCTTCCTTGGAGTCTATTATTATTTTTGAAACTTTCTTTTTAGGCTTCAATTGACCATTTCTAGGAAAATGATTTTTGGGCATATTATTGGTAGAAATAAGGTTTACCTTCGTGGTGGAATTATCATCGCTCCCTTGTATCATGAGTGCATCTTGTCCTCTAACCTCCTCCTCCACACAGATGCATGTGATCAAAGCCTCCAAGGATGTCTCTTTTTGTTTGTGCCACAAAGTCTTTTAGAACTCCCTCCAAGATTGTGGTAGTTTATCCACAATGTCAACTACCACTAGATTATCTCCAATCTTGAGATCTCCAACACTCTCATTTGGTTTCTCTTGTGTAGGCTCCGTGTGTTTGATTTTCCTTAAAATTGTTGGTGCAAACACAATAATAATGAAAATAATACAAAGAGAAACTAAATAATAATTCTAAATATTATTTATTTGATATTAGAAAATACACAACCCTATTTGGATTGAGGCACGGCACTCGCTTTCTTTAAGGAGATTCAAGCCTTTAGTTGACTAAACTTTGTAATTAATGCAAACCTTCTTTAACTTGTCTCCCCTAAGATACGACAGCCCAACAAATGTCGTATGGCACCTCTTTCCTTCACCTCCCCCTTGCGTACGTATCTAGCCCAATATCTAAATCAATACATATTAGCCCATTAATCACCAAATTCCATAGTTTTCAGAACCGGACCGGACCGGAAGGTCTCCGTGAAAACCGGGAACCGGGATGAAAATCGGTTTTTTAAGCCTAAAGAACCAGATTTTTTGTTAATTCCGTGAACTGTTAAAACCGGGGTTGGACCGCACGAACCGGTGAGAACCGTGCGGTCCAACCCCTTAGCAATTTATTTTTTTTTACAATTTTATTCTATTTAATTAAATTATCTATCTCTTACAAGGAATAAAAAAAATTATAATTAAAATCCTTCAAAGATATTCAAATTTACTTCAAAAATTAATCATAAATTTTAATTTTTTCATGGTTATTATTTTATTTTATTAAATTTCTTATTTAATTATTAAATATATGCTTGAAAATCATTAAATTTCCCTCACATATATAGATATATTGTCAATTTTGCTAGTTTTGTAAATTTAATATCTATATTTAGGCTTTAATTAATTATTAAATTAACTATGACATCATCACAGTTCGACCTCGGTTTGACCTCAAAAACCTTGAACCTCTCCCTTTTACGGTTCAATGAACGGTCCGGGTCTGAAGATTGTCTCTCTCCTTTTCAATGTGGGATTAAACATTTTCACTAACTTTTTATCTTCCACATTAACTTCGACCGACCAAAATCGCAATCTCAAGATTTTTTCTGCAAAATTCTATTTCAATCTAAACAGTACAAAAATGTTTAGGGTTTTAAGTGAAACATTTCTTGATATAAAAGGATAGCCCTAACTACATTTTAGAGGCTTTTGGAAGTCTTGTGAGTTACTCGTGTGAGATCTAAGAGGTTCCGTACCTTCTAACTCAACAAGCATCTACTTGATCAAGAGATTTACAATTAAGAACTGGTGAAACCAAGTTGCTGCAAAAGATCATCTAATAACTATGATCTAAAACCTTTGAGTGGGATCTCAAAGTTACAAACAGGAAGTTTGTGTTCAACAAATCCAAGATAGAAGAGTTCATAAAGTCGAAGTTGCACGTGGTCGTGTTAGTAAGTTCTACTTAAGGTTGCTTTAGATTTAGGATTAAGTCTATTGTAATCTTCCATTCTATCATAGTGGATTTGTTTACCTTGAAGATAGTTAGGTTAAATCCTCCCTAGGTTTTTACCTTGAAACGTTTGGTTTCATTGGTTTTCTTGAGTAATCATATCGTTGTCTTATTTATTTTTCCACACTACATGATATGATTTATTACTGTTTAATCTAAATCTCATAATTAACCTAAGTAACTACTTCGCTAATTCATTAGGTTAAACAATTTGTGTGTTCATGGGTCTAAACAAACAAACAAGTTTATTAATTTTCATTGTAATTCCTTTTTCTATGCAATTCCTAGTATGTTTCTGCCATCTCTATCTTTCTATACTTTTCTTATTTTAGTTAGTTTTTTTCTCCCCTAAATAAAACCTATCACTTTCCTCATCCTTTTTAACAAAATGTTCGTGCAAAAATATTCATAGCAAGAGCTAAAAATAGCATCAAACAACTACAACAAGACCACAAATTTCTTGAAAAGAACCTCTAATTATTTTTAGTTCAAGTACTTTGTATCTCATGTTCCAATTTTACTTGATGTTTTTTTAATCTTTTTTAAATGTTCGTTGATTTTCAAACAACCTCATCACCTAAGATACAACCTAATTATCTTAACACTAAGGATAGACTTCTACAGACTTAGGACTTGTATTCGATGTGGTTGCCGAATATGTCCTTATCTCTATCTCTTGTATTTAAGCTCAAACTAGTATGAGGATTAGTATCAGTAGAATCCTTAACGGGGCTCAAGCAATCGCAGCATAGACAATTATGTTTTTGATTTTGAAACTTTTCTTTGAGGAGTTGAGTTGTTACTCCATAAGATCAAAACAATGTGATTTGATATTTCTTAATTATCAAAACCATGGAAATGGTTGGTGGAGCTATTGGATTTGTATGTATCAGCTTCTTTTTTTTTTTTTTTTTTTTTGTTGGTTTAGAGGGCGGATTCATTAATTCTTTAAATTTTATTTTTGCCCAATAGATTTATCCTGAAGATCCCATGTTTTGTTTTTAACTTTTAAGTTATTCTTAGATTTCATTGCAACAGCACTTAATAAATTAGATACGACTAATCTCCACACAAAGATAGAGATTTGGGCAAATTTTCAATTTCTTGATTCTCAAAAATAAAATAAAAAATAAATAAATTCTGATGCCTTTTCCTTCATTCATGCTTGAAAATTTTGTTAAGAAGGGATGAGGTTTTATTTAGGGGAGAAAAAAATAACTGAAGTAAGGAAATAGTAGAAAGTTGAGAGAGTAAAAATGTATAAGGAATTGCACAAAAAAAGAAATCACAATAAATGACTTAATGGAGCATTTAATAAAGAGAGAAATAATGAGTATGCTATTAATTTGGTAAATATTTAATAGATGTAATGGATAATAGAATTTTGTTATTAACCATTTGATCTTTTGGAAATCAATGGCTTAAAAAATGTGTAACTCTTGTGGAGTTACATCAGGTGCAACTTGAACTCATTTCTATATAATTCAAATTTGAATTGAATACCTAGAAGGATAATTATGGTATGTTCCTATATAAATCGAGACACATAGTGCAAAATTGGACTATAATTTGGGATTCTAATTTGACTTTCTCTCAGTTTTTCCTATTAATATATAGATATAGATTCAGATTTGAATTGAACACCTAGAAGGATAATTATGGTGTGGTTCCCACATAAATCTAGACACATGGCGCAAAATTAGACTCTAATTTGGAATTCTAATTTGTCTTTCTCTAAGCTTTGCCTATTAATATATAGATGTAGATTCAGATTTGAATTGAACACCTAGAAGGATAATTATGGTATGCTTCCCACATAAATCTAGACATATGACTCAAAATTAGACTCTAATTTGTAATTCTAATTTGACTTTCTTTGAGATTTACCTATTAATATATACTCCATCCGTCCTACTTTTTTTGTCCTGTTTAAAAAATCAAACTTTTTAAAAATGTATAAGTTTCCAAAACTATCCTTAAAAAAATTTATCAAAAAATTGAATTAGTAAATTAATAAGGGTATAATAGGAATATTAGTAAATTAATGACTTTTATTTTTAGAAACAAGACAATATTTTAGGACATCTCAAAATAGAATAAAAGACAAAAAAAGTGGGACGGAGGAAGTATATATATATATATATATATATACATATAAATCCACCTATAATATCCAACACTTGAATTCATCACACAAGTCCCTTAGATCCACACCAATAATATCCAACACTCATAGACAAACCTTGAACCCTTAGATCCACACCCAAAAAAATGGCTCCAAGCTTCAAAGATGGAAACTCACTATTTGACTTTGTTGTTCGAGATGGCAATGGTGTTAAAGGCTTAGTGGACTCAGGCATATCTAAGGTTCCTGACCAATACATTCAACCACAACAAGAGAGAATAGACAAACAAAATGGCATATCACATGAACTTCCTCCAATTGATTTATCAAAGCTTGATGGGCCTAACCATGATCAGGTGGTGGAAGAGATTGCTAGTGCTGCTGAGAAACTTGGGTTCTTCCAAGTTGTGAACCATGGCGTGCCTGTGGAATTGCTTGAGTCTCTTAAAGATATGGCACACAAGTTCTTTGCCCAACCACCTGAGAAGAAAGCTATTTACTGCAAAGATGTGAGCCCCAGCCCAAACGTGAAGTATGGAACAAGCTTTGTGCCAGAGAAAGAGAGAGCATTGGAGTGGAAAGACTATATTAGCATGGTATATACCAATGATGCTGATGCTCTTAATCATTGGCCAATGGAGTGCAAGTAAGATTTTCTATATTTACTCTTAGCCTTATTGAGTAGTACTATGAATTTTGTACCTCCGATCCCCCAAACCAAAAGTTTCCTTTTTGATATAACCAACTATACACATCTTATACCACTTTGATGTTATTACTTTTTCTAGTTGAAGTTAGAGTTTTTAATGGTACTTGAGAACAAGATACGAGACTGACACAAGTTCACTAGATACGAGATTGTCTAGCTTTATGTTACATATCATCGTAAGATAAATTTAGAGTTGCGGGATAAATTATACATACCTCCAGTCATAGTTGTTTTAAGTGATTGGAGAAAAAGATGACTCACTATATGACCGTTTATTTTTATATGTGTTATAAGATATTTTGAAATTACCAAATTCAAAGGGGAGAGAATTCAATATGAAATGGAATAGGAATGACTCAAAATTTGAACTTCTAGGGACTTAAGTTGAGTAACCATGTCCCTCATTTCCATAATGTGCTCACGCATATTCTTGGAATAGTCAAAAGTTTTACTTGAAAACCTTTTCATCAAAATGCTTGCCAAAACCTTATCAAATTAATGAACTGTTCTTCAATGGCTTTCATAAAATCCTTAACCTTATTATATTCAGGAATAGAACCCCTAATGTTCTTATTTATATGGGATTTTATGAACATTAAACTTAAGCGATTAGATCGCTCCCACTATTCATAGTCAAGTTTATCATTTGGTGCACTTGATTCCGTGTGGACAAGTGGTTCATCCACACACAGAGCCAAATCAAGATCCATGCATCCTAAAGAAAATATGAAACTTTCTTTCCAGTTATTGTAGTTATCACCATTTAACATTGGAACACATGAAGAATCAGTTATATAAGTAGTAAGAATTGCTGCAATAACCAAGAAAAAATAAATTTTAATGATATGAAATATAAACCTTAATTCTAAATCAACCAATGTCAATTTAGTAGTAAATTCTAACCTTCCTATGGGTAGAGGTGCATCACACATGAATTTACTAAAATACTTTTATTAATAAGACTAGTAAATATAAACAATAAGAATAAAATTTTCCATACCTATGGGCCTAGGAAAATTATTTTCTTAATGCCTAATTCATCATCTTATTCCAATTAAATCATAAAAATAATAACCTCCCTATGGGGCCAAGTTATTGTTTTTCACGAATTAATTACAATTTAGATGTCTTTGTTCTTAATAAAGTATTATAAAAATTAACTTGATGTGATTATCATTACAGCTTAAGATGCGATGGATATTCTTAAGTCATTTTGATATTCACCCCTTCAAATGACATCATAAAGATAAATTAAACATCATATTGATCACATCAATTAAAATAAACCATAAAATGATATTTAAAGACAATATAAGTTTAAGAAACTGTAAGTACACTAAAAACATAATAAATTTTAACTATGTAATGATCAAATTTTCATATATAGTCACAAACTTTATAAAATCACTGCACACTATATGTAAGTCAGACAATATAAGTTCTACTAGCCCAAACCATGTTTTATTTCAATCAAAGAAACATAATAATCTATATGCAAAGTTATCACAACAAATGTCCACTTTCAAAAGAAGCTTAAATTTGAAAAACCAAACATAATCTCCATAGAAACATTCGGCCAATGCCAAATGCAAAAGGAATAATTTTTTTTTCCATAGATAGTTGCCTATATTCGAAAACTGTCTCATATTAAAGTCATCCAACCCAAACGATGGTATATGTTATTTTAGTGATAAGCTTCAACACTATATGCTATGACCCATACATGAGATACAAGGCATAAAACTTAACATTATTCCACGCCTCTTAAAATTGGGTTTGCTAACGTTAGTTAAAAGGCCAAATTTTGATGGCATAGTTAATTTAGCCAAAAGGTCCCAGCACAAAAGAATATGCAATACAAATACTTTATATCTTGAGATCCATATGTGCATCAAAAATTTAGCCAAATCATAGAAAAACCTATGAATGAAAAAGTTACTAAAAATTATAGTATGAAGGAGCTCTGAAACCAAATGAAAGATAAATTTAGAGTTGCGGAATAAATTAAACATATCTCCAGTCATAGTTGTTTAAGTGATTGGAGATAAAGATGACTCACTATATGATAGTGTATATAAAAGGATCTTCTAATCTATGGCATTTACCTCACACATCCTTTTAATGGAAACACAAGCTATATATATAGGCTAGACTATGGACCTTTTTAGATGAAAATTTTCATAACTCTCCTTCTATCAAGGAACTTAAAAATTGTAACTTCATGGGGTTTTATTAACCAAAAAAGTATACCAATTGAGAGTTACTAAAGGATGTTACACCTAACATGTAACTTTCACAAATAGAAAACTTAAGACATGAAATAAGAAACTTAAGAAATGAGTTTCATCTTCACTCAAATGTGGGTCACATAAAATTCTCTTTGAGGAGATATAATCCTACAATCATCTCTAAAGTTTTCTTACTTCCTCTTTTTAGGGAAGTGGCACTTGAGTTCCTGAACAAATCAATCAAGATGGTAAGAAAATTAGTGGAGATTTTGCTTGGGAAACTTGGAGTGACAGTAGAAGATTCAAGAATTGATGCCTTCATTGGTTTAAAAATGATTAACATGAACTTCTATCCAGCATGTCCCAACCCAGAGCTCACAGTTGGTGTAGGAAGACACTCAGATATGGGCACACTTACTGTGTTACTACAAGATGGGATTGGTGGTTTATATGTGAAAGTTGAAGAAGACATAGATGCAGGAAAAAAGGGAGACTGGATAGAGATCTCACCTATCCCCGGTGCACTGGTCATCAACGTTGGAGATACGTTACAGGTTCATTTTCTAAAATTCAAACTTCTTACCAAGTCTTCATTTGTTTTACTAAAATAATTATTACCAAATAGACACATTTTCTTTAGCACTGATTTGTTTTAATGCAATTCGGTGCTAGTGGAGCGGGCGACTCTAGGCTTAGATAAGTTAGGCCACTATATAAGGTCTCCATTACAAAAATATCCTAAAAATTATGAGTTGTGTTACGAACACCAGCAAATTGTGGTAAGATGTTAGTGTTTTATAGGTGAAAATAAAATAATAAAATATTAAACTAGGACCTACCACAATTAAAAACAAGAATGTTGTAAAAATGTTGTGAAATTTTGAAGTATCCATAGAATTTCTAAAAAACTAAAGGTCAATAACTTGTTTTATTAAGAAAAATAATTATGGCATAAATACATTTTTGTCCCTATATTTTGGACCTATTTTCAATTTGGTCCTCAAATTTGTGCTTTCATTTTGGCCCTTATATATTTAAACTTCTTGTTATTTTGGTCCCTATTGTCATCTAACTTACGGAAAACACCTAATATTACAATCGTAACTATTGTCAACCATGTAAGCATTTTTTGTAATTGAGATGATGGAATGATCTAACATAACAGCAAGTTTAAAAATATAAGGAACAAAATGAAAGTTATAAAAATCTGACGACCAAATTAAAAATATGGTCAAAATTTAGGGACCAAAAAAATGTGTTTGTGCCAAGATTTTTTATTTATTTATTTAAGTTTTGTATCTTTAGACATATTGTGTCTTTAAATACTTTATATTTAATGCTAATTTGAAAACAAATGGAGTGTAGTCCCAGCTAACTCCTAATTAACCATTAATTTCTCTACATGTTCCTTGTTAGATACTAAGCAATGGACGGTACAAAAGTGCTGAACATAGAGTTCGTACTACAAGCACCCAATCAAGAGTTTCAATCCCAATATTTACCATCCCTAAACCAACTGAGAAGATAGGGCCTCTGCCTCAAGTTGTGGAAATAGATGGGGTGGCTCGCTATCGGGAGTTTGTGCTTCAGGAATACATGAACAACTTTTTTGCGAAAGCTCATGATGGAAAGAAGTCTCTTGATTTCGCTAAGCTTGATTCTGTTTGATTAATCCTTGATGCACAAACTCTCATTTACTTCCATGTGACTATACTAATCCACATTGTGGTTCACTACTCTCTCTCTCTCTCTTTTTTAACTTATTTTTTGCAATAAGTGGCAATTTAAATCTTGATTCTTCTTATAAAAGAATAAAGTAATACCATTAAATTGTAAGGATTTTGGTGCGGTTCACTACTCTTTGATTCCCTATCAATGATGAAGTCTTAGCTTTATAAGCATCAATTATAATCTTATCATCAATGAACTTCTTTGTTGCAATAAGTGGGAAGGACTATTTAAATATTGATTCTCCTTGTAAAAGAATCAAGTAATACCATTAAATTATAAGGATTTTGGGGGTAGTTCACTAATCTTTGATTCCCTATCAATGATGAAGTCTTAACTTTATTAGCATTAGTGGGTTCCAATTAGTTCAACTAGTAAAGTCTCTGATAATTGAATAGATTTAGGGTTCAATTCCTGCTTACATGAAAAACATATTGATGTTATGGTCTGATGATAAAAAGTTATCATAAAAATATAAAAAAAAAAATTTAAAAATCTTTATTAGCATCAATTATAATCTTATCATCAATTAACTCCTTTGTTGCAATAAGCGTGGGAAGGACGATTTAAATATTGGTTCTCCTTGTAAAAGAATCAAGTAATACCATTAAATAGTAAGGATTTTGGGGGTGGTTCACCACTCTTTGATTCCCTATCAATGATGAAGCCTTAAGCTTATAAGCATCAGTTATAATCTTGTATATCATCAATTAACTCCTTTGTTGCGATAAGTGCAGGAAGGACGATTTAAATATTGGTTCTCCTTGTAAAAGAATCAAGTAATACCATTAAACTATAAGGATCTTGGGTGCGTTCATTACTCTTTTTATTATGTCATGCTCCAAAAAGAACTCCTTTCATGAAATAATGAAATAAGAATATATAGTGTGTCAAGTTGAAGTTAAATAAGGATCTTGGAGTGGTTCACAGTTCACTGCTCCTTTTATTATGTCATGCTCCAAAAAGAACTCCTTTCATGTAATAATGAAATACGAATTAATAGCGTGTCAAGTTGAAGTTAATATAATAGTCATCAAAGTTTTTGTGGTTTTTTTTTTTTTTTTTTATTTTAAGAATGAAAAACGTGCTGTTTATTAATCAAGAAGAATGGAAATCAGACAATACAAAAGAAAAAATATCTGGTAGAATAGACTCTATCCAAATCTATAAAGGAAAAGAAAGTCTTACTCTCTAGTTAAGGCCTGTGTAACTACATTGCCTTACCGTACAACATCAGAGAAAGAATAATTTTGTAAAGAGATTACAAAAGACTGAATGTCTTTTATGATATGCCCACCTTGTGAATTTTCCATACCCCTCCCCTGCAAAGATATTACAACCATGTCAGAGTCCCCTTCAAAGATTGAATTGTTGAAACCAGTATCAAGCGTGAAACTAATTGCTCTCCTTGCAACCAATAGCTCCAAAATTTCTACAGATGCAAGTTTCTTAATCTTCTCAGAAAGGGCCACCATGACCTTGCCTTCACAGTTCCGAATAACCACTCCAATACTAGCCTCATTGGACTCTCCAAACACTGCACCATCAAATTTAGTCTTCACATTTTCTGCAATAGGAGCACTCCAATTTTTCATAGCAACCCAATGCTCGTTGAGAGGAGCACTGTTCAAGTGTTTGAAGTCTTGAATGTAATCCTTTGCGAAGCTAGATATTCTGTCCAACAGGATAGAAGGTTCTTGAATGCAAGATTTGTTTCGATGGTACCAAACTGACCATGCTGTAGTTACAAATAAAGGAACTAAATGTGGCTTCTCTTAGACCAGCTTTAAAACCTCTGAAAAACAACCTGACATCACTCGAGACCTATCCACCCAACAAAACTCGGAAGCCCAAAATGATTGCAATTTATCACATCCCCACAATGCATGGAGAACATCTTCAAATTCTGTAGAACAGCGGTGACACACCGATTCTAGGAGTATTTTCTGCTTCACTGTAGACACCTCATTTTATACCCGATTAATAAACTTTAGTCCCTAGTCCCAATGATGAGCTTGACACGTCTACAAAAGGCAACTGAAGTTATTTTGATAGTTTGGAAGTAATCACAACTCAAAAATACTCAAATCGCTTTGAAAATGATGTTGAAAAATGACATTTTCTCACTGTTTTGAACATAAATCTCGATCCACAAAGGCTATTTAAGTGAGGTTTGTTTCATTGGAAAGTAGACATCCTAGGCTTTAATTTGAACACAAATGTTACCTAATTTGGACTTATATTGAGTGAGTTATGACCATTTGAAGTCGGACCAACCCAGTAGTCAAAATTAGGGTTTTTAGGGACACATGCTTGCGTATGCACACTGCATTATAGAACTTTAGAACATCAGCTTTTAGGGCCCAAAGCCTCCCTCTTTGTGAGCCCCGGCCCCTAGACTCTTTGAAACATCCAAAACCCTCTAAATGAGTCTAAAAACCCTAGTTTAAACTTATAAATACAATCTTATGCCTCCAAACTCAAACCCTAGCTAGAGAGATTGGATTTTTGACCTAAAACTCTTCCAAAAATCTTTCTTTCTCTGAATCTTAGGCACACACAACGGCTAGCACGTTTTTTGGTCCTTCAAAAAACCTCTTTCTAATGGTCTCAAGGCATAAACTATTTTTTAATCTCTTTCAAAACATTTTTCAAACAATCTTTTCAAGAATATCTTTTCATTTTGAGTTGTGATTACCTATGAGCTATTGAATCCTTTGGTTATCATTGAATCTTGTTGTGTAGGCACTGAGAGGCTAGTTAAATATCAACTAAGTTGTATTCTATAAGCAAGGTGAGTCTCTCTTCATGGCTTTTCCTTATTTTGGATCTTTTATAACTTGTGTTCTTATTGTTCTTAATTGATTTATTTGTTATACATGCTTATAAATATGTTTTTCTTTGTTTGATTTTGTTTTGTTGTGTCTTACCATGTTTTGAATGAAGGGTTGAATTAATATATTAGAAGCATGTTAGGTTTTGTTTGATTGTTGTTTGGTTGTGCTTTACAAATGTGTTTCTGGGCATGTATACGTGTGCATGCTTCATGTATGCGCACGCATACTCGTGCCCAAAAACATAGATTTAGGGTTCTTGCTTTTTTGTTTGTTTTGATTAGTTTTAATCACATGTTTAGGTCTTATTAAGTCTAGCTTTCACATGCTTAGGTCTAAGGTTAGTAGAATAACTTGTTTCACATGCTTGGATTGATAGATTCATGATTAGGGTTTATGATTTGATGAACCACATGAACATTCATGAGAACTTGAACATGCATTGATACATAGGTGCTGAGGTTTTATGGTGCAGAGAGGTAAGTGAAGTAAGTCATGCATAATTATATGAACATGCATTTGATTTGGTTGATGAACATGATGAATATGCTTGATGATTAATGCCTTGTTGATGTTACTACCTTGGATGCGCTTACTACCCTTGGATATATATTGCTAGATGAATGGTAGGGTTTTATGCTATGGATGAGTGTGGGACATATGCCATGTTTGGATGTTAGATGCATATTAATGTGTGTTAGTTTAGAATAACATATTAGAGGATCCTTAGATGGGATTAGGATTTGGAACACAATAAGTAGAGGCCGACCTACAAATCGGGTGGGTTGGGTGCCTAAAACCTTCCCATCCCCATACTAAACTCCAGACATGTGCTCTAGTTAAGATCAGTCCTTCCACAAGGGCGCTATATTCATGGTTCCTAGACCTAATCTAGGTGGTGACTCCACTTTTCTTTCTCCTCCATGGTCCACTCGGCCAAGGCGTACTCCCCCCCATTACGCCCACATTCACCAAATTTTCTGTGTTGGCAAAGAGTTTGTGCAGGCCTTCCAGATGAAGTGCTTTATCTTTCCTAGAAATTTCAATTTCCATAAACTCTTCAAAAAAGTCTTTTGTGCTTTGGAAATCTGGGGGCTGGTGGGATCAATACCAGGAACTTCACAGAGAAGTTTATGCCCTAATTTGACTGAATCATTTCCTGATTTCTCTTTGGGCCAGATGAGAATATTAGGTTGAGGAGTAAAGCATAAAGGCAATGATTTTATGTGCTGGGATTCGGGTGGATAGAAGCATAAAAATCGATCAAGTGCGTATCCCACCAACCCGTAGCAAAATTGATCAAAGTGTTAACAATTGCTTCGGCTACTAGAAGATTTTGGGGAGAAAGTATTCTGCCTCCATCTATGTTTAACAACCAGGCATCATGAAAAATACGAGTAGATTTTCCTTTACAAATTCTCCATCTAGAACCCCTCTCAATCAACTTCTTAGACCAAAAGATACTTTTCCAAGCAAAAGAGCCCGAAGACAATTTAGCTTCAAAGATTGAACAATTTGGGAAGTATTTTGCCTTGAAAACTCTATAAAATAGAATATTTGTATCTTAAATCAAACGCCTAACCTGCTTGGCCAACATTGCTTCGTTAAATTTGCAAAGGTCTTTGAAACCTGCCCTCCATCCATCTTCAGTTGACACAAAACCTCCCATTTTTTCTAGTGGATTTTTCTTCGATCCCCCCCTTATCCCCACCAAAATTTATGAATAAGCATCTCTATGCCTTGACAGAGACCTATAGGTAATTTGAAACAACTCATTGCAAAAGTGGGGATAGCTTGAACCACAGCCTTTGACAAAACTTCCTTCCCTACTTGTGAAAGTAATTTTTCCTCCCAACCCTGAATTTTTCCCATACTTTGTCTTTGATGTAATTTAAGCTTGTTTTTTTGGTTTTGTACTTCAAGAAAGTTACATATATAAATGGGCTTAAGTTAGGTATAGTTTTTTAAGAGTAGTAAATTTAAGGTGGTCGATACCGTACCGGCCGGTATGTATCGTACCGGTACATATACCGGTATCGAAATGACAACATTTCGTACTGGTTTAAAAACTAGCCGTACCAGTCATACTAGCCAATTTTGAGCATTACTAGCCGGTACCGGGTGTACCGACCTACATAGAATAAAGCTTTTTTTTTTTTTTGGTAATTTTTGAATTTTTGTAAAAGCAAAATGGTAACTTATTTGTATTAACTTATTAGTATTATTTGTTTTCTTAGTATGCAATGAACAATTAAGCTTTCTATTTTTTATATTGTGTTTTTTTATTTCTTTTAATTGATGCTAAAGTCTAAAATCATGAATAATTTGTTCTGAATTGAGGTAATGTTTTATGATAAAATTTTAATATATATATATATATATATAATGGTAAACCTGAAACGGTACACCGATATTGACCGATACCAAAATATATCGTTCCACTGGTCAAACCGGTACAGCTTCCGATACAAGATTGACTCCCTTGAGTAAATTACATTTATCAATTAAACTCAAATGGACATTAAATTTAATTGTCCTTGAAAAGTATAATATTATTTGCGTTTCATTGATCAATATAACGATGTTTAAATTTAATTGTAGAACTTTTATTATACTAGATAAAAATTCTACTTTAACCTAATCTAAGGTTGTGTTTGTTTCAGATGTAATTAAATTTTGAAATTGTTTTACACCGTTGTTGGTGTTTGGCAACATAGGAAATTATAGTCAAACTAAAAATAGATTTCTGTTGACCGTAAAATACCCACCCTACACCCATAAATCATTTTACACGTTCAATTTTCACTCTCCTCAGAAAATTCCTATCCTCGCTCTCTAAAACTTACTCATGCCAAGCCAAAGTGGAAGGAGGGGAGAGAGCTAACACACCCGAAGAGAGAAAGAGAAAGAGAAAGAGAGAGATTGAACCTGGTCTGATCGTCGCTGCAACCTAAAGCCCGTCATCGCCACCCTCTAGATCACCTCATCCTCCTCTTGATGTCGTCATCGCCGCCCTCTGGGTCAAATCATCTCCTCTCGATCTCGTTGCCGCCGCCCTCTGGGTCAAATCGTCTCCTCTCAATCTCATCTCCGCCATTCGCTAATTTGCTTTCTCTCTCTTTCCCTCCAACCAACCAAGGTCGGATCAGACACTGCATGTCACCGATCTAGTGCCTTCACTCAAGAACCACACACTCTTCCACTCTCACTCAAGGCTCTCTCTCTCATCTCACTTTTCTCTCTGACCCAAACCAAGCCTCCTACTTATTTTTGTTTCTAATTTTCGTTTTCTTTTATCTCTAATTTTTTTGTTGTTGTTGCGATGGTGTGGGTGGTGGTGTTTTGGTGGTTTTGTGTTGTGTGGTGGTGGGTTTTGTGTGGATTGTGGTGGATTTTCTATGGGTGGTGATGGCAATAAAGCAATGGTAGCAGTTTTTTTCCTCTTCCCGATTTGGATTTTGTGCGGGTGGTGGTGGGTTGTGCTTGTCCTTGGTGGTGGTGGCTAGCGGCTAGCTTGGGCTTACATTTTCCAAAGAATAAAGATTTTTTACATCCTAGAACAAACACAAGAAATAATTATTTGATGTAATTTCCACAACACAGTCAAACAACAAAAAATGTTTTCCTTTACGTAAAATATTTTCAACTGAAAATATTTTACATATTGCCAAACACAGCCTAAGTGTAAATATTTGTAAAGCTCTCTTCTAAAGACTTGAACTTCGTCCCTTCCTCCCTTCTCACAAGAACTTTGTACTTATAGAGTGACCATTATGCTAAGACTCAAGAGTGCATAATAGTGCTGTATACAAAACTTAAGGAATTATACATAAGTTTTTCCTTAAATATATTTGAATTGTGAAGTTAAGACTTAAGATTGAGATTAACTCAGGCTGCGTTGGACAAAAAAAAGGAACTGAATCATTAATCTCATCGGTCTAACCCCATTACCCTACTCGAGTCAACAACACGAGCGTAGAACAGTCCATAATATATACCGACATCCTACTACAGTCAAAATATGACATGAGAATAGAACACACAAATACCACTCATCTATCTTCTATCATTCACCAAACTTTTGGCATTATTCATTAGCACTTAAAATCTGTCTATAAATATAATATCTAATTTAATATAGGAGTTAAGTAAAAACCATAGAGATAAGGTTGAAAGTTTGTCATTTGGCATGATTAGTGTTTTGGAAATTCATCACATTAATCTCATCGGTCTAACCCCATTACCCTACTCGAGTCAACAACACGAGCGTAGAACAGTCCATAATATATATACCGACATCCTACTACAGTCAAAATATGACATGAGAATAGAACACACAGACACCACTCATCTATCTTCTATCATTCACCAAACTTTTGGCATTATTCATTAGCACTTAAAATCTGTCTATAAATATAATATCTAATTTAATATAGGAGTTAAGTAAAAACCATAGAGATAAGGTTGAAAGTTTGTCATTTGGCATGATTAGTGTTTTGGAAATTCATCATTTTAGTCATAATTTTCCATTAAAAAAAAAGTAGTCATGATTTTGAACAGTGTGGGACAATATGGTCCATGACATGTGATTAACTTTCTTTTCCAAATTCAGTGCAAAATACGCCATTCAGTTGTTAAAAATGATACTTCACACATACACACACATACATACATACATATATATATATATACATATATAGATGGATTCAAGTTACACCTGATGTAACTCTTTAAAGTTACACTCTTTCTACACTATTAAATTTAAGTAAATCTAACGGTCAAAAATATGAACCCATTAATATTGATTACCATATCATTTATTATCCTTATTTTTTGAATTTCCATATCTATCTCTATTTCCAAAATGTGCTTACATTCATCCCAACCAAAATACCTGAAACTTTTTTATTTTCATGTATTGTCTCTATTTCCATATTTTTTTGAACTTTCATATCGTGACCCTTAGGAATAGTTTAAAAAAGAATTTTGAATCTTAGATAAAGACTTTATTGCCAGTTCCCTACAAATTTACACTAAAATGTTCAGCGTCACTGCATCCTCAGAGGAAAACACCACATCTACTCCAAGTTATACAAAGACTTGAAACCAATTTAAAGCCTTCTTTTGTGATCTCAAAGTCCTGGACAGTTGAACTTTAGCATTCAAAAAAAAAAAAAGTCCTGGACTTTAAATTTATTTTGTCACTTATACAAACAAAACATCTTTATAACTCAAACTATAAACTCAATTACATATGATGATACCGAAAACAATACCACCAATGAGTCACACGTTCCTCGTACGATCACTAATGGCACCTGCACAACGAAAACGAATAACCTAGCGGGGAGTACCGGTGTGGTACCGGCCAAGTACCCTCCGAAGGTCAAATTAGAATTATTCTCGCTGCTCTAGAGTGCTAGAGAGGGTAAATTACGCGTACCTTGGTTTGTGAGAGTGCTTGGGTTTTTATAATAGAGAGGGTTGACCCTCTTTTCCTTGGAGTAGAAGTCTTTTCCTTATCGGAGTCTTCCTGGGCGTATTTTACGGGATCCTTTCCATATAGGAGTCCTTAGGTTCCATGAAACGTGGGGAGCAAGTTGTTTATTTGTACATGTAAATATGTAGAATAGGCGTTTCATAGACTGACGCCGTCAGTCTATGTATCCCGTCAGTCTACACATCCTGTGATCTTCAGGATGTTCGGCTTTGTGTCCTTTTGCCTTAGGTCACCGTCAGCATTGAAGGTATGCTGACGGCAATACCGTCTCGTCACCCTTGCAAGGCATTCACCGTCTCCCTTGTTAAGTATGTGCCGTCATCCGTTTTTAGGTCTCCACCGTCGCTATTATCCGTTATGTACCGTCACGCTGGCCAGCATAATTTTATCCTCATCATTTGCCCCCTACTCCATAACTCCGTCACCCTCTGTACTGACGGGCTATGGAGTCTGTTTTTCAAAAGAGGCAGAAACATCGTTCGCGTGGATCTGAGCATTTAATGCCTTGGACAGGTGGCTCGTTCCCATTGGCCTCACTTCTGACGAGATGTCGCTTCGTCTTCCGCGCCATTTTTTCCATATATAAACAGCGTTTCCAGTCATTTTTTCACTATTTCATCCTTGCTGAACTTGTGGAGAGACAGACCGTCGATCACCTTCCGTCAGCTTTAACTTCCGTCAGCTTATTCGTTGCTGCGGCCGTCCAGAGGGCTTCCATACCGGTAAGTTTTCATCCTCTCTCCTTCTCTTTATTTTTGCCTCATTAGTGAGGCCGTCAGCCTAGGTACTTAGTTTGAACCCGTCACTTGTAGGTAGTCAGATGTCGAGTGACGCGTCTTGTGACGAGTCGTCAGTCCGCGAAGGAGCGGGCTACGACGAGACCTTTGGTTCCGGAAACGAGTCGGACTTCTCCCTCCCGTCAGAGAGAGAGTCGTCAGCCCAATCTCCTGACGGCAATGAGAGTTTTGCTGAGGGAGAAGATGAGGGAAGAGGGGATGAAAATGACGGGGGTGGAATGGATATTGACGGAGGGAATAGTGACGGGGAGGAGAGATCCAGTGAAGGAACCTCGGAAGGTACCGTAGATAACCGTCCCTTCATTCTTCCTGAGGATTGGGCCGTCAACAGATTTTTGCCTGGGATGAGTGGTAAAGTTTTTAGGGAGTTACGGATCCGTTATCAAATCCCAGACCACATCCCCCTCCGTCTCCCTAGAGAGGGTGAGAGGTGTTACTCCGGGCGGACAGCGGACGTTGGCATGTATGACGCCATGTTTGCTGCCGGCCTGAGGTTACCGTTGACGGCTCTTCACCGTCAACTAGCTGACTTCCTTGGAATATCCGTCACCCAGGTTGCCCCAAACGCCTGGAGGACTTTTATAGGAGCTGAAATCCTGTGGGGCAGCTTTAGTGGAGGGCACCGTCAGCTTACACTCGGAGAATTTTTTTATTGCTATAGGCCTCATCACATTGCCTCGTCTAAGGGGACTTATCATTTTAATGCCCGAGAGAAAGGGCTACGGTTAGTGTCAGATATGCCTGACTCAAATAGGAATTGGAAGAGTAGGTATTTTTTCGTTGAAGGGACGGACTGGGTGTGCCGTCAGGAGGAGTGGGCGACGATGCCCAGTGGTTACTTTGACAATACCTGGGCCTTTGTCAAGGATTCAGGTTAATCCCGTCACCCATGAGGCTCGTGCGTTTTTTGAAGTGACGGTGCTAACACTTGTTATTTTTTTTCTTTTTCCAGCTTATACCCGTCCGCATATAACTGACGAGCAGGAGGAGTTCATCCATCGGATTCTAGAAATTCCTTTGGAGGACCGTAAGTGCAGGGATTTGATTACCCTTGACACCCTCCACCTATACTGTGGGGGCCCAAATCCGTCAGCGGAAGCTCGTAGGTTGGAGGAGTTTGCGCGACGTCGTAAGTAGACTTTTATTTTTCCGTCAGTTTCATTGTTTCCGTCACTTTTCCTAAAGTGTTTTTTTTTTTGTGTTGTAGAGATGGATTCTGCGAAGCAAAGGATACGGGCTGCCGCAGCTCGTCAGAAGGAGGAGAGGAAGGCCAAGGAAGCAGGGGGGGAGGCCTCGTCAACCCCCACGGCCGTCGCCAAAGTGGCGAAGAGGAAACCTGACGGGAGTGACAGCCGTCCCTCAAAAAAGCCTGCCGTCACTCCGTCAGTCGAACCATTGAAGGAAAAGTCCCCTCCGACGTCTGGCCATGGTGCGCGAAAGGGGGTGATGACTTCCGCTGGTCTCGTCACTGAGGGTCCGTACCGTCTCCTAACCCACAAAGAATATGCCGTCGGGGAGGTTGAGTCCCTGATAAAACCAACGGACATGGAGCCCTGTGATCAAGTAGGGACGGAGGATTTAGGGGCGTCGGCCCTCTTTGATCTCTCCAGGGTAAGTTTCTCACATTTTTGGGTTGAACATACCGTATCTTGTTTTGGCGTACTTTTTATCTGACGGATATGCTCTTTCAGGCCTTGGTTCGTGTCAAAGCCCTCCGTGACCGTTGCGTGGCGAAGGAGGGGGTCGTCAGTCGAGTTCGCAGCCATAACAAGAACTTGCTGAATCAGCAGGCTCAGTATAAGGAAGCCGTCCGTCTCCTTAACCAGGAGCTGCAGGAAGTCAAGGAGAAACTGACGACGGTCAGTGGCGAGAACGTCAAGCTCCAAGGAGAGGTGACGGCTCTGGAGGAGAAGTTACAGACGGCGGGGGCTGACGCGATTGGACACTTCAAAACGTCGCAGTCATTCATCGACTCATGTGGTCAATATTACGGCACTGGGTTCGATGACTGCCTTCGACAGGTCGCGTCGGCCTTCCCGGAGCTGGACTTATCTGGGATTTCAATGGATGATGGAGACGACGTCTCTCTTCAGCCAGAACCCACTCCGGAACGTGACGGCTTGGTAGTCCTGGCTCAGCCTGCTGCTAATCCTACAGCTTCAGATTCTCCAACCGTTATCGTGGATGTTGAAGATCATCAGGCTGACGGAAATCCTGCTGACGCTCCTCCTGCTTAACCATGGCTATGTAAAATTTTTTGAAAATAGTTGTAATCTTTAGACGGTTTTTTGGAGAACAGTTGTAATTTTTTAAACAGATGTAGTTTTAACCAGTTGTAATTTTAAACAATTGTAGTT
Organism: Quercus robur; assembly: GCF_932294415.1. Taxonomy (NCBI): domain Eukaryota; kingdom Viridiplantae; phylum Streptophyta; class Magnoliopsida; order Fagales; family Fagaceae; genus Quercus; species Quercus robur. The sequence continues at coordinate 16,108,027 of NC_065537.1, forward strand.
TTAAACAATTGTAATGTTTAAGTGCCCTTGACGTTTATGCATAGTTGTACGTATTTCATTTCCGTCGCTTTTATCTCTATCTCAGACAAATGTTGGAAATTCCCGTCTGTTTTTAATACGTCGGCTTTTTAAACTGTTTGAATTGCCGTCAGCTTTACGATCGTCGGTTTACAAGTGTTGTCTTTTGACATCTTTGTTGGTCCGTCAGTTTTGAGGACCTTGCCTCTAAGATGGTTATTCCACCTTATCGGACCGTCAGCTCTTAGGCTGTTAGTCTTTTTGGGCCGTCACCTTCTTGGCCTTGGCCCTGATGTCATTTGACATCCCTTTGGTCCGTCAGTTTTGAGGACTTTGTCCCTACGATTGTTAGACCGTCAGTATTTTGGCTTTTAGCCTTTTTGGGCCGTCACCTTCTTGGCTTTGGCCTTGACGTCATTTGACCTCGTTTTGGCCCGTCAGCTTTTTAGGTGTTGATGTCTTTTGACATCATTGTCGATCCGTCGGCTTTTTAGCCTTTTCGGACCACTGTTTTCTTGGCTTTTTTAGCCTTGATGCCTTGACATCTTTCATTAGTCCGTCAACTATTAAGGCCTGGGTCCTGTGATGGTTACTCCATCTTATTGGACCGTCGGCTTTTTCTTTAGTCCGTGTGTTATGGACTTAGTCGTTTTTTGGGCTGCAAACTTAGTGGACCGTCGGAAGGAAAATACACTTCAACAATTTCTGAATAAAACTCCTCTTATTGCCATGCATTTAAATAAAAGTAATTAAAACCAAGTCCTGCCCCTTGGGCTAAAAAAGTTGTTGCAAAAAAAAACTAAAATAAACGATAAATCTGAGGAGTTAAACTATAATGTGCTGAAAAAATATAAAAGGAGTTGGTCTTCATGCTGCTGCTCCTATTGGTAGTACTTCCGTAGGTGCTCGGTGTTCCATGGATGTGGTAGTTTCTGTCCCTCCAATGTTTCAAGGTGGTAAGTACCTTTTCTCTGCCACGACGAAACTCGGTAAGGACCTTCCCAATTGGGGCCGAGTTTCCCTTGGGTAGGGTCCCTAGCGGCGCCCATGACTTTTCTAAGAACAAGGTCTCCGACTTGGAAGTCTCTGTGTCGGACCCGAGAGTTGTAGCATTTGGCCATGCGATCCTGGTACCTAGCGAGCCTTTGTTCTGTTGCTGCCCTGATCTCGTCCACTAGGTCGAGCTGTAGTCGCATAGCCTCGTCGTTTCTGCTCTCATCGTGGTTGTGTACCCTGTAGCTTGCGAGTCCAACTTCGGCCGGGATGACTGCTTCGCTTCCGTACGTCAGGCGGAACGGAGTCTCTCCTGTGGGTGTTCTTGCCGTCGTCCTGTACGCCCATAGTACACTTGGCAATTCTTCGGGCCATATACCTTTTGCCCCCTCGAGCCGAGTCTTGATGATCTTTAGCAAGGATCGGTTCGTGACTTCGACCTATCCATTAGCTTGAGGGTGGGCGGGGGAGGAGTAGTGGTTCTTTATTCCCAACTGTGAGCAAAAGTCCCGGAAGTGATCGTTGTCGAACTGTCTCCCGTTATCCGAGACAAAGACTCTAGGAATGCCAAACCTGCATACGATGCATCTCCAGACGAAGCTCCGAACGTTTTTCTCCGTAATCGTGGCTAAAGCTTCAGCTTCCACCCATTTCGTGAAATAGTCGATGCCTACTACCAGGAATTTCAGCTGCCGTATAGCTGTAGGGAATGGTCCCATAATGTCTAATCCCCATTGTGCGAACGGCCATGGGGCTGTCATTGGGGTCAGCTCTTCGGTCGGTTGTCTGATGATATTGCTGAACCGTTGGCATTTGTCGCAGATCCTGACATAGGCTTCGGCGTCCTTCTGCATGGTGGGCCAATAATACCCTGCTCGTACAAGCTTGTGTACCAATGATCTGGACCCTGAGTGGTTTCCGCAGATTCCTTCATGTACTTCTCTCATGATGTAGTCTGCTTCTTCCGCACCCAAGCACCTCAGATACGGTCGGGAGAAACCTCTCTTGTATAGGACGTCTTTTATCAGGACGAACCTTGCCGCCTGGACTTTAAGTTTCCTTGCGGCGTCCTTCTCGTCTGGTAAGACCCCGTCTTTTAAGTACGAAACTAACGGTGCTGCCCAGCTGCTGTCGGAACATATTTCCTGCATGTTGCTGAGATCTATTAGCAGGGAAAGCTGTACAAAAGAGAGTACATTACCAGGGATGACCATTTGTTCAGCTGAAGCGGCCTTCGCGAGACGGTCGGCTCTCTGGTTTTCTTCTCTGGGAATCTGGACGACTTTGGCTTCTAGGTCTCCCACCCTTGTCTTTACTTCGCCAAGGTACCTTTTCATCTTTTCGCCCTTGCAATCGTAGTCTCCGTTTATTTGGTTAGTGATGACCTGTGAGTCGCAGTAGATGACTACCCTGGCGGCTCCTGCTGCTTTGGCAAGGTCAAGTCCTGCTATCAGAGCCTCATACTCTGATTCATTGTTGGTGGCAGGGAAGTCGAAACGGACCATACATTCGATGGTGTCTCCCTCGGGCGATAGCAGCACGATGCCGGCCCCTGCGGCTTGTCTGTTGGACGATCCGTCCGTATATATGCTCCATTGGGGGGACTCTGCTGCCCCCTCATCTTCCCCATGGGTGAACTCAGCTATAAAGTCGGCGACGATCTGTCCCTTGATGGCGGTCCGCGGGCGATATTGAATGTCAAATTCGCTTAGTTCTATGGCCCAGAGTGCTAATCGTCCCGCCGTCTCAGGGCTGCTCATCGCCCGTCGTAAGGGCTTGTCCGTTAGGACGTTTATAGTATGAGCTTGGAAGTATGGCTTGAGTTTACGGGCTGCCGTAATCAATGCGAAGGCAAGTTTCTCCATGGGCGGGTATCTCTCTTCGGCACCGTGAAGCGCTCGGCTTGCGTAGTACACGGGTTTCTGCACCTTCTCTTCCTCTCTGACCAAGGCCGCGCTAACGGCTGCGGGGGAGACGGCTAGATAGAGGAAAAGTTCCTCTCCTGGCTGCGACGGGCTTAGCAGTGGTGGGGAGGAGAGGTAAGCCTTCAATCTTTCGAACGCTTGTTGGCACTCGTCAGTCCACTCGAAGGATTTCTTCAATGTTCGGAAGAAGGGCAAGCATTTGTCCGTCGCCCTTGACACGAACCTATTCAGTGCCGCTATCTTTCCATTGAGGCTTTGCACCTCCTTCACATTTCTTGGTGGTGCCATATCCATAATGGCCCGGATCTTGTCCGGGTTTGCCTCGATCCCTCTTTGAGACACCATGAATCCCAAGAATTTTCCTGCCGTCACTCCAAAGGCACATTTCCCCGGATTGAGTTTCATGTTGTAAGAGCGAAGGGTGTCGAATGTTTCTTTGAGATCTCCTAGATGATCTTCCTCCCTTCGGCTTTTGACTAGCATGTCGTCTACGTAGACCTGGACATTCCTCCCAATTTGTTGCGCGAACATTTTGTTCATGAGCCTTTGGTATGTTGCGCCCGCGTTCTTTAGGCCGAAGGGCATGACCTTGTAGCAGAATAGGCCTTGGCTGGTCACGAACGACGTTTTCTCCTGGTCGGCTTCGTGCATCCGGATTTGGTTGTATCCTGAGAAAGCGTCCATGAAGCTCAGCAACTGATGTCGGGCCGTAGAGTCTACTAGGACATCGACCCTGGGAAGGGGGTAGCTGTCCTTGGGGCAGGCCTTGTTAAGGTCGGTGAAGTCCACACACATTCGCCATTTTCCGCTCGCTTTCTTCACCATCACTACATTTGCCAACCAGTCGGGATAGTACACTTCCCTGATGAAGTTTGCATCCCGTAGTTTTCTGACTTCCTCTGCTATGGCTCGGTCCCGCTCCGGGGCAAACACCCTCTTCTTTTGTCTGACGGGTGAAAAGGCGGGCGACACATTTAGCTTATGCACCATGATTGAAGGATCTATTCCTGGCATATCTTCATGACCCCATGCGAATACGTCTTGGTTTTGCCTAAGGAATGTTATGAGCTCTTGACGGGTCGTGATGTTAGCGAGTGTTCCAATTCTGGTCGTTCGGCCAGGATCGGAACTGTCAAGGGGTATTTCTTCTAGCTTCTCAACCGGCTCCGTTACCGTCCGGTGCTCTTCTATACTTAAAGTCTGAACCTGATCCTCCATTTCCACCATGGCTATGTAACATTCGCGCGCGGCCATCTGATTCCCGCGCAACTCCCCTACTCCGTAGTCAGTTGGGAACTTAATCATCAGGTGGTAGGTGGAGGTTACTGCCTTCCATGAGTTGAGTGTGGGTCGCCCGAGGATAGCGTTGTAGGCTGATGAGCAATCAACAACCAAGAATGTCACGTCCCTGGCTATCTGTTGGGGGTAATCACCCACAACTACGGATAAGGTAACTGCGCCCAGTGGGAATACTCGGCTCCCACCGAAGCCGACAAGCGGGGCATTTGTTGGGATCAGTCGCCCCCTGTCGATCCTCATCTGCTGGAACGCGGTGTAGTATAAGATATCTGCTGAACTGCCGTTGTCGACGAGCACCCGGTGCATATTGTAATCTCCTACACGCAAGCTGACGACGAGTGCGTCGTCATGTGGATGGTGAAGGCGTCGTGCGTCTTCTTCTGAGAATCCGATCACGGGACCTTCTCTTCTTGCTATCTTCGGCACGGCTCCCGTCAGTTGAACATTCTGTATCAGCCGGAGATAGGTCTTACGGGCCTTCTTGGATGACCCGGCAGCGGTTATCCCTCCTACGATCATCCTTATATCCCCAATTGGGGGCCTTGGTCGCTCATTGTCCCGTCGGGGGTGCTGGTCTTGTGCGGGGGGATCCGCCCTCTCCTTGCTAACGAATCTCTGCAGCTTTCCTTGTCTAATAAGGGCTTCAATCTGCTGCTTGAGGTCATAGCAATCTGCTGTGTCGTGGCCGTGGTCGCGGTGGAATCGGCAGTACTTATCCCGTGAACGTTTGTTGGGGTCACTCTTCAGCTTCCCTGGGAACGTCAGCGATTCCTCGTCCTTGATCTGCATAAGGACTTGATCTATCGGGGCTGTTAGCGGAGTGAAGCTTGTGAACCTTCCCCCCAGGGGCTTAGGGCGTCTTTCGTCCCTTCGGTCCGCGGTTCTTGCCTTCTTTCGGCTTTGGTCCTGCCGACCGTCTTCCTGCCGTTCTCTTTTTCTAGGCCTCTCTTCCCGAGCTAAGAGTGCATCTTCAGCGTTCATATATTTTGTGGCACGATAAAGTACTTCTGACATGGTTTTTGGGTCGTTTTTGTATATGGAAAACAAAAACTTGCCCTTCTTCAAACCATTTGTAAATGCCGCGACAAGTATCTTGTCGTCCGCTTCGTCGATTGAGAGCGCCTCTTTATTGAAACAGGAGATGTAGGCTCTTAGAGTTTCGTCTTCTCGCTGCTTCATACTCATCAAGCAAGCCGTAGACTTCTTGTACCGATGGCCTCCAATAAAGTGTGCGGTAAACTGAGCGCTGAGTTCCTTGAAGGTGCTGATGGAGTTTGGGGTCAGTCGACTGAACCAAATTCTTGCCGCGCCCTTTAGCGTTGTAGGGAAGGCCCTACACAGGATGGCGTCCGCTACTCCTTGAAGGTGCATTAAGGTTTTGAAGGTCTCCAGGTGGTCCAGTGGGTCCTTGACCCCGTCATAACTGTCTATCTGCGGCATGCGGAACTTGCTCGGCAACGGGTAGGAGTTGACGGTAGGGGTGAACGGTGAGTCCGTTCGGTTGACAAGGTCGTCAAGGTCGCTCGATACTCGTCCCTTAAGAGCATTCATCATAACCTCCATTTGTTCCTTCATGGCTTGCATCTCCGCGAGAACGAGGGGCGGAGTGGTTTCCGCGAGGGAGGGGATGCTCGTGTTCTGTCGTTCAGGTTTGCTCGGGGCGTTGCTGGCCTGGGGTCCTTCCTGGTTTCTCCTGTCAGCGCTGGTTCCTTCCTGCTCTGCTCCTTGGTTATTGGGAGCTGCATTCTTCTGTCTCAGTTGCTCTTCTAGGTCGTGATTTTGCTTTGTGAGGCGCTCTACGGCGGCGGCGAGCGTTCTCACTTGTCTTTCAAGCGCGGTTGTAGGGGTTTCTTCTTCCTGAATGTCGTTGTTGGTCGCCATTGAGCGAGTGAGTACCATGTAACTCTCTTGTCTTGAAAGCGAGAACGTGCTAAAGCGAGTTCCCACAGACGGCGCCAACTGATGATACCGAAAACAATACCACCAATGAGTCACACGTTCCTCGTACGATCACTAATGGCACCTGCACAACGAAAACGAATAACCTAGCGGGGAGTACCGGTGTGGTACCGGCCAAGTACCCTCCGAAGGTCAAATTAGAATTATTCTCGCTGCTCTAGAGTGCTAGAAAGGGTAAATTACGCGTACCTTGGTTTGTGAGAGTGCTTGGGTTTTTATAATAGAGAGGGTTGACCCTCTTTTCCTTGGAGTAGAAGTCTTTTCCTTATCGGAGTCTTCCTGGGCGTATTTTACGGGATCCTTTCCATATAGGAGTCCTTAGGTTCCATGAAACGTGGGGAGCAAGTTGTTTATTTGTACATGTAAATATGTAGAATAGGCGTTTCATAGACTGACGCCGTCAGTCTATGTATCCCGTCAGTCTACACATCCTGTGATCTTCAGGATGTTCGGCTTTGTGTCCTTTTGCCTTAGGTCACCGTCAGCATTGAAGGTATGCTGACGGCAATACCGTCTCGTCACCCTTGCAAGGCATTCACCGTCTCCCTTGTTAAGTATGTGCCGTCATCCCTTTTTAGGTCTCCACCGTCGCTATTATCCGTTATGTACCGTCACGCTGGCCAGCATAATTTTATCCTCATCAACATATTTTCGTGATGACTATATTGAGTAGGAGGATAAGAGAAGAGAGATATTGTGAAAATGTTTTAGGAGTAAACACAGATATGGGAATTCAAAAAATAAGGGATTGTTAGGATACTTTTCTTTTACACCTAACTTTATTTGAGTACCACCTATTCATACCACTATAAATCATTGGGTTTTTCCAAATATTTTTTGGCTCTATTATTATGTTAATCACAAATATTTCATATCTCATTATCTAAATTGAGTCATGATATAAACTATCACAAAAGCCCAAAAAACTCATAATTTATCCAATTTTATTATCATTATTTAGCTAAGCCCAAAACCGACCCTATAAACCCAATACACACATCTTATTCTATTTAAAGCCCAAGAATACTTATGCTTGGCAATATCTAAAAAGCCAATGATTCAAATCCATGGCAAAATAATTTTATCAATGGAATTCAAATCCATAATTAAAGCCCATGGTTTAAAACCCCAATTCTCATTGGCAATATCAAAAGCCCAACTCACGTTGGCACTATTGAAAGCCCAAGCTAACTACTTGGTACTATTTATCGAAAGCCCAAGGTTATCAATACTTGGAAAAATACTATATCATAATTATATCACATAAAAGTCCAAAAATGAACAATACTTTAGATTCTTAAACCCATTACTATAATATTACAAACTCATGAAATTTATGAATTATCTACTCTCAAAACTCATGTCGATCATCTTATAAAAGCCCATGGAAAGTTATGATTATTAGACCCATGACATTTATTTATTTCATATTATAAACTCATGTTCACTATCTATCTTACACCACAACATTCATAATATTTATTACCAAAACTCATGGTAATTATTCATTCTATATGTCCATTATGATTATCTATAGAGAAACTCATGAGAACATCACATTATTTCATTATAGTGGTTGTTACCATATTTATTTAAAACCCATGGTAAATATTATTCTCAAGAAAAAATATTGGAGGTCATTATCATTTACAAAGTAATCCATAGCAAAAATTATGAGAAACTATGCAAGTTGTTATTTACAGCCCATGGAAATTAATACCCAAAATCTATCATAGATATTTATTAAAGCTCATGAATTCATTTTATTTCCACTAACAACTAAAGCCCACGAGGAGTAAAAAACTTATGGCAAAGCATGTCTTTAATGTCCATTTTGTAAGCCCAAGATTCTCATGGAATAAGGAACAAGCCCAAGCAAAGAAAGGGCCATGTGGCCCAACTAAAAGTGTTGAAATGTAACAAAGTTCCAACCCAAAAAGGTCCCCAGCATGAGGCTTGAAAGTGGGTAACTAGCCCTTGTTCATCCCTAACCAAAGTACAACTAGAGACCCCTACAAGAGAACTAAGCCTTTAAGGATGAACTAGGGGTTGTCCCATCAGTTTTCTGCCACCCTCTACCTGACGTGTACAGTGCTAAAGGGCTGTCATATCAGCTGAAGTCTAAAGAATAATGGAACTCCATCATCTTCCTCAAGATTGTACCTCCAGCGAAAGGGAAGCTAAAACCAAATTGTCCAAACCTCAACAAATTGGTGCTATAAATGTTAAAAACATTCAAGACATGATTCATGTGCCAAGCCCATGAATCCTAAAGGGGAAAATTTGGGAACATGTGATTTGGAAGGCATAAAGGGATCTCCAACAGAACCCTCTGAAGTGGTCTTAAAGTTTGACATCTGGCTTAGGGTGTTGAATCCTACTTCCTAAGGTCTAAATCTTAGTTGCAGCACTAGGGTTCTTCCTTAATATTTGCCTTAATCCCATTGGCTGAACACAATCTCAGCAATCTTAGCATTTAATGCAAGATTACACCAAATACTACCCATGTATAACATTGCCCAAAGAAGCAAAATAACCCCAAAAGCAAATCTCTCATTTTTAGGCCAAATCCAGGTTATTAATTCAACTAACCTGCTTCCCTGAATCAGACCTACGTTTTTTTGGATTCTTGTTAACTAATGCTTCTCTAAACTCCATTATAAAAGTATAAGCACCTCAGCCCACAAGGGGACAGCCACTCCCTCTGAAACTCTTGGTTTGTTTACTACTTTGCTCGTGGTTTAGCTTTCCTTAAGCTCACCACTCATCATCTTTAGCCCACACTCATCTAATCTCAGATACTCTTTTCCCCTTTCACACAATCACAGCCCATAAATGTCTCTCAACTAGTCATAAACCGCCCACCACTCACAAAAAGCCTTAACCTTAGTGTTAATCTCATTCCACTCACTCAAAGCAACCCACATTACCTCATTCATGCCTTATGCACACATGGTCACCGAAATCTTAGTTTAATACTTGCTGCTCTAAGCTGGGATCTCTCTCTCCCTTCATTCCATCCTATTTTTCCTCTTTTATTTGTAACTATAAAGCCTTTAAGCCTCGTTTATTATTATTATTATGAAGGCCATAATGTTTTGGATACTATGAAAGTTTTCTCTTATGTTGATTTAATAATAATAAGGAAAACATATGATTTTTATCATGTAAACACATTTATTAACCTGAAATTACCCTACTGCTGGAGATAATACCGTATCGCTAAAAGACTGATTTGGACTATGATGCTGTAAAAGGACTAATAATATAACAAACTAACAACAGTAACTTGTTTATTGTACTTTATTGTTGTCTTCTTATTAGGGTGCAGCCTCTATCTCTTACTTGGGCGGACTTACACAACACCGAAAGCCTTTGGGCTTTATTTCAAGGGCCCATCGTCAAGTTTCAACTTGGCTATCCCATATTCTATTTGGGAAGATCAAAATTTTCCCCTCAACAGGGATAATAAATGATATGGTAATCAACATTAATGGATTCATATTTTTGACCGTTAGATATACTTAAATCTAACGGTGTAGAAAGAGTGTAACTCTAAAAAGTTACACCATATGTAACTTGAACCTATCTCAGAAATGGGTTCAAGTTACACTTGGTGCAACTTCACAAGAGTTACACATTTTTTGGACCATTGATTACTATATATACATATGAAGTTATACTAGGTGTAACTTGAACTCATCTCTCTCTCTCTCTCTCTCTCTCTCTCTATATATATATATATATATATTTGACTTCAAATCATTGTTATTTTACTGCAAGTGATCTCCCTGATTCTAATTTTAAATTACAATTTTGTTACAAAAACAAAAAAAAATTCACAAACTTGTTAAAATGGCAAGTTATGAGTAGTTAACAATCATAGTCATATAGATTCACCACTAGCCCAATAACACCACTTTTATTCTCCACTATTCACGATCTGCTACTTCAACAAGTTGTAGTAAAATTTGTGTCATTGAACCTATTCTTTATGTTAAAGAGTAAAGACAATGGTAAAGATTAAGCAAATCCACAATTTTATTTATATGAAATTCAGACCATATATTATAAAGTAATTGCCAATGACTTTAGGTGATCTAAATGGCATATTCTAATGTGTGTTCAACAAAGACATCTAAATTCAAATCCTCCCTCTCCCATGCTAATGATACATCAAACAAAAATTTTATAAAATTATTGTATTTCTCTAAATAAAATTTTTTATTAGTCCTTTTGTCAATTAAAGTTAGTGTTAATACCTACGTAATAATGACATGTATCTCTTTAAGTGATGTATCATTTTTTTATTAAAAAATTACAAAACTGAATTGACAATTTTTTATTAGTCCTTTTGTCAATTATAGTTAGTGTTAATACCTACGTAATAATGACATGTATCTCTTTAAGTGATGTATCATTTTTTTATTAAAAAATTACAAAACTGAATTGACACATTATAAACTCGTAATCCACCTAACCTACTTCTCAATGGGTAATACAAAGTCAAATATAAAATCCCCAATCTGAAACGCGTAAGGATTAAGAGAGAGAGAGAGAGATGAATAATATGTCAATGTCATCCTAATTAGATTTCACATACTCTAATTTTATGTTAAGGCTAGGGTCTCTCCAATTTTTTTTTTTTTTTTTTTTTTTTTTGAGAAAGAATGATCTCTCCAGTTTAAACAATTTTTTTTTTCTTTTTTGGGTAATATTTTAAAACTATTTATAGTGTAATATCCATCACGCTCCATAAAATGGTATCAAAACAATATCTTACTGTTTTTCAAAAAATAAAATAAAATCTTACTCGTAAGTGGGACCAGGGCACACATGTTTAGATTATAAATTCTGAGCACCCCTTCCCTATTTGGGCTAGCCTTGTTGAGCTTTGAGAGTCCATTTTAAATTACTTCAACCCATTTATAACTACTCTCAACCCATTCAAAATTAATCATAATTTCTTACCGAAACTGATTATTAATTCAATTATAAACTTCAATAATAATACAATTACAAAAAAATGGTTGTTCCTATTCAAAAAATTTTCATAATTTATTTGAAAAAAAATGGAAACACTAAACAGATTAGTCACGTCAAATTATGTTAAGAAAAAAAATAAGTACTAAGTTGCACCACTGTGTGTTTCTGCTTTTCATTAATTTCATAAATTTACTTATTTAAGACAGAAAAAGGAAAACAACAACAACCAATAATAGACTACAACCCTTCAACTATTAAAACCTAGATAAGTCTTGTATCAGAAAGAGAACTTTGGTACTGAGAGGAGAAATTCAGTGAGGAGATTAGAGAAACCTTGCCTCACTAGTCACTACCTTCAACAATCCAACACCTTTCACATGAAATTAAAGACAAACTTAACCAGCTGGATAGCTGTAATCTAAAATTGTAAGTGTGAAAAGTAGTACTTTCAGCAAGAAAATTTTGAAAAATAATTTAAAATGAGAAGAAGAATAAATGAACTATATATATCATGGCATTATATAGAAAAAGAAGTAACAAATTTCTGGCACTTGAAAGCAACTTCACATCTTATTCAACATTTGTGAGATGATCATAGTATCATACATTATAAATGGAGAAATCTTTTAAACCACCATGATATAATATTTTTTAAAAATTATCAATCTTTCAGCATCAAATGCTTACCATTTCAGGTAATGAGAGCACCAAGTCCAGTTGGATGGTCAAATGGCTTTACAAAAGCAATATGGAGACAAAGAAATAAATAGCCAAAGGTAGTTGTTTCTCAGGATACTTATGGTAGAATAGAGCATTCATACCGTCGGATCCTGGAGCTTTTGTTGGTCCCATTTGGAACAATGCCGCTTTTGTGGGTGACAATATGGTTAATGCAGTCTTAGAATTTTTGAATACGGGATATATGGAACCTGATCTTAACTACACTCATATAGTCCTTATTCCTAAAATAAAATCACCGGAGAAAATGTATGATTTTAGGCGAATAAGCCTATGTAATGTCATCTATAAAATTATCTCTAAGGTCCTTGCAAATAGGCTGAAGCTAATTCTCCCACAGTTGATTGCTCCTTCCCAAAGGATACTTATGGTAGGAAATGACAAAAATATCCGCGGGATTCTTTAATAAATCTTGCGGTTCTAATGTTCCACATCCTTTTGCCATATCAACCAATACCTTCTTTTTTTTTCTTTTTCTTTTTAAAGTTCATCCTAGTGCCCTTTGTCATCAAACTAATTCACTAATTGGTTTTTGGTGTAGACGGGGATTGAATCTCAGATCCTTTACCAATCGAGCTAATTGGCTAGTAGTGAAAGGAGACATATAAACCAATACTTTATATATATACACACACACATTAATATTTAAGGGGTCTTCCCTGTTTGGGATCTTCATTTTTTTGGTTCAAAAAAGCCCCTACACCCTTATGTTACTAAAAGACAATCTTGTAAAAATACAACTTTAACTCCTACTAAAACATTACCTAAAAAATAGATTCACTTTCCTGTTGATTTTCAAATTACTTTATCCACTTATAAATTAGATTCTCAAAATAAAAATTATATATAAAAAATAAAAACATAGGTTTTTTTTTTTTTTGGCCACAAAATAGGACCACTAAACCCAACGTTTTCACTTTTTTTTCTCCCCTTCTCCTTTTTTCCCCCCTTTATATCTATATATCTCTTCATATCTGTATATATTATCTGTATATATTAAGAGGATTCAAAAAGTTAGTTATTGCTTTTTTTCCTATCAAAAATACCCTTAAATTAATTAACTAACAACTTAAAAATGGGGTTAAAATAGTAAATTGGAAAAAGAAAGTTAGTTATTGCTTTTTTTACTAACAAAAATATCCCTACCTAAAACTAAAAAATGGGGTTAAAATAGTAAATTGACAAAAATAATAAATTTCTACTTCTATGTTGAAATGCTTTCCTACTTCTAAAAACTCCTACTTTTACGTTGATTTAAATTCCTACTTCTACTCATTAACTTCCTACAAAATATGATTACTCTTTTGTTAGTTTTAAAACTTCTCCAATCTACAAAACTCACCCAACGTTTTTTTTTTTTTTTTTTTTTGCCTTCATCACAATGTATTTGTTTCTTTACCCAAAAAATGAAAATTATTAATAAATGTAAATTATTAATCTTTACTCAAAAAATAGAAGAGCCTCTGAGCACGCGTATGAGCGCGTGCTTAGAGGCTAGTATATATTAAGATTATTCAGAAAGTTAGTTATTGTTTTTTTTACTTCCAAAATTACCCCTAATTTAATTAACTTATCTTTATTCCTAAAACATAAAAAATGAGGATAAAACCGTAAATTGGAAAGGAAAAAAATTTTAATTGACAAATAAAAACAAAAAATAAAAAATAAAAACTAACAGATAAATCTCTCTATGTCCTAAACAGATACAAACTTCCCTCTAAAATGCAGGAAAACTTGCCACCCCACGTCTCACAAGTTACAACTTCTCAAATCTCCCATCCCACATATCAACGTATCACAAGTCAAACTACCACATCTCACAAACTTCCCACTAAAACCAAAAAAATCAACAGCCTTCTAATACTTTTTAATCATAGCCACTGCAATCTGTCTATTGATGAGATTTTCACAATTGGTTTTTGTTGAATTTGGTACATTACTCTGCATTTTCTTCATTATTTCTAAAAGCTTACATTACTCTGTTGAATTTGGTAAGTTTGCTTTTCTTTGCTACAAGGAGGGAACCTACAACAAATTATGTTTTCTTTTCTTTTTATGAGTTGCCCTTCTATATTCGTTTTCTTGTATTTGGTTTCCTTACTTTGTTATCATTATCCTTTCCATATTATTCTTTTTTCTATTCTTTTTTGTTTTTTTTTTTGGTCTATTTGATTGATTCCATTATTTTCCTATCACTCACATGTGGTTTGAACCAATGGAGGTATGTGCCACCCACATTCTCTCTCCAATTGTTTCATATGCTCTTTCTTCCCCCTATTTTTTTTCTTCTTGATGTTTGTTGTTTTTCTTATATTTAAGCCTTATTCTTTATTTTTTGTCTTTTTTTTAGGGTGACATATCAACAATTTTGTTAAATTGCATAGCAGACACATTGGATGAATTTAGTGAGAGACTTTACAAAAATTATTGTATGATTCAAGGCTCACTTAAAATGGTAGTCAATCTATCAAGCGGTTGTTAAAGATCATTTTTTGTAAATATCCTACTTTTGCCTATATTTATCAATTTGTGTAACACTAAGTTTTCAATTAATTGAAACTGCTAAACTTTAGCTTCATTTTTCTCAACCTCATCTCTTTCATATGAAATTTAATATTGTCCTTTGTTGTGCCTTTCATGCTTTCACTACAATTTTTTTATAAAGAAAATACTCTTTTTTTTATTATTATTAAAGGATTTATTGTTGATTTAATAGTAGATGCTAACATTGAGAGACTTTCTTAGTGTTTTTTTGTGGCTTTTTAAGCATCCTAAACTTTAGCTATGGATGTGTATTAAGAGTCTATCTTTTAGAATACTTTATAACTACATACCTACCTTTAAAATAAAAAAATAAAAAATGACTACGCGTGAGTTTTTAGCATTTTAAACTTTAGTTTTGGTTGTGTACGTAGTAAGTGGCTACCATTAAATATAACTTCATAAGAATCATAACTACCATTTAAAAAAATTAAAAATAAAAATAAAATAAAAACTGTTGTCAACGTGATAGCCTAGCCTTTTTAGCATTTGAAATTTTTGGATGTGCACTGACTGACTCCTTTTAGGACTAAATAGCTACCTTTTAGGATTTTTTTTTTTTTTTTTTTTTTTTTTTTTTTTAAGAAAACCTTGATAACTCATAACTCTCATTTAAAAAAAAATGATAATTGTGAGACTCTTTCCTACAATTATGGTTAGTTTCCTACAATTTCTGTTTAGTGAATCCCACAAGATGTATGAGCTGTGTATCTTTTCTGTCATTAGAAAGTTCACAATCTAAGAGGAATAATTTTCATTCATTAAACTTTTGGGCTTGGGTTCAAAAATATAATAGATGGACCAAATAAAATTGCGTCGTTTGATATTAAACTTAGAGAATAGGTGAACTTCTCAAATGGTATTTTTGGTGTTTTAAAAAATTAATACTATTTTTCTGTTATAAAAAAAATTAATAATTTTTTTTTAATTCAACTAAGCCTTAATCCTATTTCCAGTATGAGTTTATAGATGTCCAGATTTCAAAATAAATCTACAGCTTTGTGAAAATTAAATTTGATTATCTACGACAACGAAAACCACAACAAAAAATAATCTAATTATCAAGTAGTGAAGAACAACACAACCATGCAACAATAAATAATCCACGCGTCCAAACTCTTGACAGATACGTGCCACTGATGCATAAAACCCCGAATTCTAAAAAACCTCTTAATACCCGAGACTATAAATTGTGGTAATATCCAAGTACTCAACCTAATAATAAGAAACAACTATCAAAACCCATGCAATTAAATTCTAAAAAATAAGTAATGTGAACTAGCTTCTGAACACGCGCTTATGCGTGTGTTCAGGGCTCTTCTATTTTTTGGATAAAAGTTAATATTTTACATCTATTATAATCTAGGATTACTACATTTTCCAATCACAAAAAAAAAAAAAAAAAAAAAAAAAAAAAAAAAACCTAGGGTGTAATGAGTATTATGCATTTGTACGTAGGTGAAATAATTTTTTCATCACATCCCTAGGTATTTTGTAATTGGAAAATAGAGTAATCTCAAATTATAATGGATACAAATTATTAACATTTACCCAAAAATAGAAGAGCCTCTAAGCACGCACATGAGCGCATGTTTAGATGCTAATATAATAAAAGTTGGTTTATATCTGATTTAAATTTTTATTTTAGTGGTTAAAAAAAATATTTAAAAATATTATATATAAAAAAAAATGAAAAATAAAAGTTTTGGTTAGGTCATGAACCCTCTAAATTGAACCTATATAGCTGCACCCCTAGTTACATTTCTCAATTAAACTCTAACACATAGTAGTATTAAATTTAATTATCCTCGAAAAATATAATACTATTTGTATTTTATTGATCAGTACAAATATGTTTAAATTTAATTGTAGAAACTAATATACAATACTTAAGGAATTGCAGTAAATATATTTGAATTGTGAAGTTAAGACTTAAGATTTAGATTGACTCAGCAAAGGTTGGCTTGAAAAAAGAGAGGAATTGATGAGTCCTTAGTCAAAAATACAATATATTTGAATTGTGAAGTTAAGACTTAAGATTGAGATTAACTCAGTAAAGGTTGGCTTGAAAAAAGAGAGGAATTGATGAGTCCTTAGTCACAAACACGAGCATAGGAGTACAGAACAGACCCAAAATAAATTCCTTAGTACAGTCAACAACATGACATGAGCGTAGAACACACCATAACAATACCAACAAACACCACTCATCAAGTCATCATCTATCATTCACCAAACTAGAGACAAGGTTGAAAACTTGAAAGTATGTCGCTTGGTTGGAAGTTAGTGTTTTGAAAATTCATCGATTTAGTCATAATTTTCCATTAAAAAATATTTGTCAATAATATTGAAAAATTCGGGCCATTATTGTCAATGATTTAGTCATAATTTTCTATTAAAAAAAATTAGTCAATAATATTGAAAAATTAGGGCCAATATTGTCAATGATTTAGTCATAATTTTCCATTAAAAAAAAAATTAGTCAATAATATTGAAAAATTTGGGCCAATATTGTCAATGACATATGATTAATTTCCTTTTCCAAATTCAATGCAAAATACGTCATTGAGTTGTTAAAAATGATACTCCATGTATATATTCGACTCCAAATCAATTTTATTTTTGTGCAAGTGATCTCCCTAACAGTGACTTGCATATCTTTAAGTGATGTGACATTTTTTTTAATTAAAAATTTTCAAAACTAATTGACACATTAGACACTCATGACCCCATACCTAACCCGCTTCCTAATGGGTAATACCAAATCAAACATAAAATCTCCAATCTGAAATGCGTTAGGTGAGAGAGAGAGAGAGAGAGATGATTATGCCAAACGTCATCCTAATTAACCTTCACGTGCTCTAATTTTATGTTAAGGTAAGGGTCTCTCCAATTTAAACTTTTGCTTCTTCTTTTTTTTTTTTTTTTTTTTTAAGATAATTACAACATATTGCTAACTCCCCAAAACCCCCAAACACTTTGTATATAGAAATGTATCAATTCAGCTAAACCCCCTAAACATAGCTTTTTATTTTTTGAGTGTAATATTTTATAACTATTTCCAGTGTAATGTTCATCACGCTTCATAAATGGTTTCAAAACAATATCTTACTCACGGGTGGGACCACACACGCTCACAAAGTCACACATGTATGGGAAATGATGAAATAACATACGGACTTAACTTTGTTTCCTTTCAACGTTAATGTTTTTTAGAAAATGAGTAGCTTTCCAAAAAGGTATTTTCTATAAATGAGTTGAAAAAAAAAATTTTAACTTCCCTTATTCAGCTTACCGTAAGAGAGTTGTTTTCCAAAAAAATATTAATTGAAAACAATCTCTACAAAAATAAGTCATACTTCATTTATTAATCAAAGATAATTTTTATTCGGCTCAGTTTTTCTAATGTTACCAAACACTAGATAAAGTCGAAAACTATCTTCGCACAAGGTTTTTTTATCTAAACAAATAGAGAACTTCTGAGCATCTCTTTCCGATCGAGCTAGCCCTTTTGAGCTTTAAGAGTCCATTTAAAATTACTTCGACCCATTTAAAACTACTCCCAACCCATTCGAAAATATTCATAATTTCTTACAAAACTGATTATTAATTCAAATATAAACTTATTCAATGAAAGTGTTGCGCCACTGTTTGTTTCTGCTTTTCATTGATTTTATAGATTTACTTACTTGAAAAAGAAAAGGGAAATCAAGAACTAACATTGTGAAATTTTAAAGTACTTACAAGTGTACGAATCGTACCAAAGTATAGTTTGATAAGAACAAGATCGAACCCACAAGGACTTATATGAATGTAAGAAAATTAATCAAATCTTAACCAAATTAACCCTAATCTAGTTTAATAAAAATTGGTTTTTTTGAAATTAAATAAACTAAACAAATAATTAAACTAAGCAAAGATATAATATAAAGCAATAAAGAGATGTAAATAGACTACAATTACAATCTTTCAATAATTAAAACCTCTACGACAAGCCTTGTAGGGTTATGAACTGACATATTGTGTCAAAAGGAGTACCAAACGATACAAAGAGATTAGAAAGCTTGCCCTTTACTACCTTCAACAATACAACACCTTTTAGATGAAATTAAAGACAAACTTAACCAGCTTGATAGCCATAATCTAAAATTGTGAGTCAAGTATTACTTTCAGCAAGAAAATTTTAAAAAGAAAACAATAATAAATGAACTATATATATCATGACATTAAATTGATACAAATTTTTGGCACTTGAAAGCAACTTCACATATCTGGGAGATGATCATACATTATAAATGGAGAAACCTATTAAACCACCATCACATAATATTTTCAGAGTATCAATCTTTCAGAATCAAATGCTTATCATTTCAGGTGATGAGAGCTCCAGGTCCAGTTGGATAGCCGAATGGCTTTACAAAAGCAATATGGAGACAAAGAAACAAATATGAAATACCCAAAGACAGTAGTTTCTCACAGGTGAATTTTCAATACACACACCCTATGGGAGGAAAAGACAGACAAAATCCGCTGGATACTTTTGATAAATCCAGCGGTTCTAATGTTCCACATCCTTTTCACATATCAACCAATACCAACCAGTGCCCACTGTCATGAAATAAGAGAGAATTTGAATTCATAGAGTGATATTCCAAATTATTAAAATCATTACCTTGAGGAACCAATAAAGTAGCAAAGTGCCATCCCCCCTATCATCAGATGCACCAACAATAACAATAAAAATATGACAACAATCGGGTATGACATTTCTAACTTAAGTTTCATGCCTTTCTTGGCATTGCCACCTTTATCAAAGATTCTGCAAAAGGGGTTAACTTGTGGCTATACCAGAAGTTTTTGTTTCCCTCACATTACACATACCCCCTGCAAGCCAAATCATCTCCTTTTCTTATCTTTAGCATTTAAAGTAATTTCACTATTTTAGACGTTTAAGAATTTCTGTCAACCAAAAGAAAAGGTCAAGAAATTAATTATACATATTTTCTAGTCACTATGGCAGCCCTATAAACACAGACAGCAATATTCCATATATGTGATGGGAATCATTTAGAAAAGCTTTTTTTTTTTAAATAGAAGAATGGAATATTCCAAAATCCTCAGTATAAATGTAAACATTCTGCATTCTGGTTTGCAGATATAAAAGCATCATATGCATAGAACTTGAAAAGGTTCACAAAATATAGCCATGCACAATATCTCACAATAAATAATATAGTCTGCCAGTAAATTGTTCAACTAAGAAAAAGAACAATATATATACATGGGTGATTATAGAGAGAGAGTAAGACATGCTATGCTGCCCAAAACGTTAGAATGGGGCACAGACTCAACCACCAGTGCTGCAAAAACGTGCTTGTCCTTACGTATGTTATTAGTTATATCAGTTTTATCATATACTTCTTTACCAGAAACAAGCCATGGACACGTCAAGGACATAGTATACTTTATATTATATTATATTATATTATATTATATATATATATAGTTTCATTAAAAATGCACCAGAAGGGGCACATTCCTAGTACACAGAAAGTTAATAGGAAGTGTTTAAAAATAAAATATGGTATGCTAAAATACTTATAAATCACGTACAAGCAGCAGTAACTTCATCCATCAAAAGCTACACCCAAATCAGTTCATATTGCTCGAACACAAGTTATCATGTTAAGAACATCATAATTGAAAATTTTCTGATTACATCAATTAAAATGTGTATCATTTATTCAAACTAAACTAGTACATCAATGTTATGAGTTATGTAGTTGCAAAATGGAGTTCCTTCCAAATCTTTCTAACTAATCTTCACCAAGTGAGAGCTGAATCTCAAACCTGTTGAATTGCACTCCTGAGGGAAAGGCAAATAAGTTATATGCATCACCTGCATCAGATGAAGTACATGATAAACTAAAGTGAGATGGTGTCAAATCTACGTTTAAGCAACAACCGACCTTCAAATTCACCTATCATCATATGTTCTACAGATCCAACATCATGAAAAGGAGTTGCTTTTCTGCATACATAATCTTCATCCACAAAATTACCTTCTCATCTAGCTGCTCAGCTAAAGTTAGACTTCAATCTTTTCTTCTCTTTCAAGTTTTACAATCTAATTTGTCATGAAGCAGACAAGCAATTTTATTTTGAAAAACTTTAATCCCATTTAATCCTATCTAATTTAAACAGCAACACCCATTTAATCCTAGACAAGATTTGAAAATAGGCTTAGGTATTAAGCGGTGAAACAATTAATTAATTAATCCCTAAACCTATATTCAAATCTTTCTGTATGTTTATTCTTCTCTCCCTTCTTCCATATATTAAAACTCAACTAGCACAATGAGATCAGGATTTACTTCGATTTTCCATTGAAGCTTAAGTTTTTAGATGGAAACACCATGAAAACCTTGTTAAGGCGTTAAATTAAGCAAAACCCTAGAGTTCTCAAGAGAGAACTAGAAAAACCAAAGTCCTTAGGTAATTTTTTTTTTTATAAGTAATTAATATTTTATTGAAAAATAGAATTACTTTATGTTCGCGATGATGAACACAAAGTATATTAAAAAAATTAAAAAATAAAATAAAAACTCAAATTGAAATCTAAGAGAATTGTGAAACTCAAGAATGGAAGTACAATGTGTAAAACCCCATGCCCTAAACCACTCAAACAAAGTATGTATCAATAAGGATTTCAATTGATCTAGAGATCTCTCAATATCCTTGAACGTAAGAGAGTGGCGTTCCTTCCACACTAACCACATCAAACATCGTAGCCCCATATTCTAAATCTCAAAATATTGTTTCCCAAACCAATTCCTCCACCCAAATAAAAAAGATGTTACTGTAATAGGCATCATCCATTGAACTCCAAACATGTTAAAAACTTCACACCACAAGGCATAAGTAACATCATAATGAAGCAATAAATGGTTCACCATTTCCCCACCACAATGACACAAGCAGCACCATCCTACTTAATAAAACCTTCTTAATAAGGTTATCAATAGTTAGAATTTTACCCCAAGATGCGGTCCACAAAAAGAAAGCCTCCCTCTTATGGGCTTGACACACCATATACTCTTCCAAGGGAACATATTTCCATTGGCACCACAGATGACCTTGTAGTAGGATCAAATATCAAACTGCCACTCCCTTCTAAACACCATCTCATCCTATCACCCCCCTAGGCACTTGAGAGTAAATGGCTTAAGAAGGAATTCACAATCTCCACCTCCCAATCATGTAAATCCCTGAGAATGAGAATCTTCCAGCTCATAGCCTCCCCATCCAACCAATACTCCAATAACTGAGACTGAGGCTTTCCTATCAACTAAGCAGACTAACTCATCCTATCACCCCCCTAGGCACTTGAGAGTAAATGGCTTAAGAAGGAATTCACAATCTCCACCTCCCAATCATGTAAATCCCTGAGAATGAGAACCTTCCAGCTCATAACCTCCCCATCCAACTAATACTCCAATAACTGAGAGACTGAGGCTTTCCTATCAACTAAGCAGACTAACAGATCAGGATACAAATCCTTCAAAGGAGTCGTTAGATAGTTTTATACAATTCACCTAAGTCTGAAACCAGTGTAACAACTAACAAGAGCACTCTTTGGTTTGGATGTCTGTTAAAGACCCTAAGAAGCACTAATAATCATTACATTCAAATCACAACCCATTAAAGGCCATGAAAATTGTTACAATTAAGTAAAAATTATATGCTGATGGTGTATTTTTGACATGGAACACCAAACGTGTCCATAAAGAACTTTAGAGTTACCTGTCGACTCTTCCTTAAGGAAACTTTTTTCATTTCTCCTTTGTATTTGATGCTGGGATAACCTGACAGCTGTTGCAATGCCTTCTGATACTCCATCATGTACAGCCTCTTCAATATCTACTGCAAAGGATGCAGCTCCTTGACCCAGAGCATATCTAAACATTAAAAAGGATTGTATAGACATGGAATTATAAGGAAAAAAGAAAGAATTGTAATGAGTTCAGACACTACAGTATGTTTATTAAAAATTTCACCTACAAATGGGACAGATCTGAGGATTTACTTGAAACTAAAGAGAATGCAGAAACACATGATCCATGAGCAGAATTACCATATCAGCAAAATATTTAAGGTCATATGTAATATTAGCATACCGTGGTCTAACATCATTTAGAAATGGCTCAAGTGAGCGGTCCTACAAAACTGTTCATGTACAATTCTTAACATCAACTTCGTGATTGTGACTGAAATGTAAAATATGACAAACCCTTTCATATTCTACAAATATATCACACTGCACCACATGAACATCTAGAACAAAACAAAATGGCTGTCCAAGAATAAATTTCCTTCAATTTTAGAATTCATGAGTTGTGAGAATTGCAGTCATGTACCAACATAAACCCAGAGACGCCAACACCCTTCTAATTCAAATGAAGAAAAACTCACAGATCATAAATATATACCTCTAACTTTATATACCTAGATACATGCATATATACATTACATAAATATGTATTTTATACATATATGTATATACATGGGTATGTATGCTTGTGTGCATGCATCATATTCCTTTTTATCATTTCTTTTCTCTTTTTTTTTTTCAACAGCCATTATAACATGCTCACAAATAATATGCAAATAAAATTACAACAAATGGTAGCATGAATCTTCACATTAGCCAATCCATAGATACCACTCTATTCAGAATATATTTTTTAATTAAATGAACCATCCAATTCTATGCACTAAAAATCAAAATAATCAATGCCAATAAAAAATTCTGTCACAAGGTCAAAGCATTGAATACATCCATTGGTCTTAATTTAAACTTTGTAACCTGCAGTAGAGTCAGAATGCTTACCATTAAAACCATTTATGTTTCTATAGTGCTTGTTAAATAAAATCAATTTACAATTTTCAGATTCTGAGTACATTGTTTGAAAATTAGCAAGCCATCTTGGTTATGAGCTCTAACTCCTCCCAGAAATGAAGTAAAAATTCATCTGCCGTATGAAAAATGTGCAACTAAAGAATTTAGAAATGAGAAGAGATGAGACCAAGACACCAACTTGAATTCTGAGAAGACAAAAATAATGTATCTACAAATGGTCTTGCTAATATGATTTGTACAGAGTGACAGTCTATCTGGAAAATTATGATTTTTTTTTACATAACTCCTTGACAATGTCATAGTTCTGTCTCACCAACTGATATTCTTATCTGTTTCATTGACTCAATCTAGTTAATCTATTGTCTTCTTCCTCTACTTCATCAGATTCAACACACAATGAATCGGGCACTGCATACTCATGTGGCTCAGGAACCTCAGATTTTGTTTCAGACTCTAGATTTTGGAAATCATAAGAAAAAATTGTCTCAGACTGGGGGTTGCGAATTGAGCTTCTTCTGCCATCTCCAACATCATTTTCACTGTAATAAGTCTCTAGATAAGCCTCATCTCCTTCCTCCTATAGCGGGGTGAAAAAGGGATGATATACAATGTTAGACTGGCTCTTATTTAAGAGAAAAATTAGCATTTCTAGAAAATAAAACAAAAAATAATATAGACCTCTGTGTCATCATCAGTAGAATATGCAGAATCTAGTTTGTCATACAAAGCTTCATCTCCATGGTCTTTCACAACCTCCATTTGTTCCTATAAATGTAAAACATGAACCAAATCAGATTTTATTGCAAACATGAGGGTTATGCATATTTCTCAGCCAAATTAGATGATTCACTTTCAATAAAAAGAAGTCTAATATATAAGAGGCCATACAATCTCAGATCTTATTCTGTCCACTTTTCTCTGAAGAGCTGAAATATGGATTAGGAGAGCCTGTTTGACAAAATAAAGACAAAAATTAGCCATTGATCTCCGCGTGTATGTCAAGTAATAATTTAAAAGACCTTCTACATATAAAAGGAGTCCATCAATGAGGCATAAAAGACCTTTATGCTTACATATGTTTGCATGTACATATGTATACTGAACATGATAAGGTTCACCACCAGGACCAATCAGCTGCCATGCCAGAAATGGCAACAGGCAAGGCCCACTCCAGTTTTTTTTTTTTTTTTTTTTTTTTTGGGGGGATAATTTGATAGTTGCAATAACAGGCAGGGGGGACTTGAACCCTAGTTATCTCTATTGGAAACATCCAGAAAGTGCCAGTTAAGCTATAAGGCTCTTGGCAACTACTCCAGTTTTTACACAATTGTAGCTTGAGGAGCCCAAAAATCCAATTACAAAGGGGCGCTGACATCCACATCTGCTGGCACAGATCAGACCCCTACCCAGAACTACTCAGGGCTAGACTACTTATTGGTGAACTTCAGAGATTTAAACAAAATCTCAAAATGCACATGAGACATTTTTTTTAGCTCCATGTCTGAAAAGGCAGTAGATTTGGGTAAAAAATATACAAATTTGTTGACATACCTCACGTCTTTGTAGCTCAATTGAACGTGCCAAAGCCTTCCTCTTTGTCAAAAGATTCTTTGGCCTCAACATAGCAGGTCGCTTATATTTATTTCCCCGGAATACAATAATTGCATATCCTTTGGAAACTTTATCTACTGAAACCAACACACCTCCGCTCTCAGCTTCTAGTGCCAATGCAATTTTTTTTACATGGTCAAAAGTTTTAGCCTTCACCAAGACCTTAACCAATTCGCGGTACTTCCAATGCAGGTGCATGTTCTCCACCGTACCATCAAATACTCCACGTCTACCTGAAAGATGAAATCACATTTCCATAAATTTTGCTCTCTCTCTCTCTCTCTCTCTCTCTCTCTCACACACACACACAGATTGTATACTCTGCAATAAAATCTTGATAAATATGATAGAGTGTTTTACCAAGAAGTAAGAAAGCTTTCATCCGCAAACCTAATTTGCGAAACATAAACCTCTCCTCGTCAGTTAAGCTCTCTGGGTCAGCTTGCTGCTCTGCTGGTTTTAAAGACTCCTCTACTTTAGAAAGGGCTCTCTCTGCTCTCGCTACCTTTCGTTCAGCCTGACAGACAAAAGTCCTAAGAGTTTTATTGAAGGAGACTAGAAAGGGACTATGTGATATAATGTTATTTGGTTTTTGAACTACTATGAATTACTCTTACAACATAATATCAATAGAAGGTAACATAAAACATGTAGCAAAGCTTGGGCATCAATAACACACATCACAATTCATATTTATACAAATTGCAAATTAAAGAAGAAATTCAGAGTGAAATTTTTTTTTTTTACAAATAAATTCACAGTGACTAAGAACTGAAAATCACGGCATCCAGTCATGAGATATCTGATATTAAAACCATTGAGCCTGAGTTTTAAGGAACTCACAGCAGTGAGCTTGTGTTCAAGCTTTCTAACAAGGTCGGCGTGCCTTATTACTTCTGCTTCCTTCATCATTTTTTTCTCATGATGATCATCCAGAGTCCTACCCCACCTAGCATCTGCATCCAAAGTTTCCCCAAGTGTACCAGCAATTCCAGATTGCTCAGTTATTTCAACTCTTGGTATGATCAAGGCCGAAGCTCTCAACCGTGCCTGCTCCTCTTCATCTTGCAGTGACTTTGCCAATGTCTCCCTTTCTAGTAAGGCTTCAGTGACATCTGGTGACAAAAAATTCTTTCCTCTATAGAAAACCAAGAAGTCCTTGTTTCTTGACAGCAGAATGCCTCCTGTCAATTTCTGCAGCCAAGGATCAAGATATTACTACCGATCACTCTACAAGGCATGACTACATAACTAATATGGAATAAATGCATATAATCTGAGAAAGTTACTAGTAACTGTCTACATAATCAAGCCATGTGTGCATTTGATCTTAGGTGGAAATAATTAGTTAAGGATCTACATCTGACTGGTCAGATTTCTCATATTAGTATACAAAATATGAGTCCAAAACTCTCAAAAAAAAAAAAAAAAAACAGAAGTGAGCTAACAGGTGCATATTAGGGAAGAAGTACTTCCTAAAGTCAGAAAGGTTGACTAGGTATATTTTATTACCTTGATCTCTTCAGCCATCCTCTCACTAGTAGTCAGTTGTACACCACGCTTAAGTGCAATCTTTGCAATTGAACTTCTTTCCCACAATTTAATCATAGCCATAGCTAGACCTTGGAGCTGCCTGTTTCTACCTGGAGACAGAATATTTCATACACAATTAAAAGAACATTTTCAATTTGATGTTAAGGAAAGCAAGAAAAGAGGCAAACCTAATGCAAAATGTGGAGGAAGAACCCTGGCAAGCCTTCGTAAATTTGTTGCATCCTTTGCTCCAAGCGTTGATCTCACTCCATAAGGAAGTACTCTGAATGGAGGTTGGTAACCAGAAACAACTGCTGGGAGCATATCTGCATCTACGGGTAATGGATCACACCCAGGCCAATCTGTGTACCTAGGACCCAGACCATCTAAAAGTTTGTCTACTTCATCCTCATACTTCACTTCTGGCAACGGTTCCCTGACTTTCTTCTCTACAGCTGTTGAATTTGAATTTGCTTTAGGTGCATGCACGTTACCATCAGTACCAAATTCAGAAGGACCCCTAGTAGTTTTTTCAGTTGCTGTTGGTAAGGAATTAGAAGGAAACTCTTTTTTCTTAAGTATTCGTTTGTTCAATTTCACCTCAGGAACCTCAAAGCTCACTCCTCTATACAGAGAAAGGGAAGTGCCAGACCTCCAAATCACCAGCCCACCAGTCTTTCTCTGCAACATGAAAAAGAAAATTGTTCCAGGAATTTTTTTTAATGAAATATGCAAATGACGATAATTCTTGCAATGAATAATTCTAGTATGTCTTAATTATTTTTCTAAAATTTTTTGTATGATATATACACAAAAAATAATTGTAATACTAGCAAGGTAGCTGAGCAAACATAAATAAAAGAACACACAAAAGGAAGTTTTAAATATTTGAATTAAACTATATATGAATATGCAACTACTCTAACACCAGTGCTTAAAAATAAAAAAGTAAAAAATCTGGTATAGGACCTATACCTTTATCATTTACAAAACCATAACAATTTCCTAGCATCAATCAATATTTAACCAACTTCAAAGCAGGGCATAGGGAAAGACCCTCTAAAAAATCTCTTAAATCAAATTGTCATGTCATGTCCAGTATGGCCTTCTTTCACTGCATGTCTATTTTGAGTAAATGTTTTTTTTTTTGCGGGGGTGGAGGGAGAAAGTCCTTGAGTGACTATTTAACTATAACAGAGCTTGAATTATAAGGTACATCTTCTTCTCAACAGAATGTAACATAAGCACTTCTATTTTCTACTTTTGATATGCTTCAATTCAACCTATAAGGGTTTGTGAGGCACACAGTTCTTGCCAGACTATACCTATCAAAAAAAAAAAAAAGTTCTTGCCAGACTATGATTCTATGAAGAGCAAGGCAGGAAAAGCCTTGAACTTTGGTCTCTTTACTCTTCCTTTTCTCTTTTCATTTTCCCCAAAAAGTTAAAATGGAAACAATTTTTTTATAATTAAAATAGAAACAGTATTCTTAAAAATAAAAAAAAAGAGAAGATGAAATTATAAGAACACAAACTTATAAGAAAATTTACAAGAAGCAAACCTCCAATATCTCATGCATTCTCTTCATATTCAGTGCAGCCGCACCTTCAAATTTCAGCCTTACAATCTCTGATGTCTTCCACCTCTCACGAATCATGTCCACGACCTCTTGAGTAACACCGGCACCCCCAATCCTTGTCTTGTGCTTCTTCTGAAATGTCAAAATCCTCAGCCTCCTCAACTCTGACTCTGGCAGAGTCAATTCAGCCAATGAAGTCCTACTCTTTCTCCTCGCCATAATCCCACCTTCCTCTTCCTTCTCCTTCTCCTTCGGCTTTTCCCACGGAAACCTTACCTCTCCATCACCTCCAAACATACTCTCAACCCCCAATGGAGATTCTGGCGAAAACCCACCTCTCGAATTCGGCAACATTCCTTCCTCAACATAAAATATATCCTCCACAGACCCTTTTTCAATAACTCTCTCATGACCCTTCTCTTTACCCTCATTACCATCATCAATGTACCCAAATTTCTTCAACTTTTCCACAATCTTCTCCATTGTACTACTACTACCACCACTACTACCATCACTCTTCACAGAGCTTGAATTCAACACATTGCCACTCACACTCCCACTCCCACTCCCACTACTACTACGATAATTCAACACGTCCCGGGGCTGTTTCGGTCCATTTTGTTTGTGGGTTTCATTCCATTTATCTATCCAACTACTACTATTGCTAGAAACGGGTCGGTCTGTGCTTAAAATATGTGATTTCCTATGTGGGTCTTGTACAGAATTTGCATGGAAAGTGTGCTTTTTGTAAGGAATGGAGGAACTGTACCTGAAGAACTGGATAGAGGTGCCATGGAATTTGGAGAAGGAGCTCTGAAACGAGTCAAAGAAACTTGTTGCTGGGTGGAATTGACGACCAGGTGCAAGAGCCATAGCAGCAGCACCTTAGAACTATTACATCAATCAAAGCAGCAAAACCCAAGTAGTTGATTTGTGAGCTTTTTCAGATTTTTTTTGGAGGCGTTTTGATATAATAAAGCAAAACCCAACTGATAAATATATTTCTTAAGTTTCTCTCTCAGCTTCTTGATTATTATCCATGGCGGGGGAGGAGTAATATCTAGAGTCACGTTTGGCTGCGTGGGAATCCACACTCCATGCGTTTTAGGACATCCTCACACCAGCATAAAATCTTTTCCTTCTTGTTTGGCAGCATTAGAGCATTCACATCAGATCATCTAAAGTCTTCTAAAATAGATCTACAGTGCAAATTTTACACATTTTGGGCCAAAAAACATCCACATCAGTGGATGTAAAAATGTGTAAAATTGTGTATATATTTCCATGAGCTTCAGTACCCGTGTAAATATACACGGGTACTGTAGCTCGTTTATAATTATTTTATTAATATCTTCTCTCTCTCCTGCATCTGACTCTCTCATCTCAACTCTCTCTTTCTCATTTCATCACTTTTCTCTCATCTCAAGTTCTCAACTCTGCAAAGCCGATTCCCATAAAAAAAAAAAGAAAAACCTCTGCAAAGCCGATCAGCTTCTCCTTCTACTTCAAAATCTCAAGCTTCGAAGACGAAACGACGCTAGCTCTCAACTCTGCAAAGCCGATTCCCATCAAAAAAAAAAAAAAAACCTTTGCAAAGCCGATCAACTTCTCCTTCTGCTTCAAAATCTCAGGCTTCGAAGACGAAGACGACGCTAGCTCGGCGGAGATCTCGCGTGGCACGGACTGAGTCCGATCGGCGAGTTTGGGCGGCAAGTGAGTTGGGAACGCCGATCAGCCTCTCCGATCCAACAATCCGTTTGGAAACGAAGACGGTGACGGAGAATTGATCGGACATGGAGGGTGAGTGGGTCAAATTTGTTGTGATTGTGTCGTTGTTGTTGTGATTGTTGTTGTGGAAGATCGGTGAATCATTGTTGTTGTGATTGTTGTTGTGTCGTTGTTGTTGTGATTGTTGTTGTGGAAGATCGGTGAATCAATGGCCGGATTTTGTTGAAGGGTAGCTGGCTGGGTGTGGGTGTGGACGGAGAAGACGAGGTGATAAGTCTGTGACGAGGTGATGAGTCTGTGCCAGAGAGGAGAGGGAATGAAATAATAAAAAATGTAAAAAAAAATGAATATTTTATTAAATAAATGTGTAGAATAGATAAACTGATGTGGGTATTTTATAAAAGTAGATGTGTAAAATAGAAAAAGTAGGTTTTTTCTTGCAAAATAGACAGAAAATTTGCACAAGCTGATGTGGTTGCTCTTACACTTTCTTTTTTATTTAATATTTGAAATTACACTGTTTTTACCGTAAAAAAAATTGAAAAATAGACTCTTTTTTTTAGGCAAACTACAAATTTTTTACTCTAAACTATCACTCAAATTACATTTAATATTTGTGTTAAAAAAAATTACATTTAATATTTGTAAATTCCAAATACCTCAACTAGTAAAGTCTTTAATGGCTGAATAAGAAATCTGGAGTTCAATCCCTACCTACATCAAAAACCGATTAGTATCTTGGTTTGATGATAAAAAGTATCATAAAAAACGGACACTATAAGTTGAAACTCTCTCAAAAAAAAATTACATTTAATATTTGGCACAATTGACATTTCAAATTTATAACTTTGTTTCAATGTCCACATTGTCATTTGTCATGGTGTTATGTTTAAAATTTTAACATTGAAATATTAATTTACCTCTCTCTTCAAAATAGACATTTGATGTGTAAATTGGTCTTTCATGCTAAATGTTATCATACTTAGTAGCAAAATAGATAACAACGAATTGTGTAACTTATTTTTGAAATTGAAGGGTTTGTAATACATTTCGATAGTTCAAAAGGTTAAGTGTAATTACTAATTAAGGTGATAATTTAGGGTGAAAATGTAATACCCCATATTTGATTATGTATTCATTGAGTGTGTGTTGTATAGGTGTGTGATGAGTCTCACATAGGGGTATATATTGGGTTAATATGGGCTTTGTGACCAACGTTTTTCCTTAGGTTTTTACCCAAAAAAAAAAGTGTAATTTGCCCTTTTAAAAAGCTCACTTTTTTTTAATACACTTCTTTTTTTTTCTTTTTCTGTTTTTGCAAACATTACTTTTTCAAAGACAAAATGAAGTTGTTGTTTAAAGGGGTTTATATATATATATATATATATATATATATGACCAACTTAGAGTTCATTATACATTTTTTCAAAATCGCATTTTCAAAGACAAAATAAATTTGTCTTTGAAATTTTTTTTATAAATATGATATGATGAACTTAGTGTTAGAATTAGTAACCTTAAATCCTATTGTATGATATTATGTATGACATTATGTATAACTTAATGTTGTAATTAATAAAGTTATTATATTATTATCTAAAATAACGGTAACATGAATATTTGGACATTATCATATAGTCTATTAGATGCATAATATGTGATTTAGTCACAGAAGATATAAGTCACAAGTTCTTTGTAAACTCATAATTTTAATTCGTAGTCGGTAATGAAATTGGGCATTTCATCTGCGAAGACTATAACATATCAACTAAGATGCTTTGTCTTGATCATGGAAATGAAGACTTCTAGTTGGTATATTGATATGTTTTAAGAGTTAAAACATATTAAACTAAACCGCTGTAATATTTATTATTCTCCTAACGATTATTAAATGAATAATAAATCTCACGACTTCTATTTACATGAACTCTTAATCGTGAGAGAATAATGGACCTGATCGTGAAGTGTAGGTTACTTTTATATATCAAGAGTGAGATTTAAAGTTACGATCAAAATCTCAGTATGTTAGGCAGTCACATTTAGTGTTGATGGAACATATATTCTCAAGATGGAATTCATTATCTCTTAACAGAGATATAAAATATTCCCTTGAGATAAATTTAATAGGTTCGGTTATTTAGATTGTTACGCCTAACCACTTTAGTAAGGAATTACTAAAGTATATATTTATGAAATTGGATTTCATAAATATATGATGAATAACTTAAAGGATTAAACCGGGTACTCAAGTGTGATATCCCAATTTGATTGATTGTGTAATGTGTGTGGGTGTGTGATGAGTCCCACATCGGGTATTTACTAGGTAGATCTGGGCTTTATTAACAACTACAAGGAGTCTCAATTGTGACTAGTCCTTTTGAGGTATAATGCAAATGTAGCTAACGCTTTTCCTTGGGTCATTACATATGGTATCAAAGTCGGGCCAGTAATCCCATGTAGGCTCAAAGACATTACCCCACAAAATGAGCCCTAATGAGGACGTTAGGGAATTAAATGGGGGAGATTATGATACCCCAATTTGATTGATTGTGTGATGTGTGTGGGTGTGTAATAAGTCCCACATCGGGTATTTATTAAGTAGATCTGGGTTTTATTAATAACTATAAGGAGTCTTAATTGTGACTAGTCCTTTTGAGGTATAGCGTAGATGTAGCTAGTGCTTTTCCTTATGTCGTTATATCAAGGATTAAGATGTAGTAATCTTCAAAATGGCAGCCTACATTCATGACTTTGTAATTTAGAGGTGTGCGTAGTTCAATCAGCTCGGTTTTTTCTCAAATTTGTTACCAAACCAATAAGGGTTGGTTTTCTCATAATTAAAACCGATGCATACCGCTTAGGGTCGGTTTTCCGACCTTTAGCGGTGCGGTTTTTTGCAATCGGTTTAATCAGTATGGTCGGTTTTTTGTGCTTGTTCTTTTTATATTTTGGCTAGCACTTGAACCAATCTACAAGACCAGTCAAAGAAGTAAAGATAAAGAGCTCAATTCTAGTTTGTTTGTACTTCATAATTTTTTTAACTTATAGAAAATAAATAAATAAAAATGATTGAAGAGTGAGAGAACTCTCTCAATCTCAGTCTCCCCTCCCTAACAATCAAAGTGCAAAAAAAACCAAAACACAAAACATGAAAAGTGAAAACACTACTGAATTAGTGAAAGAAACAGAACGAAACAAACTAATATCACCATATCGGTTGGTTTGGTAACCAACTCGGTTTGGAGTTGCAGTTCCAACGACAACACCGCATCGATATCGGAGCGGGATTCTCCATCTAATCGCCTGCCTCAGCTCAGTCAGTCGGTGCTAGAGGCAGTATGGTTGGGTCGGCGCCGATCGGTTGGATCGGCTCTGGTATCACTCTGCTTACCCTTACTTTGTATTACTACAGATATTTTATGAAGAGTCTGCATGTACAATAAAGTTTTGGGATATAATTTATTAATAAGGCCTAGAGTGAAATTATATTTATATAGTGATATTAAATATAATTAATGGTAATTTTGGACTTTTCAAAAGTTAACAGAAAAGCCCAAGGCTCATTGTAGCTAGAGTCTTATTTGTTCCCTTTTGGTCTCACTCCAAGCCATATACTAAAACCCAATTGGAATGGTCCAAAAGACTAGCCCAATTAGATAATCAATTATAAGGAGAAAAACATATAGAATTTTATAAGAGTATGAAATTGTTTGTATGTAAGTGTTGGACACTTTCTTATTCTCTCTTGAACGCATTCATATAAACTGATTGAGAGACCACACTTATTGGGTATTAAGTGGAATTGGAGTGAAGATTAAAAGTGTTCCCAAGTACTTCTAATATTTGGGTTTGAATTTCACCGCACCAAGATACACTTTCTTGTTCTGAAATTTACATAGTACATGTTATTAATTGCGAATGAAGTAGATCCGTTAATTTTTCGTTGCGTATGTTTTGTATACGATATAAACATGTGTTTTTCCAACACTTAGCGTTTATGATGTGTGCTAATTCATTAGTTCTTACCACTAAATCAAACACTATAAAACCCTTTATTATCAAGGCAAAACAATAATGGCTATTTTTATTTTTGTAAGCTAACCAAATTTTTGAGTCCTTAGAGTATTTGCAACAGGCTCAACAAAGAGCCTACTTCACCAAAATATAGCAAATTTTCTTTAAAACACTCACACATCAGCCTCACCAAAACTAACAACCAAATTAGTTTTTGAGCAGTGGCTCATTGCTTGGAGCGAGCACACTATAGCTTGTTACACCAAATTAATTATGTTTTTAATCTCTCTCTCTCTCTTCATGCTAGAATACACGGAGGTCGCACTTTCTTAAGCTCAATTGTAATGAAATTAGGAAAACTGTCTTGAGTTGATTGATTTCACCATTGATGTCATCGTTGGCCTTCTAAAGGGTTGATCATTCGATGGTGGGGGTGGAGTATTCAAGCTAGCTGGGTTACGATCTGCGAGGAGGAGGTGGTTGGGCGTGTCTCACCATCGTGGGTTGTTAGGTCACACCAGTGTTGTGTCCTCATTGTGGTCATCGTTGAGGGTTCGTGTGGTTTTTTTTTTTTTTTTTTTGGGTTTGTTTGATTTGTGGTTGGGTTGATCTATGTTTCTTTTGTTTTGGTTTGGTTTGGTTTGTTGATGTTGTATTCTAAAGCTTCGTTTGGGTAGTGAGCGTTCGCGTCTGTGTTTAGAGTAGTTGCGTCCTTTTTTTTTTTTTTTTTTTTTAAGTCCAACGCCTGTCCCATGAACAGTGCAATCAGGCCAATGAACAGTAAATTCATTAATGAATTGTAACCAAAATATTTTTTTTTTATTGTTTTCAGTTTTCAGCAAAATAAGCAGTATCCAAACGCACATTAATTGTTTGATTTGGGTATGAGGCATGGTTGAGATTTTTTTTATTTACCATAGCAAGGATGGAGGAAGGGGGGGGGGGGGGCTAAGAGGGGCCATGGCCCCTTTGACTTTTCAAAAATCCTCCTTCCCTCTTGTATTTTTTGTTAAAAAAAAATAATTTTGGACATAAATTTCAATATTGGCCCCCCTAAATTTTTACTAAAAACATGTAAAATATTTATATAGTTGACTACTGTTTTTTTTCTTTTTCTTTTTTATTCCCTCTAAATGCTCATATATCATACATAACTCATTATATAAAAGTGTATTTAACGTATACCATATATAATTTAATTATATTTTATTTTTATTAAATTGATTTGTATTTTTTTAGAAATGTCATGACTTACGTTTTTTCTGCAAAGATGTTGTAAGGTTGAATTTAATCAACCATCGTATTGGCTTTATTCCGTGCCAAATTTGCTTGTATTTCAGCATTTAGTAACCCTGTATTTAGGTGGGTTTGTTGTAAGGGTAGAGAGTGAGATAGAGTGTTGATTGCTCAAGAGTGTGCAAGAAAACAGAGACTCGCGGCTTGATCTCGCGGGTGACTCGCAACTGCAAGCCGCCAGATGCAGCACATGTGCCAAGCATGCTAGAAGGTGAACAGTCATGCTAGCTGGAGCACTACAGGACAAAACAGGACAACTAGCCATATGGTTATCTCGCAACTAGATCTCGTGACTCAGTAAAGTCGCGAGGCCAAGCCGCGAGCCACCTCTGTTTTGAAAAACCTGACGTTTCACATTCTCCTCTCACCTTAGTATAAATACCCCTTATACCCACAAATGAAAGAGAGGTTCCAGAGAGAATTTTGAGAGGGAAACCCTAGAGTAAAACCAGATTGATTCACCTACAATCTATACATTAGAGTCTCTTCAAATTCCTCAACTCTCTTCCTCTCCATTGTCAAACCCTTGAGAGGCTTTTTACCAAAACCTTGTTCTCACCATATTCATTACTGTGAGAGGGCTATTTGGTGTTCTGGGAAGCAGTTAGGAAGGAACCAATCTACATTGGTTGATGCTATGGTCTAATAGCGGAATCCGGGAAGCTAGAAAAGAAAAAGGTTCGGCGCAACCTCGTTGGAGCAAGAAACTTGGAGGGCTTAGGTGCACTGGGTAGATTAGGCTTGGAGGGTCTATTGCTGTCCATGTATCCTAACTACATTTTCTAGTGGATTGTTTACCGCTTGGAGGGCGACAGAAAGGTTTTACGCCGAGAGTTTCGGTTTCCTCTTCGATAACATATCGCGTGTTGTCTTAGTATTTGCATCTTCCTTCCCTTTTATCTTTGCCTTTTATTATCTACTGTGGGTTGTGATTTTAATTTGGCTTAGATAGTTTTTCCAATTCTATATTATAGCTTTTGTTCATTTTCCGCACACTAATAATTTGACATAAAGCTTGAATTGGTTAATTTGTAAATTGGGGGTCTAAACGTTTGTGAGAGTGTCTTTTTCGGGATACTCAGGCCCAAGGATCCCGAGCCTGAGTGAAAAGGAAAGGATTTGGTGGACCGGGCCTTGACTCACCGCAGCTAACAAGCTGTTTAAGAATCAAGTGAATACAGAGAATACTCCTGACAACATACAGAAAAAAATGACAAACAAGGATATCGAAAAGTGCCAAAAATTAACAACGTAAGTTCAAAAAGAAAGAAAGACAGGATTAGCAAGACGATAAAAAAGAGTGCTGTGGGGATCCTGGGAGTTATGAAACGGTATTTCATTAAGACATTATCTGTTTGATTACAGAAAGCTCACTAGGACGTGATACAAGGTCCAATCAAGCTCAAAAATTGCAGCCTTGAATGGCTATTTCAGCCTTCAAAACTTGCGAAGTTTGATTCTCGTTGGATCCGAGTATGTGCCATAGTGGCCTTTACAGGATATCGGGAAGCAGTATTTGTTTTCCCTTAGTATTTTCTTTCTGCACAGATTTTTCTGATAGTTTTTCATGGAGAATTTCTTCTTTCTTGTGTTTCTTTCTTTTTTCTCGCTGCCTTCTTCACAACCTATCCCCTCCTTTTATAGTGGAGTTTTCTGGGCGTCCCGGGGAACCGTTGGTTCCCCTGTTTTGTTCTTTTGCAAACAGAGCATGCTCTGTCTCCATCGCCTCGGTAAGTCCTTTTTCCGTTTTCTCTCATTCTTTCCTTCTCTTGGTTCTGATTCCTTCGAAAGCTTTTGGTTGGCCATCCTCTTTGGGACGTGCTGAGGTATGCCCTTCTCGGCATCCCCATTTCTAGCGTCTTCCTCTTTTCCCTTTCTTTCCTTTTTGGGCGGAATCCTATTCTGCCATTTTTGAAAGTCATTTGTTACCATTCTTCTTCCCTATCCTGGTTCCCCGAGGTCCTTTTCTGTCTGTGCCATTGAGAGGTCGCTCGCGTCTTTTATTTCTTGTTTTTCTTCTTCTGTCTTCTTTCTATCGATTTGTCCCAGTCTTTCTTTTTATTTGTGCTTGAAGGGATCTGCGCTTATTGAGGATCCTTGCTTCTTTACACTCTGCCGTGTTTTTTTTTTTTTTTTGGACGCTTCTTTCTTTTCTGGGCTCCAGGATCCTCTGGGCCTTCCTTTTATTCCCCCATGAGTCATCCGTATCTATTGCTTTGGGCTTAGCCTGAATTTTTTCTTTTGGGCTTGACTTGTTCTTCTGTTTTGGGCTTATTTTATTATGGCCCTTTCTTTTTCGGACCTCAACAACGTTCAAGGGTGTTTTTACACTATTTGAACTTTCAAATGTAAACACTTATTTGATGTAATTTTTGTTTATATAATAAAATATCATATGTTAAATCAAAATTACAAACATTCCATGTATAAGTAATAAATAAATATTATACATATATATATATATATATATTTATTTATTTATAGCTTCCCTCCCCCCCCCCCCCCCCCCCCAAAAAAAATTCTAGCTCCACCACTGCTATAATGATTTGGAAAGAAATGGGTTTGATGCAAAAAAAAAAAAAAAAAAAAAAAAAAAAAAAAAAATTCTAATGTAGAGTTTTTTTTTTTACAAAGAAAGGTATCCAAACCTTCTCAAATATCTTATTATGACATTATATTTTACTCGTGAATTAATGCAAACTCATTAGATGAACTTATTTTAATGGTATGTAATCCATCAAATTTCCATTTTAAACAATGGTAATTGAAAGAATAGTTAGTAACTATACGTCTAGATGGAAGAGGTAAAGGAAGGGTTAACACAAAATATTGTGACTGATAATGCAAAAAATCTTCAGTAAGTCAAACGGTCCTCACGTGCTCTTGATGGGACTTGCGAAACAAAAACACAGAAAAGACCTTACAAAGAGTACCGATGTGGCACCGGCCAAATACCCTCCCAAAGTTAAGTTAAAAAGAAAATTTCTACAACTCTAGAGTGCCAGAGCTAGGGAATCATGCATACCTCGATTTATGAGGTCTTTAGGATTTTTATAGTAGTATAGAGCTGACCTCCACTTCTTGGTGGAGAAGGTATTTCCTTGTAGAGAAGATTCTTATTAATACTCGTATTTTATGAGATCCTTTCCTTGTAGAGATTCCTCTGATTATGGTTGGGCGTAGAATGCAAGGTATTTCCATACTAGGATTCTTGGAGACCACTCATGCCACGTAAGTGCCACGTGGTTTCAACAAACCGTCTCCCTTGGATCCATCTACTTTAAGGAGTCCATCTGTCGCCCTGCCTCTTTGTCCAGGTGATGAACCCGTCTACTAGTTCTTTGGTTAGTAGAATAACTAGGCCATCTCTTTTGGCGACTCCGTTACTTATGATCGCCTCCGTTAATTGAATCCATCTGCTTTGGGATTTATCCCTATCAGTGACCATAATGAAATTGCTTGCAAAGGCTATAAACATGAAATTTAGGATTTACGTTTTTAAATGGTTTTAGATAAATTATTCAAATACTATAACGCACAAGTCACAACTTTAGTAAAGGAGATTCAAAGTTGGAGACCTAGCATTTTGAGAAATAAACCAAGCCACCAAGGTTCTAAGAAAAGAAAAGTATGACCAAACTTGAAAGGATCACACTGAGTGGTAAGGTGAAACCGACTAAGCACATGGTATCTTGAAACGATAGAAAGAAAGACACTCCCACATCTATGAAACTCCCTACACGTCATGAGATATTATTAGTAAACTATCCCAAACTCCAAAGTAATGAATCCATTTCATCCAAAAAAAAAAATGAATTCATCTTTTTGTGATTTTTTTTTTCCTTGTAAACATAATATTATGTAAAAAAAAAAAAAAAATGTATGCAGGAAAGATTGAATATCTAAAGTCCTTTAAAAATGGCTTATCAAACCATAAGATTCACAAGGGATCTTCATTAAGTCTTGATACTATAACTCAATCTAAAGTCCTTTAAAAAATGGCTTATCGTACCATAAGATTGAACCACTAGATTATAAAAATGACCCCAAGGTAAAAAATCTCTAAGGCCTTAAAGTAAAATTCACCAGAGATCTTCATTAATTCTTGATACAATAACTCTCTGCATAGGGTGGCAAAATTTGACACGACCAATAAACCCGACATGACACATAAACCAAACATGACACGACACAAAATTAGCAAGTTATGAGTTAAGACTTAACGAGTTCGTATCATATTTGAATTAACACAATTGACCCATTAAATAAATGTATCGGGTTCGTGTCCAACCCATAGAACACACTTGACCTGTTTGACCCATTTAATTAAATGACATTTTACCAATATACCCTTCAAACCTTTGGTATATAAACTTATTAGTTGTTGTGGTTTATTAACATATTGTGATTGATTATTTGTGATATTAAGATATTCTTTGGTTTTGAATCATTATTTGTAGTGCAGTTACTCGTTAGTTCTGAATTTTATATTACAAAAATTCATCTGTTTGGTTTTTCCTAGTTTAGATCAATTTGGTTAATACTAAAATAGCGAAAATGCACTTTTGGTCCCTACATTTTGGGCCTATTTACATTATGGTCCCTAATTTGATTTTGCATCTATCTCACTTCCTAAAAATGAAAAATCACATCCATTTTGGTTCCTGCCATCAACCCACTAACAGAAGTTGCTTATGTGGCACACGAAGTGTTCAATTAGGCTTTGCAATTAAAAAAATAAATAATTGATCCTACATGTCATCAGCCCCACATCCACGTCAGCAAAATATGACACGTCAAAAAACAAAATAATGAACTTATAATTTAAAAATAATTAATTAATTTTTTTTTCATGTCATTAGTTTTTTGCAAGAACATGTTCTTGTTCATGTTTTTGTGTTCTTCCTCATTGCTGTTCAAGTTCTTCATGTTCTTTCCCAAGAACTTGGTTGCCCAGAAAATTAAAAAATAAATCATGATTTGATTTTTTTTTTACTTGCATTTTCTTAGTGTGGGGACTATGGCCCAAAATAATGTATTGGGCCTTGGGCCTTGGGCCTTGTCCAAGGACACTAACAAGTCCGAGGAGAGAAACATGACTTAGGTGATCTACTGTACAAGCCTCATCATTGGGAGACAAATGGAAGAAAGTCCGAGGAGGAACTTCTCCTCGGACACGGCAAACCCAGACCAAGTGTATATTCAAGCGATTGAAGTATGCTCCCTAAACACGTGAAAGAGAAGAAAACTCAAAAGATCTAAGGAAAGGCTGCCAGCACCACATTAAATGCATTGCAGCTGCTTTTCTAACCGCATTAATGTGAAGAAGACCCCTGAACAGTGTTGCCTTGGCTGCCGCAACTCACAAAGGACTGAAAGGGGTGTCTGATAGGATGGGTGCTCAAGTGGAGGTCCAGATGATCAACAAGTGTAAGGCCCAGATGATCAAAAAGAGCCTATATAATGTAAAGAAGCCCCCATGAAGTAGTGGCGGAAAAAGAAAGAGGATAATACTGTAGCATGCAAAAGAACTCTAATGTGGTGATCTGTACTCATAAATAAAATCCCAAGTCTCCTCGGATAGAGGTCCTTGGACCATAATAGCTTTATTCTTGTCTGTTTGTTCCTCACTTCCATGCAAGCCATTGCTTAACTCATCTAAACTAAGTTCTTTGACCCATACTCTACAAAATTCATTGTATTGGGCTTTTTGGACCAGGATTCCGTGCAGTTCGGGCCTGGGCTCCAAACTTTATCCTTACAATTGGAGACGTCTGTAGGGAGAACTTGGGTGTTAGTGAGTGCGACGGTTAAACATGGTAGGGTTAAGTCCACACCAAGAAAACCCATGCCAAACCGATCCCCAGCGGACAGAACCCATTGGGCCTCAGCGGCAAAGTAATCCTCCTAACCTTGAGCAAAATCAGGGCAATGAAAGGAATCGAGAGGGGAGTGTACATACTACCCAGATGAGCCAAAGCCATTCCCAAGTAAGTAGTCGCATATCCCAAAGACAAAACAATTATCAGGCCATGCAGCGAGAGATCAATGACTTGAAAAGGAGATTGCGCCATGCACAACAAAGGCGGTCCCCTACTAGTTCTGACATATCCTTTAATGAGAAGGAGGACGTCAGTTACAGGCGGAGATCAAGAACTCCCCCAAGCGAAACCTTCTCTTATGAAACAAAGCTGCGTCATGAATGGAGACATAAGAGCCCATCTGGTAAGGGCTTGGGTAATGATGCCATGAATAAAACTCTGGATCAGATCTCTAAGTCACCCTTCACGTACAAGATAGAAGGGGCTAGACTACCCCGGCATTTCCACCAACCTACGTTCACCATTTATAATGGCCGAACAAACCCTGTGGAGCATGTGAGCCAGTTTAACCAAAGAATGGTCATCCATTCTCAAAACGAGGCTTTGATGTGCAAAGTTTTCCCGGCCAGTCTAGGACCCGTGGCGATGAGGTGGTTCAACAGCTTGAAAACGAACTCCATAGATTCCTACAAGCAACTCACCCAAGCTTTTGGCTCTCGTTTCATTACGAACAGTAGGGTTCCTCGGCCTCTGAGTTCATTGTTGTCATTGTCCATGCACGAAAAGGAAACTTTAAAAGCGTACTCAGACAGATATTAGGAAATGTACAACGAGATGGATGGTAACTACGACGACGTCGCCATCAGTACGTTTAAAAGCGGTCTCCCTACCGAGCATTGTTTAAGGAAATCCCTAACTGGTAAACCTGTTACCAGCGTTCATCAACTTATGGACCGGATTGACAAATACAAAAAGGTGGAAGAGGACCAACTACAAGGGAAAGGAAATGAGAAGATCATCCCTCACAAGAGGAATGATTTCAGGTCGGAACGATACAACAATAACCATCCGAGAAGAGATTTTGCGAGGCAATCTGGATCAACTAACACGCAAGCGGTTAACGCCGTATTCAGAGAACCGATACAACAGGTTTTGGAGAAGGTCAAGAATGAGCCATTCTTCAAATGGCCTGGCCGGAGACTCCTCAAAGCGCAATCAGAGTCTATATTGTCAGTACCACCAAGACCACGGACATACCACCGAAGACTGTAGGAACCTATGGAACCACCTGGATCAGTTGGTCCGAGAAGGAAAATTGCAGCACCTGTTACATCCTTCCAGCAGTCATCCGGGTTAGGCAAACCAAGAACCCCGTAGAGACATATCTCTAAGACCTCCCATGGGTACGATAAATGTTATCCTTGCCGCTTCGGGAAGAACCGGCTCTTTTCCCTTCAGGGTAATGTCTGTGGCTTGACTATCCGCCGAGGACAATGATAGGGAGTCCAAAAGCTCTAAGAAGGGAGCTACACCTGTGCTGGGATTCTCGGATGTGGATAAGATTGGAACCGTCCAACCCCATGATGATGCTTTAGTAGTTACACTTAGGATTGGAGGCTTTGACGTGAAGAGAGTACTGGTAGACCAGGGCAGTGCTGTGGAAGTAATGTACCCTGATCTGTACAAGGGGCTAAACCTAAAGCCTGAGGACCTAACAGCATATAACTCCCCTTTGGTAAGTTTCGAAGGGAAGGCTGTTACACCAAAAGGACAAATCAGACTGCCCATACAGACTGGTTCAGACGTGGTGGAGGTGGATTTCATCGTGGTTGATGCCTACTTACCGTACACAGCCATAGTGGCCAAACCTTGGCTCCACGCCCTAGGAGCCGTTTCTTCTACACTTCACCAAAAGGTGAAATACCTGTCAGAGGGATAAGTAGAGGAGATTGTAGGAAATCAAGCCATGGCTAGACAATGCATGGTGGCTGCCATCTCACGCCAATCCAATGTAAAACCCTCGGCTTCTGTAAGAAAGGACTTATAGCAATCAGCCACCTCGACAATACCCGTCGATAAGCCAACCGAGGAGATAAAATGCGAAAGTCTAGAAAGGGTTACTGTTGACAACGACCTAGAGAGATTCTTTCAAGTCAGCTCGGAACTACCCCTCCAAGAGAGAGAGGAGTTGATTGGGTTTCTGAGAGAAAATGTTGACGTATTTGCATAGGACGCCTACGATGCCCCAGAGGTTGATCCGAATCTCATTTGCCACTACCTAAACGTTAACCCATCCTCTATTCCCAAAAAGCAACCACCCCGACACCCGTCAAAAGAACATGCCAACGTTGTTAAGGACGAAATGACAAAGCTGAAAAAGGCAGGTGCTATCAAAGAAATCTTTTACCCTGAGTGGTTGGCGAATATAGTGGTGGTAAAAAAGAAGACTGGGAAGTGGCGAGTCTGCGTGGATTTCACAGACTTGAACAAGGCGTGCCCAAAAGACCCGTTTTCAATGCCTCGAATAGACCGGTTGGTAGACACAACTGTAGGCCACCCTCGAATGAGCTTCTTAGATGCCTTCTAGGGTTATCATCAAATACCACTGGCCCCGAGAGATCAAGAAAAAACAGCATTCATAACTCCTGTCGGAAACTACCACTACAAAGTAATGCCTTTCGGTTTAAAGAATGCAGGGTCTACCTACCAAAGGATGATGACCAGAATGTTTGAACCACAATTAGGCAAGAGTATTAAAGTCTACATAGACGATATGGTAGTAAAGAGTAAAGTGGTATTCGAGCATGTGAGAGATCTCGAAGTCATCTTTGGCATCTTAAGAAAACAGAAACTGCGTCTCAATGCCTCTAAGTGCTTATTCGGTGTCGGGTCCGACAAATTTTTGGGCTATATGGTAACTCACAGGGGAATAGAGGTGAGCCCAGATCAAATCAAAGCAATTCATAACTTACAAGCTCCTCGGAACCCAAAAGAAGTCCAGAAACTCACTAGAATGATCGCGACATTTAATCGGTTTATCTCCCGATCTGCAAACTGATGCCATCCTTTCTACCTCCTAACGAACAAGTGGAAAGGATTTGAGTGGTCCGAGGACTGTGCCTTAGCCTTCCAGTAACTTAAAGAGTACCTATCGCGGCCGCCCATCATGTCTAGCCCTGAGGCCGACGAAGTTCTATTCGCCTACATAGCAGTGGCCCCTCACGCTGTGAGCTTGGTGTTAATATGGGTTGACAACGGCATACAACGACCAGTTTACTATGTGAGTAAATCGTTACATGAAGTCAAGGTGCATTACTTACCAT
Organism: Quercus robur; assembly: GCF_932294415.1. Lineage (NCBI taxonomy): Eukaryota > Viridiplantae > Streptophyta > Magnoliopsida > Fagales > Fagaceae > Quercus > Quercus robur. The sequence continues at coordinate 16,152,312 of NC_065537.1, forward strand.
TGGAGAAGGCAATTCTTGCAGTAATGCATGCTACACAGAAACTCCCCCACTACTTCCAGGCACACACAGTCGTTGTCCTAACTCAACTTCCCCTCAGGTCGGTACTCCGGAGCGCCGATTACATAGGAAGAATTGCCATGTGGAGCACGCTCCTAGGGGCTTTCGATATTAAATACATGCCTCGGACCTCCGTCAAGGGCCAAGTTCTCGTTGATTTAATAGCCGAATTTACTAAACCCCTAGTAGAAGCTATAGCAAAGGAGGAAAACATGGATGGAAAATTGGTTTGCACAATCTTTACACAAGGAGTCTCACGGTGGAAAGTCTACGTTGATGGCGCGGCAAACCAAAAGGGATCCAGGGTAGGGTTGGTTTTAATATCCCCCGAGAGGATTACCATCAAAAAGTCATTGAGACTAGGGTTCTCGACTACAAACAATGAAGCCGAGTATGAAGCTTTATTGCAGGGAATGGCCATGGTGCAGAAAATGGGGGGGAAGGCCTTAGAAGTGTTCTCGGATTCCAGACTGGTTGTAGGCTAGGTGAAGGGTGAGTTGGAAGCTAGGGATATAAGAATGCAGGAATACCTTGGACAAGTCAAGCGCTTGCAGTCGGACTTTGAATTTTTCAACGATAAAAAAAGGACATGGTTCGAATCCATCAAGTCAGAGTAAGTCCGAGCTGGATGGATCCCCTAGTGAGCTTTCTCAAGGATGATAAATTGCCCGAAGAGAAATTGGAAGCCGAGAAAATACGAAGAAAAACTCCTTGGTTCTGGCTGTCAGGGGATCACAAGTTGTACAAGTGCTACTATTCAGGGCTATATCTATTATGTGTGCACCCAGAAGCATCAGAGATGTTACTCAAAGAATTGCATAAGGGAATTTGTGGTAGCCACACAGGAGGAAGGTCGCTGGCACACAGAGCCCTCACTCAAGGGTACTGGTGGCCGGGCATGAAGAAAGAGGTCCAAGAATATGTCAAGAAGTGCGACCAATGCCAAAGGTTTGCCCTAAGTATCCACCAACCAGGAGGGGTCCTTAATCCCCTCTCCAGTCCTTGGTCGTTCGCTCAATGGGGTCTGGATATTGTGGGCCATTTCCCGAAAGCAGCAGGAAACAAGCGATACTTGATGGTCGGCACAGATTACTTCACCAAATGGGTCGAAGCTGAGCCTCTAGCCAACATCAGGGACGTGGATGCAAAGAAATTCATCTGGAAAAATATCATTACACGCTTCGGAATTCCTCGTACCCTCATCTCGGATAACGGCCTTCAATTTGATAGTAAGACTTTCAGGAAATACTGCTGCAACCTGGGAATTACGAACTGATATTCCACTCCAGCCTATCCTCAAGGAAACGGGCAAGCCGAGGCTGTAAATAAGATCATAGTTAATGGGATAAAGAAGAGATTGGATGATACAACAGGAAGATGGGTGGAAGAACTGCCACACATCCTATGGATCTATCGGACTATGCCACAACGGTCAACGGGAGAGACTCCTTTTTCTATGACTTACGAGGCTAAGGCTATACTCCCCTTAGAAACTAGCTTTCCAATATTGAAAGCAGGCACCTTTACCCCAAGCAACAACGACGAACTACTAGAAAGAAGTTTAGACTTAATTGAGGAGAAAAGAAAAAAGGCAATGATCCAACTGGCCTATTACCACCAGAAGCTCAAGTAGGGGTATGATGCCAATGTAAGATTGCGGCCACTAGGGCCAGGAAACCTAGTGCTGAGAAAAATTTTGGGTAACGCCAAGAACCCATCATGGGGAAAGCTGGGACCTAACTGGGAAGGCCCGTACCGCATCACTTCAGTGGCAGGAATAGGTGTATATTATTTGGAAGACTTAGATGAGAGAGTTGTACCCCGCCCATGGAATGTAAATAACCTAAGAATGTATTATTATTAATAAAAGTGGTTTTGCCTACACTATATTTCATGATAACTGCACGTCTTCCGGCTCATTACTATCTAAGTTTTAAACAGAACCTAAGTCCTGCATGGCTCCTCGGAACATAGGCTTAGGGGAAATTAATAACTTACGGAATCTATCCAAGTTTTAAACAGAACCTAAGTCCTGCATGGCTCCTCAGACCACAGGCTTAAGGGGAAATTAATAACTTACGGCATCTATCCAAGTTTTAAATAGAATCTAAGTCCTGCATGGTTCCTCGAACCACAGGCTTAGGGAAAATTAATAACTTACGACATCTATCCAAGTTTTAAACAGAACCTAAGTCCTGCATGGCTCCTCGGACCACAAGTTTAGAGGAAATTAATAACTTATGACATCTATCCAAGATTTAAACATAACCTAAGTCCTGCATGGCTCCTCGGACCACAGGCTTAGGGGAAATTAATAACTTATGGCATCTATCCAAGTTTTAAACAGAACCTAAGTCTTGCATGGCTCCTCAGACCACAAGCTTAGGTTAAATTAATAACTTAGGGCATCTATCCAATTTTAAACAAAATCAAAGTCTTGCACGGCAGCCTTTACTACCTAAAGTTCATTGCACAGTCCTACTCTTATCACTTGATTATATCGGTAAAATGTTGTTGTAATACAATACAATAAAATCTCATCAACATCAAACAAAAAAATAAAGAATGAGAGAAAGAGCATTTATATTAATAAACGGAAATAATACAATACTGTTGGATGAGAAGTCTTTGAAAACAAAAATATAATACAACTTCTCTTCAAAATGATACAAAAAAAAGAAAAAAAAAAAAGAGAAAAACCCTAGGTGTTAAGCCTCAGCAGGGGGGTCTTCTTTTTGCTCTGGCTAAGGAGGAGGAACATCCTTGGTTTTTGGGTCAACCCCATAACCCTCGGCCTCAATAACTGTCTCCTTAGAGGGATCCTTAGACTTGGAGGAGGGCTTCTTCCCTTTGCCCTTACCTTTGCCCTTCTCCCCCTCAGCATCCTCATTTTGGACGGTGACCTGGCTAGAGCCCTTAGTAGTTTCGGCTATGGGGATGGCCTCAAGGATAGCCGCAGGTTGCTTAGAAGCTTCAGGGGCATCGGCAGGGACCTCCCGGATCTCTGGAGGGTAGAAGACGTTTTCGAGTAGCCTCCAAGCGGAATCTGCAGGGACACCCGCAGCATTGAGAGCCTGACCCCATGTAATGCTGCAGTAGTCCCTGCATACTTCTGACAATTCCTCAGTGAGCCTTGCTTCCGTCTCCTTCACTCCAAGCTGGTAAACAGCTTTCTTCTCGACTTCGGCTGCTTCCTTGGCTAGTTGTACCTCTTCCTTAGCTTTCTGCAATGCGGTTTTAAGATACAGAACAACCTGCTTTTTAGTGGCAAGTTTGGTCTCAGTCACGTACAGCAGCGGGCGTCACGACACCACTCCTCGGCCACAAAGACCTGCTGAGTAATCTGCCCAAAAATCACAAAATGACATGAGTTAGAATATAGTATGGCTCAATAATTATGCCTGTAAAAGGATAAGTTGCCTTACCATCGCAAGATCCTTCTTTAGAGACAGGAAGAGTTTATTCTGCAAAAAGCGCCTGTAAGCTTCCATTTCCTAGGAAGGAGCATGGGCTGCTCCAAGGCTTCAGCGATGTACCCTACTCGGCCCCTCTAGTACTCTCGGACTGAGGCATTATAAGCAATTGCTGCTCCGTCCACCTCGAGCTGAGGGCTCCAAGTACGCGGAGGGATGTACACTCCAGCCCTTTCCAGCTTATCTCGGCTCTCCACCGATGAAGCCCTTTTGTCCTGAGGCTCTTGGGTCACTTTTTGTTGTTTTGCGCCCTGGCAAGGACCCACCTCGCCTTCCTCAAGGGACTCGACCAGCCTTTTCTTCTTCAGGTCAGGGTTGACTTTCAGGCTGAGGTCGGCGGGGACTTATGGAGGAGCATGAGGAAGGTTGGAGGGAGTCTGGGACTTATTGGGTGCCTTCGAGGTTTGCCCCTTACCCCGAACAGCCATGAGCTCTCGTAAACTCTTATTGCCTTTGTTTGAGGCTATGTTGTCTGCCTCTTCGTCAGAGGAATCGTCCGGGTAGGAAATAATAAAAGGAGGAACACAAATTGCCAAGTTTCTATCAGGCTCACCCTCGGCGTCCGAGAGTTCAATTAGGGGAGCTTTTGGGTTATCCTCCTCAAAATAGAACTCGTCTATCTCCTCCTCTAATGAAAGACGAGATGATTTGGTCTCCTCTTCAACAAGTGCTGCAGCTTCGGGATTGTCTTGTAGAGGTAGTTGTACAGCTGGTTGAGGATTCTGAGGAATGGGTAGGGTAACCGGTGGAAGGTCCCTTCGAGCCAAGAATCCTGGCTTTGACACGTCAATCCAGAATAATCTTGTACTACCCGCTCTTATTGATTGGCCGACGTCCAAAAAAGCGCGGGATAAGGGCTCGTAACCCAAGATCAAGTGGGCGGCACGCAATTATCTGTCCTCGTGAACAAAGATCTCCGACCTCAGGAGATAGTTGAGGGCTTGAACGTTTGTATGGCTTAGCCAAGGAGCAATGTGGGTTCTATCTGCAAAACAGTCGAGAATGAAATTGAAGTCAGATTGTTAAAAGGACATTTTCTAAATTAAAAAAAAAAGAGAAAAAAAGAAAAGAAAAGAAAAGTTTGAATTTCCAAGCGAAAGGAATAAAACTAAAGGGTTAAATCCCATTCTCAAGGGATTGATCCTAGAGGTACCGCACCTGGATCTCCTGCCCAAGTTGGACAATGAAGACCGTCGCTCCATTCCCCCGAGGCAATCAAGTAGTCATCCTTCATACCCTTATTGGACTTAGGAAGACAAGAGATTAGCCTAACGACCTCGGACCGAGATTTAAGATAGTATCCCGCCTTGGCAAGATGGTGACACTAGTACATGTGAACCATGTCGTGCCATGTGAGACCTAAGCCCATTTGCTCGTTCGGGGCATCTATGCTGCCCAAGACCCTAAATAGGTTAGGGGTGCACTGGTGAGGTGTCAATCTATGGTTAAGCAAATAATCTCAGGTGATCCTACGCATGGGAAGCGTCATTTCTCCCTCTATGAAAGCAATCATGGGAATGACAACTTCACCCACATCTCTATCGGTCAGTACTCGGTCCTTGGGACAATACGTCAAAACCACCCCCTGCGGGATGCGGTACCTAGCTCTAAAAGCCTCCATGGCAGCTGGTGTATCTACTAAACGCTGGAATTTACCCATCTAGATGAATTGAAGGGCCGAGGAGGAATGTCGAGATGAAAATGGGGAAATGTAAAAGAATGAGAACTTACGGGTATTCGTACAATAATCTCTGAAGCCTTCAGAGATCCTCTCAAGGAAAAACTTCTTATAGGAATGACTATGGGAACTCAAAGGTCTGGTGCGTTTTAGGAAGACTGGACGCTGAAGTTCTCTAAAGTTCTTGGATGTTCGTAAAAAAGAAAGGGAAAAGAGTTTCTTCAAGGCTTTATATAGCAGGAAGGGAGGGGAAAGGTTGCTCCCTAAACACGTGAAAGAGAAGAAAACTCAAAATATCTAAGGAAAGGTTGCCAGCACCACATTAAATGCATTGCAGCTGTTTTTCTGGCCACATTAATGTGGAGAAGACCCCTGAACAATGTTGCCTTGGCTGCCGCAACTCACAAAGGACTGAAAGGAGTGTCTGATGGGATGGGTGCTCAAGTGGAGGTCTAGATGATCAACAAGTATAAGACCCAAATGATCAGAAAGAGCCTATATAATGTAAAGAAGCCCTCATGAAGTAGTGGCGGAAAAAGAAAGAGGATAATACTGTAGCATGCAAAAGAACCCTAATGTGGTGATCTGTACTCATAAATAAAATCTCAAGTCTCCTCGGACAGAGGTCCTTGGACCATAATAGCTTTATTCTTGTCTGTTTGTTCCTCACTTCCATGCAAGCCATTGTTCAACTCATCTAAACCAAGTTCTTTGACCCATACTCTACAAAATTCATTGTATTGGGCTTTTTGGACTAGGATTCCGTGCAGTTCGGGTCTGGGCTCCAAACTTTATCCTTACACTTAGCAACCAACCTACAAAAACATATAAATCTAAAAAAAGCTCATAAATCTTAAAGAACAAACCAAGAACCCAAAAACACAAAAAACCGAGCAAGAATTGGAAATTAACATTGTTTTCCAAACAATATAGTTAGTAGACATTGTTTTCCAACCATATATATTACTAACATCTCGAGTTTGAAAGACTCGATTTAGAGCTATAAATCGAGTCTCAAAAACTCAGTTTTCATGGTTTGATCACGTCTGATGTAACGTTTTTTCCATGTGGCATCCATTTGGAAATCGAGTCTCTAAGACTCGATTTATAAGTGGACCTCTTTTTTTTTTTTTTTGACCGAAACAAGGTAGAATATTATATTTAAATAAAACATACGAAAGGTGTAAGGAAGGGTCCTGAGCCATGCAGACCTACCCAATAGCATGGGCACAAGGACAAGGACAAACTACCCATTGCCAAAAGCAAAAAAAAAAAAGAAAGTATAAAATACAAAACAAAAGTTGGGTAGTCACAAAAAAATGTATAAATACAACTAAAAGTTGAGTAGTCACAATCATATCATAATTAATTTAATAATTATTTAAAATATAAATAAATATAATAAATTAGTAAAAATTGGAAATTTAACTAAACTAGTTCAAATAAATATAGAAATTTATTTTGCAAATGAACATTTTCAACTTAAGATTTATGGTGAATTTATTATAGAATTAACGTTTTTTTAAATATTAATTCGATATAAGAATTTATTTTAAAAATATTATAAAAATATTGTCTAAAAATATCTTAATTTCTAACCCAAACAAATTTAAAACCTTTTTCTTTTTATTCCCTTCATTCACCTGACAGCATCACGTTTGGTCTCATCATGACATCGACTTCACCCTTTTTTATTTTTATTTCCCCAAGGCTTCCATTTCCCAAAGTTTACTCTTGTACCACACCTTTTAAAACAATCTCTACAATAAGTCATCCATTTTTACTTCTAGTCTTCTTCCTATCTTTTTCTTCTTTCATCTAAGTTTCCTTCGTTTCTCCCGTCACTCCAACTTTTCACACTTTTTTTTTTTTTTTACCTTTCTTAAGTTTTCTTAAACCAGTTCAATTTCTATATTTATTTGAACTATTTTAGTTAAATTTTCAATTTTTACTAATTTATTATATTTAAATAATTATTAAATTAATTATGACATGATTGTGACTACTCAACTTTTAGTTGTATTTTATACATTTTTCTGTGACTACCCAACTTTTGTTTTGTATTTTATACATATTTTTTTGCTTTTGGCAGTGGGTAGTCTATCCTTGTTCTTGTGCCCAGGCTATTGGGTAGGCCTGCATGGCTTATAACCCTTCTTTACACCTTTTGTATTTGTTTTATTTAAATATACTATTCTACCTTGTTTCGGTCATAAATCGAGTCTTAGAGACTCAATTTCCAAGTGGACGTCACGTGGAAAAAACGCCACATTAGACGTGATCAGACCATAGAAACCGAGTTTTTGAGACTTGATTTATAGCCCTAAATCGAGTCTTTTAAACTTGAGATTTTAGTAATATATATAGTTTGAAAATAGTGCCTACTAATTATATAGTTTGAAAATAGTGCCTACTAATTATATTGTTTGATAAACAGTGCTAATTTCCAATTTTGGTCCAAAAAACCCAAGAACTCAAAAATCCCATAAATCTCAAAGAATAAACCCAACCAACAATTGGCAGATCAGACCATCATCAACCATCGTGACAGATCAAACCCCTACAACAATCAAAAGTGCGAAAAAAACCCAACCGACCACTGTGACCTACATCAACAACAAATCCAACTGACCACCATGACCCACACTAGCAAAAAACCCAATTGACCCATCTTGAATCACCCAAGCCTCTGTTCCTAAATCACGCCAAGTCGTTGATTTGTGTGTTCACAACACCCTCCAACAACTGATTGCAACTTGCAAATCCAAACCGATCCAAAACCACCATTGATCTGGGGTTTCACAACAACATACAACACCCACCAACAATCGATACATAACCTATAAATCCAAACCGACCGACCACCCAAACCAATCATGTCGCCTTCACTGATCCATAAAAGCTCCATGGTCAAGCTTGAGAACTCGATTGACCAAGCTCCATGGTTGAGCTTAAGAACTCGAGTTAGACCAAGCCACCATCTAAGGTGTTGGTTGTCGTGGAGAAGCTCCAGGTTGTCATCTCCCTTGTCGAGAGAGTGAGATCGAGAGGTAGAGATAGAGGTTTAGAGAGATTTGATGGGGACCATGGAATAGCTCAAAGAGAGAAGAAGAGATTTTTTATTTTTTATTTTTATTTTAAGAGGAGAAGAGAAATTAATATAAGACTTGGGGAAGATGCTTAAGGCCAAATTTGTATTTTCAGTTTAAATTAAAATTTTAAATATTTTATAATTAAAATGCTGACATGGCATTTAAAAATGCCAAATAATTTTTATTTTATTTTATTAGTCACGTCAACATTTACAGTGCCAATTGGGCACTTCGTGTGCCATGTAAGCAACTTCCATTAATGGGTTGACAGGAGGAATCAAAATGGATGTGATTTTCCATTTTTTGGGAATGAGGTAGGTGCAAAATCAAATTAAGGACCAAAATGAGAATATGCCCAAAATGTAGGGATCAAAAGTGCATTTTTGCCTACTAAAATTTGTATTATTATTATTATTATTATTATTATTATTATTACTTTGACGAAATCTGATAAACATGTTGACACGACTGACCCATTTAATAAACATTTCGTGTTAGGATTGAGGAATCACGACCCGTTTAATAAACGTGTCGAGTTAGTGTTCCCTTATATAGTCGAATACTCATAAATTGGCACGACATAAACTTGACACGTGAATACGAATTACCACTCCTATCTCTATGGTTGCAACATGACAACACCCAAAAAACTTTTCCCTTAAAAAAAAAAATCTAAAAATTATCATTTTTCATGTATGTCTCACAATTAAAGAATGAACCACTGGTTTTTTTTATTTATTTATTTATTTTCATCATTGTTTTTTCTCTCTTCTGTCCCTCACAATTTTTTTTTTTTTTTTTTAACCCTAACCTACTATTTTCTTAACACAGGCAGGTATTGCTTAGGATTGAATGTACTCTTTTTTAATTTGTCTATTTTAGTATAAGAATCTACTTTTATTTTTATTTTTTTATATACTCATTTTTTAAAATACTCTACATCAGATTATCTATTTTACATTATATTTTATTAAAATATAAAATTTTCTTGATTTTATCAACTATTTTTTTCAACCCTCTTTTTCTTCATTCTTAGGACCCGTTTGGTGAATATGTTTAAAAACTAAAAATTGTTATTTAAAAATACGTGGAAATACATATTATTAAAAAAGTGTGTGAAAATACGTGTAATATCATTTAAAAACTAAAAATTGTTATTTGAAAACACAAACCAAACACCTCCTTAGTCTCGGGATCGTAAAGTAAGAAATGCAAAATACAAATTTTGGACTCAATTGGCTAAGACTTGCTTTATCTCTTTTAACTTTTTGATTTCACTTCAAAATCAATTAAAGCACCATCCAGTATCCACTCACACGTTTTATAACCCTTTTTTCTTTTTTGCTGCAAAAAGAAAACTACATGTGTTATAACTAAAAACGTAGGTTCACCCAATATCATACTAAACAAAAAAGGAAAAAAGAAAAAAAATGGTATTTGATACCTTATTTGGACTGCATGGTCTTAAATTGTGGGTTTTATTTTCTCAATTGATAAAATTTTTAATATTTAAATAAAAAATTTTGGGTTCAATCTACGCATACACCTTAAGAAAAAAAAAATTCACTTTTTATTTTATTTTATTTTAAATTTTATTTTATTTTAAAGAGAAAAGAGTTTGAATTAAGTCTAGTTCTCCGGTGCACTTAACCCTGTCGGATGCTGACCTGAGTGAAAACTGCCCAAAAAAAAGACAGCCTCACATTCATTCGGCTCACGAACACAAAAAAAGAAAAAAAGTAGTCCTACCGTCCTACGTTATTTCAATTCCCACTTCTCACGTTCACACGTGATTCTCGTTCTCTCTTTCTCTAGCGCGCGCTTTCGCAGTCGTAGAAAATATCTACACCAAAAAAATGGACCCAGAAAAGGAAGAGTTTCTCAAGGAATTTGGCGCCGATTATGGGTACCCCAGTGGCCCCAAGTCTATTGATCAAATCCGAGCTACTGAGTTCAAAAGATTAGATGGTCAGATTTTCTCTCTCTCTTTTCAAAGAAGATTTCAATACTTTTTATTTATTTCTTTATTATTATTATTATTATTTTTTTGGTTTTAGTCAAACTTTCTGTTTGGCTGCTGAGAAAGTTAAAGAAAACTATTGCTGTAAATGAATCTAGCTGTTCATAAACAGGTTGCTTATCTGCTAAATGAGCCAAGTTCAGCATAAGTTTAGGCTCCGAGTGTTAAACGAGTCGAGTTTTAAAATATAATAATATGTTTGTGAACAAGATCGTTGCTTGAGGCTTGATTAAAGTATGTATAACATTATATGTTTATAGCTAGAATGTACTTTTGTAGATAGGAGATTAGATTATGTAAGTTTGTAAGCAATTTCATTGAAAAAAAAAAATTAGATATGGGTGGGCCCACACGTGAGACCCACCATAGGGCCCATCCCTATATGAGAGCTCGCACTACTTTAGAGAACTACCTAAGAATTTCGCATAAGTGCGTGCTTGGCATTGATTATTTTTGCCAGCTTATTTTACTATTCAACTTATTTTTCCTACTATGAATCTTATTGCCTTTTAAAGTACTATTCATAGGTCCAACTGGACTATTTCAGCTAACTTTTACTTTTACTTTCAGCAAAAAGTTTTCAGTTTCAGCTAAATAAGTTATTTCCAAATGGACACAAAGTTCATAAGATATAAGATTTTTTTTTTTTAATAAGTTCATAAGATATAAGATATCAAATTCTTATTATTAACTTATTGAAAATACTATCCAATACAAGGTTTAGAATCTAATTTTTATAAGTTCATAACTGAGGATCTTTCTATCTAGTAATTAGCATATATTTGTAAACATGTAAACAATTTTAGTTGTAGGTTTTATTGAGTAAGTTGAACTCCTTACTTTTGTTTGTGTCTTTTCCCCCATACCCGGGGTGCCTTAGCGGTGAGGGAGAGTGCTTGGACTAACTGGAAAGCCAAAAGTCTCTTATTATACTCCTAGTTGAGGCATTTTGCGATTTATCTGATGCCTGCTCAATGGGGATGTGTAGGCATCTTGGGTTTGTCCCTCTGGCTCATATCCACGGGGGGGGGGGGGGGGGGGGGGGTTCCTTTTTTTTAAAAAGAATAAGTTTTGCTCAAATTTGTTTAACAATAAAATGAACCAAGTTTGAACATATACTCTAGTTTGGTGATGAGGTTGAACTCGGCTTGTGTTCAAAATAAAATTAAATGAAAAATCTTGAACTTTCAATCTTTAGCTCAACTTGACTTGTTTACATTCCCAAAGAAAACATAAAAGGAAGTTAAGAAAGGATCTGATTTGTGTTTTTCATATCGTTTTTGGCATCGAGAAATGATGAATTTAGATTGATTAAAGTACTTGCTCTTTGTTTGGTTGCTGAGAAAAGTGAAGGGAAATGAATTTAGCTTGATCAAGGTACTTGCTGAGGAGTTGAAAGGAAATGAAAGAAACTATATAAGTATTTCATTGTGTCATTTTGGTTTTTTTTTGGTAAACAAAGAAAAAAAAAAATCAATGTTTAAGGGGGAAAAAAGACTTGCTCTATATGTGTGCTGAGAAAGTTAGAGCGAACACTAAAGGAACTTAAGATAGTATTTGATTTTTGTAATGTTAGGTCTTGTATACTTGGATCATGCTGGGTCAACTTTGTACTCTGAGTTGCAGATGGAAGCAGTCTTTAGAGATCTCACCACTAATGTTTATGGAAATCCTCGTATCCTGTTATGCAAATTAAAATGCTTTTGTATATTTTTGTAAGGTTTGCAATATTAGCTGAATCTTGAATTATTGTGGAATTGCTTAATTGACTTTGTTTTTGTTGAAGTCTTTGGTAGTGTGTTGTTACCTTTTAAAATTGCTTTTGTAGCTTTAGGGGAATTTTGCCTGGAGAAGTAGCTTGAAGTCCCCTTGTTGTTTTACACTACTTAATTTTGATATGGCTATCTGCTTTTAATTTTGTTTCCATGGTTCTGTTTAGAGCCTTCGCAATAATTTGGGTTGCATTGTGATTTGAGAGAGCATACCCTATCTGTTGGGAGGGTTTGACTAACCCAAAAAAGAGAGAGTAATACTTCAGCTCCTACTACGGATTCTGTGTGATCAATATCAAATAAAAAACCAATTGAGAGAGAAGTAGAAGCTCTTCTTCCATCTGTGTCTTCTCTTAACTATTTCAAATTTCATAATTTAATAAAATTTTCATGGTGATGACTTGTATTGCTCCTTCCGTACTATTTTTTATATATAGTGTTTTCTGACCTTTATTTCAAGAATATGGGATGTTCTATTTACCTTTTTGCGTTACCCTCTTGTTACATGCAAAACATATTTGTATATTTGATTGTTCATAATTGCATTTCATCGAGTAAGCTTCCTTAATATAAGCTTAGACAGCCAAAGTGACTCCAGCTCTGCCACTTGTGAAATTGTGAGGGAAGCTCGCCAACAGGTACTATATGTTATCTTAGCAGCCTTTAATACTTTGATATCTGCCCATAAGGTTTTGTGAACATCAGACTTTCAGATTTATCATAGCTATTCTTTAACGGTTTCACAACATTCAATTTCCAAGTTATCTGCAAACATTAATGAATTCTTTGTAGATAATGGTATTTTCTCAATCAGTTTGACTGCTATCTTGTTTCAGTGTTTCATGTGTAAGCAAGTGATACTTTGTTCCAAATTCTAAAATTTCCATCAGTTGTTGAATGACCTGTTGTGAGTATCAGGTCCTTGAATATTTCAATGCATCCCCAAAGGACTACAAATGTATATTCACTTCTGGGGCATCAGCGGCACTGAAGCTGGTTGGGGAGGCCTTTCCATGGAGTCAAAAGAGCTGTTTTATGTATACAATGGAGAATCACAATAGTGTCCTTGGTATTAGAGAGTATCCTACTGTAGTAGCTTCCTTTGGTTGCTATTGAATAGTCACACTTTTTGATGCCTTGAGTATCTTCTGTATATTTTTGCTTCAATTTTTAGCTTATTAATTAATTTCCTGAATGGTCTCATTATAATTTTTTTTTTCTTCTTTCTTCCTTATAATTCCATGGCTATGCAATCCTTATTGAAATTTTAGATATGCTCTCAGTCAAGGGGCTGCAGCCTTTGCAGTAGATATTGAAGAGACTGTGCATCATGGTGTATCAAATGGCATAGCTGCATCTGTCAGTTTATCCCAGCACCAAATACAAAGGAGAAATGAAGAAAAGTTCCTTGAGGAGGAGCTGATAGGTAGCTATGATGTTTATAATATGTTCAGAATTCATTAGAAATATTTTTGCTATTTTAAAATTTTGATTGTGCTGTGCAAAATGGACGTTAGTGTCCCTTGTCATATCTTAGAAGAACTTGTTTATACCTCGTCCAGCATATAAATTTTACATGGTTGCAATAATTTTATGGTCCTTAAAGATTTCTGATATGGATATAATGATTATTAGTGCATCTTAGACCTCTTAAAGTCTCTTCTTTTTGGTACTTTGTTTCTATGGGCTTGTACTTGGGGTTGTACGAGTTGTATTTCATTGTCTGAGTTTTTACCCTCCCTTTCTTTTAGCTCTTGATTTGGTTGTATTTTTTCCTTGTTCAGAGTGTTCACTATCGTGAACATGATGTTCAGTTTCAATAAAAGTTTTATTACCTATAAAAAATAAAAAAAATTTAGTTTTTAAAGGGTCTTGTATTGTACCATAATTTGAGTTCCATTTAGTTAATTGAAGTTATTTGTAAGTTTCCATGTTGTATAAACCATTAAAATTCTTGTAGGTGAATATCCTTAAGGTCTTTTGTGGGATTGAAATTTCTTCTTGCATAAAATTTCTGCCCTCCTATGCAGTGATTATGGCAATGACTGAAAATAAATCATTCCTAACGCTAATACTCTGTTACAAACTCTAATCTTACCTTTATATAATCCTTAGGATATTATATTGTATTTTAGTTAGAAAAATAAACAATTGCAAAATGATATGTGCTTAAGAATTCATGACCATGTACATATATTTGACACTATCTCACTTTCTTTTATCATGTACTTCACTTAATGCAGGTGATGCATATAACTTATTTGCCTTCCCCTCAGAGTGCAATTTCTCAGGTTTGAGATTCAGCCTTGACTTGGTGAAGATTATTAAGGAAGATTCAGAAAAAATTTTGGAAGGCTCCCCGTTTTGCAAGTATATAACCCATATCATGTCATGCATCCTTTAGTTAACTTAGGCCACATTCTACCATTGATATACAGAAATTTTGCAATTATGAAATTCATAACTACATAACTTGTGTATGAACTATATGAACTGATTTGGGTGTAGCTTTTGATGGATGAAGTTACTGCTAGTTTGTATGTGATTTGTGAGTAATTTAGTATACCATGTCAATGCCATGTCCATGGCTTGCTTCTGGTAAAGAGGATCATGATAAAATGGAGACCATGTCCATGAGCATAAAGAAACTAGTAAGTAATAACATGCATGATGACGTGCAAGCATGTGTGTTGTTTGTGCCTTGTTTTGTTGTTTTCGTTTTATGTCCATGTCTTGTCTCTACAAGAGCTCGCAGAATTGGTGGTTGAGTCTGTGCCCATTCTAGTATTTGTACAACATAACATGTCAAATTTTATTGTTGGTCCTTGAAATTTGGGGTAAATTTTACCTGTCAAAAAAAAAAAAAAAATTTGGGGTAAATTTAATTTTGGTCCTTAAAAAGTTTGGATTTATTCCTGAAGTATCAGAAAGGGAACATTTCATCCCTTCGTCTATGGGGTCAGTTTGATTTTGGTCTCATAAATATGGGATGTTCGGTCTCTTAAATATGTTGGTTCAATTTTGTTCCCTTAAATACGTGGTTGGTTTGATTTATTCCCTCGTAAATTGGGTCGGGGGGACCACATTGTCCACTTTTTTGAAATTTCAGGAACCAAATCCTAACTTTTTAAATTTGAGGGACTAAAATCAAACCTAAACGAAATTTCTGGGATGGAAAGATACATACACACATATATATATATATATATATAGAGAGAGAGAGAGAGAGAGAGAGAGAGAGAGAGAGAGAGAGAGAGAGAGAGAGAGAGAGAGAGAGAGAGAGAGAGAGAGATTTTGATCTTAATGATTTTCTGGCGGACAAAATTACTTCTTGTGCAATGTTTGTTACAGTACATGGCTATATTCTATGAACCTACTAAATTTTATGTGTATAATGCTTTTATATCTTCAAACAAGAATCTTTGAATTTATATTATAAAAAAAAAGAATGATTCCCAGTATTTCCTCATATTTTGAATATTTCCATCTAGGTTTATAGTTCTGCCATAATGAATGGAAATATTTATAAATGATTTCTTGACCTTTTCTTTTGATTGACTAGAAAGACTTAAAGCTATCTAAATACCATAAAATTAACTATTTTTTTTTTCCCAAAACTTTTTGTACTGCTTCTGTTTTACTTATCAAAACAAGACTTAAAGGTATCTAAAATAGTGAAATTATTTTAGATGATTTGGCTTTCTGAATGCATGTATAATGTGAAGGAAACAATAACTTCAGGTATATCCACAAGTCAACCCCTTTTGTAGAATCTTTGATCAGGCTGTGCTAGCCAAGAAACTTATGAAACTTAAGTTATAAATGTTACCTGATTGTTAGCAGATTTTATTGTTATTGTTGTTGCATCTGGATGATAGAGGAGATTTCTCTTTGCTGGTTCCTCAAAGTAATGATTTCAATAATTTGTATATCACTCATGAATGCAAATATTGTCTTCTTAATGTCATAACAGTGGGAGATGGATGGTATTGGTTGATGCGGCAAAAGGATGTGCAACAGAACCACCAGATTTATCAAAATATCCTGTGGATTTTGTCGTCATCTCCTTCTATAAGGTGTGCGATGTGTGTGTGTGTAGAAATTTCATCTGTAAGAAACAACTACCTTTGGATGTTGATGTCTTTTTGTCTTCATATTGTTTTTGTGAAGATATTTGGCTATCCAACTGGACTTGGAGCTCTCATCGCTCGAAATGGTAAGCATTTGATTCTGAAAATGTATAATTTTTTGAAATTATTATGTGATTTGTGGTTTGAAAGGTTTCTCCATTTATCATGTGTGATCATCATCCCATATCTATTTAATGGCATGATATGTATTTAGAATTCATTTTTTCTTCTTTTATTTTTCGTTTTATATTTTACTCCTGATTCTTCCTGAAAGTACTACTTTACAGTTACACTTACAATTTGGATAGTTAAGTAGATGATTACAGCTATTCGGGTAATTAATTCTGTCTTTAATTTAAAGTCAAAGGTGTCAGATTATAACAGAATTCCAGCTCTTGTAATTAGTTTTTCAATTGTAACAGAATTTCATTACCAATTTCAGAGCATGGGCTCAGTTATACCCTGATTTCTTGATAAGCTATTCTTGTCTAAACCCTAAGTTTCTCTCTTTCTTCTCCTATCTGAAGGTTTTAAAGATCATAATTTTATTAGGTCTATTGATCTTTGAGGGAAAAAAAAAATTATTTTCCTCATTTTCTTTTTGATTATTTTGTTCTGCAGATGCAGCAAAGTTATTGAAGAAAACCTACTTCAGTGGAGGTTTGTGCTTGGGTGTATAATTGCAACCAGTATTCAATGTGGTTGTTACATTGTTTCACTATAAGAACTTTACAGGCACAGTTGCTGCCTCAATTGCTGACATTGACTTTGTTAAAAGAAGAGAAGGGATTGAGGAACTTTTTGAGGATGGCACTGCTTCATTCTTGAGCATAGCATCAATCTGTCATGGATTCAAAATTCTGAATTCCCTGACTATCTCTGCAATAGGCCGGTATGTGAAATTGGCTTCCTTTATAATGTGAATATTGTTTCTCTTGATGATGATAATGGAATTATCTTTATTTGTTTAACGAATTTCTATGTGTGCTTATTTGGTGTGGTTTATCCTTAGTAGAAAAAGAAAAAGGACATTCATGATCATCATATTTTATTTCAAAAATTTAAATAGTTTTGTTTGTGATCCTTCTCGAAACTTTCTTTTGTTGGAGATATTATAAATACCTTCTTTTATTAAAAAATACATGCAAGTACAATGATGGGATTCCATTCACTTTTTTTCTAGTGTATTGTTGGAATAGATAGCGGGAATGAGAAAGAGACTTTCATTTACAGTTTCCTATAATAAATTCAATGCAATATTTGATAATGAGAAAGTCATTCTCTCTCTCTCTCTATCTATCTATATATATACACATATATAATTTAATGGAAGATTCAAAGTGCATTTCTTGCTTTAACGTATGGGAAGATATACAGGGAAAAAAGAAAGAGGGAAATACACAATAGAGAACACAAAAGAGAATAAAATTGTTGAAGTGTATGGTAATAAAACATATGATACTCTATTAGTTTAATACACAATAAAACTAGAAGAATACATAAAACATTTATTTTCATCAACTCTCACAGATAAAATTAGTTGATGGAATGAGAGGAATATGTTTGATCAACTGGTAGTGAGCAAATTATCAATTGTTTGTTGATCAGTTTTTTTTTTTTTTTTTTTTCAAAGAAGTTATAGCTCATCTATTTAATTGAGACTCATAAGATAATTCACGGTTCATGTGGTTATTCAGACTAGGAAGGAATAAGGAATAACTGAAGTGAGTTCAAAAAGTAACCCTGGTGAGGTTAAGGACCCATAATTTAATGCCTATTGGTTTTCCTTAGTACCTTTTCAATGTCTGTAGAGGAAGATGTGCCTTGGGTTGACAAGGACCCATAATTTAATGCCTATTGGTTTTCCTTAGTACCTTTTCAATGTCTGTAGAGGAAGATGTGCCTTGGGTTGACGTATGGAGCTACTCTTAGTACTTCTGTTGTAAATGCTGCTAGTTCTTGTAACTGGATATTGATAAATAATAATAAAAAAATCGTTATATCCCTCTTATTTAATTTACATGTCTTGTTCCCACATTTGCCGGCAGAGGTTAAGAAAAAAATGTGTGCCAACTTTTGTATTATTTTGTAATGTGCACACATAAGATTTCATGTTAGTCAGGAAAATTTATGTTCTCCTTGCCGTTTATACTCTTTCTTTTCCTTGCTCTTTTAATTGAACATTCACGCTTTAGATTAATATGCAATGTTCTAAAGTGCATATCACCTTTCAGGCATACAGCAGCGCTTGCTACATATCTGAGGAAGATGCTTTTGGCCTTAAGGCATGAAAATGGAGCCAGTGTGTGCAAAGTTTACAAAAGTGACAGTTTGAAGGTTAGTTTTGTTTTGCTTTTTTTTTTTGTTTTTGTTTTTGTAAGTAAAGAAAATGGAGAAAAAGTTAGTTTGTTATTGAAGTTAATTGCTAATTTTATTCAGAGAAGATGCCTCATTCTGCACCTTCTCATTTACTACAACCAAGAATGCTTCACAATTTCAGTGCTTATGATACTCTAGCTTCATATTTATATTAAGTAAAAAAGTTGGCTTGAGGATTTTGTGGGTATTATGTATCAGGTTGGGTCAGTTCTGTGGGTCTTAAGGGTTTGCTTTTGGGTCCAAGCGTTTTGATTCAGAAAACTTGGTGTGTGAGTTTGGTTGGTAGCATATTGATTCTAGTTCCTTTTGTCTTCTTCCTTCTATCTTTTTTGTTAGTATTTTCCAGCCTGCAAGTGCAACCCAGAGTCTCATTGTTTAGCCTTATCCTGATCATTTCCCTTCAGAACAGCCTCAGTCCACAAGCTCATTGCTTTCCTGGTTCGTTGGTGATGAATGTGAAGGCCCTGCACCAGATTTGATATCAGAGGCATCAAGTTTTGTCTGAGTTGCGGTCCTTCATCAGTTTTGATCTTAGAGCTGTCCTATGTCTATTATAGTGTCTTTTTGATTGTTAGAGTTATTGTTATTTTTCTATTCCCCTGATGTATTATATCAGCATAGGGGTAGTCTTGTATTCTTGCTGTATCCCTATAATATAAATATGTGCTCAGGTTAGGGACTGATTGATCAAGCCCTAAACCTTTTTTACCTTTCTTCTCTGTGTCTCCCTCTCAATTCTTCTCTCTTAACCCTAATTTTTTATACTTTATAACTCTTAACTGTGATGTATTCATGCTTCAAAGTGTATTGTGTCATAGTGATAGTAATTATTTAAGGCTGTCTATTTTCAAAATCTGGGTCCAAATTTATTAATAGGATGTTGTGAATATGATGCAGGAGGCAGTGAGAAGACAGATTTCCTATATTTTATTTGATTTTATGTATCAAGGGCAATTTTGTAATTTCATAATATTATGGAATGGGCTGTGCTAACAGTCTATTAGATCTTCTTTTGGGCTTTATTTTAAGTTTGTTTATTTACTTGGGCTTAGTAGTAAAAGCCTAAGGATTTCTTAGGCTTTTAAGAAATCCTAGTTCAACTAGGATTAGGTATTAGTCTTCTATTTAAAGAGTTGTAATACTTTCTATTGAGGTAGAGATCAATGAATGTTTTTAGAATTTAAGAGCTATGCTTTCTTTTATGGTTTGTGTGATGCAACCTTCTCCGAGGTGTGATGCCAAGGAACCCTAGGAGTGATGCTTAGGAAGTCTAGGTGTGATTCCTAGAGTTTATCTATTTTCTTTAAATTTACCATTCACGGTTACTATTCACATCACTGTTTACAGTAACCCAAATCTTGATTTTTACCTTTGTTTTCATTCCAAAACCCTATTAATCCTTGTCCCCTTTGAAAGCCCTATAATCCCTATTATTTTCTAGCCTATTCCCCACCAAAACCTAACCCTAATTCTTCAAAATCCAAGCTATACCGGATCTGCCCCTGGTGTTCTAAATCAGATTTTGTTGTTCCCCCTTGTCCTACTTCAGAATATGGTTGGGTCAAGGCCAAAAACACAATTCTCTTGGCGGAACAACTAACAAGGATGCCTTATTTTACAGAATGCATGTTTTCTTCCTTTTTTTTGGTTTTGTTTGTTGACATTCTTGTGAGAAGTGAAAACTAGATATCATATTCCATTTTAGCTTAAGCCAATTATACAAATTGGATTAAGATTCTTTTGGAGCTCCTAAATGATATTATGTATGTAAAGTGATCACTTTGGAATGCCTGCCTTTAGGCGAGTCACATCATGCTAAGACATGTACTTATCTCAAAAACAAAAAAAATTACGATAACATATGCATAGGCATGTTCTTTTCTAACTTATTCCAGAATCTGTTGAAAAAGATCTGACAAGTGTTATGGTATTTCTCCCCTAGGTATTATGTCGTGAATGGGGTCCTATTGTCTCATTCAACTTGAAAAGGCCTGATGGTTCTTGGTTTGGATACCGTGAAGTGGAAAAACTGTCATCCTTATCTGGAATTCAGTTACGGGTAAATTTTTTGAAATAAACATGCATATTTATGTTTTATTCTTGTACATTACATCATATTTTAAATATATTTTTGTTACTTTGTTTTTATGATTGAATTTTTCTGCATAATAAATGGCTGAATTGATGTTTTCACTCCATAAAGATTGGGAAGATTCATTTTATTTGAGTTGCAAAAGCATATAATTGATTTCTTGAAGTAGCTTCTATCTCAAGTCGAGAACTTTTTATTTTTTATTTTTATAAGTAATAAAATTATTATTGATATAAAAAAAGGTCACCCAAGAATACAGGGATCAAACAATCAATTGCATAAATTACATAAATCTATTAAATTAACAACAAAAAATAAAGTGTGACTTTGCCCAGCTGACAACCAATCCAATAGGGTTCTTAAAAAGTATAACTTAAGATCAGGGATGATTCTTTCTGTATCTTCAAAGCTCCTATTATTTCTTTCCCTCCAAAGGCACCACATCAAACAATAGGGCATAGCCATCCATATATCACCCTTCCTATGGTGACCAAATCTACCTTGCCAGCAAGCTAACAACTCAATAGCAGACCTTGCCATCACCCAATGCACTCCAAACAAACCCAATACCATGGACCACAAATCAGTAGCAATAGAGCAATGAAGTAACAGGTGATTGACCGATTCCCCATTTCATTTGCACGTATAACACCAATCTGAAATTCAAACCTTTTTCCTCAAATTATCAATCATCAGAATTTTCCCCAAAGCTGCCGTCAATACAAAGAAAGTAACTCTAGGAGAGATTTTTGGTTTCCAAATGCTTTTCCAAAGGAATGGCTGATCACTAGGACCAATCAAGAGATGATAGTAACCTTGCAGCAGATCTGCAGATCATAACCCACCAATTTCTCTTTAAAATGACTAAATGTCTTCAAAATCGACAATATTATTTAGTTCTTGAAAAAACACAATTTCTTAGAAATACTCCTAGAATTTATTGATTGTACTACTAATAATTTTATTCTCAATAGTTTCCACCAATTCAGGTAGGATTTTGATTATAGTCTCTCCTATTAGTATTGTGTTAATGTAAATTTCCATGCATATAGTAGCAGTACTAAGCAAAAATCAAGATGTCATTTCCACACAGTTTTCCAAGAAGAAGACATGAGAAGGGGATGGTAAGACTTTATTTTTTTTTATAGGTAATAAAGATTATATTCAAAAACACTATCTTATGCAAAAAAAACGTAAGGCAGAGAGAAAAATACATAGGGAAAAGAAAGAGAGAAAAGAAAAAGAAAAGGAAAGATACTAAGTACAAAGGAGGGAGCTAAGGAATATAGGAAGAGAATCACTAGAGGTGAGTCCCCACGCCCTAGACCAGTCAAACAAAGTGCCATTGAAAGAGGCCAATAGCTGGTCATCTGAGCTATCCATGTCCTCAAACGTCCTCCTATTTCGCTCCCTCCAAAGACACCACGTCAAGCATAATGGAGCTAAATTCCAAATGTTAGACGAATACTTTCCAAGCCAATTCCACCAACCAAAAAGAGTATCCGCAATCGATTTTGGCAGACCCAAGAGAACCCAAAGGATCTAAACACCAAAGTCCACAACTGATAAGCCTTTTCATAATGTGGTAACAAATGATCCACCGTCTCCCCATTACTGCGGCACATGATACACCAGTCGACAAAATCCAACCTTCTACCCCTCAAATTATCACCTGTAAGGATCCTATCCCATACAACAGTCCACACAAAGAAGGAAACACGCCGAGAAGCCTTAACCTTCCAAACACCTTTCCAAGGAAAAATAATGGGCAAGGGGCTTCTTAACTTATTGTAGAACGATCGAATATCAAAGACCCCATTCTTTGTCAACTTCCATCACATACGATCTCCGTTCTCAGTGGGAGGAAGATTTGAGCCCAAGGTACGGAGAAAATCATCCACACCACCCATTTCCCAATCATTTGGTCTCCGAGAAAAATGAACATCCCAGCTTCTCCGCTCCTCTATCCCCAACCGTTCAAGAGAAGAGGCCACCGATGCCCCTTTATCGGAGACCATCCCATACACAATCGGAAAAATCAATTGAAGAGGAGAATTTCCACACCATAGATCTGTTCAAAGCTTCACTCTATCCCCCACCCCTACCTCAAAACGAATATTCTTGCTAAAATCCTCCCATCCCATGCGAATACTTCTCCACAAGCCACATCCATGAACCCCTCTACCTAGCTTGGAAGTCCATCCCCCCCATTCTTCCCCAAACTTGAGAGCTACAACCCTTCTCCAAGCCTTGTCTCCTCAATCCCAAACCTCCATAACCACTTCCCTAGTAAGACTTTATTAAATGTAGTTAATTTCCTTACTCCTAACCCACAATTTTCCAAAGGTGCACACACCTTATCCCATCCCACCAAGTGTAGCTTGGAATCCCCCCACAAGAAATCCCTTTGCAACCTCTCAATTTTATTGGCCACATGCGTAGGGATGGTAAAAAGAGACAAGAAATAAATGTGGGCGATCTGATTGTTGCTCGTCCACATTTATTTATTTATATTTTTTGGTAAGACTTTATAATAGGATCTAACTTCAAACACCCCCTGGGATGATAGTTTCCAGCACAACTTGTCCACTCCATCCCCCCTCCACACTCCAAAATATAGTAATTCCATAAAAGAGAAAACCGATTCCAACTTCCAATCTTGAACCGCTTGGTTAAAACTGATATTCCAATGGTAGCTATCCCCTGAGAAAGATAAAAGCTCTGCATAGAATCATCTTTATTATGTTCAATACTATATAATTCTGGCAGTTCTCCTTTGGAGGATGTCCCCCACACCAATGATCTTGCCAAAATTTAATAGAAGAACCATCCCCCGCCTTAAAGTTAACAAAGCAATGAAAAGTATCCCACCCCTTCCTTATACTCTTCCACAGGAAAACCTCATAAGGGTCCTGTATGATATTAGAGCACCAGCCCCACCATATACTACCATATTTGTGTCAATAACCCTTCTCCTCAAAGCTTCTCTCTCCAAAGCATACCGCCGCAACCACTTCCCCATCAATGCCTGATTAAGAAAATCAAATTTCGTATACCTAAACCCCCATTATGAAGTGGTACAGAAACATTCCTCTAGCCAACCAAGTGATACTTAAATTCATCTCCTATCCCTCCCCACAAAAAAAATCCCTCTGTACTTTTGCAATACATCTAGCAACACTCATAGGAACAAGAAAAAATAATAATCACTTAACCATTATTCTAGCACTTTCCCTCACATGGGGTCAAATTCCTTCTTACTAAGTGGGGTTCCACATGTTAGAGACAAGGCTCAAACGCAAGACCACTTGTTTTAGTACCATGATAAATTACTATTTGTCCCAAAAGCTTTATCTATTAGGAAATTGTGGATATAATCACTCCAAATATTCCATATCAAGCATGATGAACTATGTTCCATACCCTATTTCTGAAAGAATTGAGTCTACATTGCCAACATTGAAGCACTCCCACACACCATCTTCAGCACCATCCATTTAACTTGAAACACTAAAAACACAAACCCCCATAACTCCCTTGCTATTGGGCAATGCAATAGCAAATGATCAACAATCTCACCCTGTTATACACATACAATAAAAATTCACTATAAATTTACCCCGTTTAATGAGATTTCCTATATCGCGTATCTTCTTCCATGATGCTGTCCACAAGAAAAAGTACTCTTGAAGGAGCCTTCACCCTCCATATTGCCATCCAAGGAAAATATGATATAGTGGACCCTCTTAATGCCTTATAGTATGAATGGACGTTATACAATCATTTTTATTTAATTTCCAGCAATTGATGATCCAATTTTTTAATTATATATATACACACACACACTCTCACACACACTTTTCTTAGCTTTGGTATGTATTTTACTTTTTGGTAATTTTCTTTTCATATTCTTCTTTTTCATCATAGAATGCAACCAAGGTGATGATTAGTTACTAGAATACGTGTAAAATGCTATCTTTTGTTGCTTACAATGGCAACACTTAAGCATGCTCTGTTGGACATTTTCACTGTCCCTAACAATGCACGTGCACTTTACATTGCTGTATTTTTTTGATGTCTTTGTATCGTTTACAAGTTTGATTGTATGATTTGATGTCTTCTAATACACATCTAGTTCTTGATGACATGGGAGGAGCAGAATGAAATAAATGGTTCAACTTCTTAATTTTTGATAGGATGCTGATTGGTATGGTATCTCTTTGCCTGCTTTCTTGTGTAGACAGGATGCTTTTGCAATCCTGGAGCATGTGCAAAATATCTTGGCTTGTCTCACTTGGATCTTCGTTCAAATATGGAGGTATTTCTTATTTTATGGCTGATACTTGCCCACCTTTATATGACAATAATTGCTTTGTATCTGTTTCTTTGGTTTCCGCAAGTCGAATGTCTGCAATACATCCTTGACAATTGCACATTTGAGTTTAGGCTGGCCATGTTTGCTGGGATGACTATGATGTACTTAATGGAAAACCAACGGGAGCTGTTAGAGTGTCCTTTGGTTATATGTCATCATATGAAGATGCCAAGGTAGATTTTCTTTTTGCTACTGTTCAAATTTTGAGGGATAAAAAACTCTTTTTTATGGTTCTGCAGTTTATTGCATTTTCAGCATGAGTGTGACAACATATTTTAGGTAAAAATATACTGAGATAATTTCAAGATTCATCTAATTAAAGAATTTCTTTTGAAAATATGTTGATGGCTCTCTTAATTTTAATTGGGAAATGTTAATGGGTGCCCTAAGGGTATTGGTTTAGGAAATATTTAGAAAAATTTTATGGGAAAAGAAAAATGTAATTGATTTTTTTAACAGCTTTTTATATTTCCCATAAAAGTGGTATCAAAACTTTCCTAAAATGACCAATTAATAAATGTCCTAAGGGCACCCATTAACAGAACCCTTCTTTTTTTAATGAATTTTCAGTTGATGGCTTATTTATTGTAGATGTAAGGGGTTGCAACTAAGAATAAATTTTTTTAAAAATTTTGTTGTGCCTTTCTTTTCAGTCTTATTTTTCTTTCTTGTTATAATATGCAGAAATTTATTGACTTCGTGAAAAGTTCCTTTGTATCATTGCCAAATCAAACTGGACTTGGGTATCACTTGAGAGAAAGGTCCATCCCCTTTCCAGACAAAGGTCACCCCTCTTTGCTGCTTAATACAATATTATTATAGATGGTCTTGGAACTTCTCAACATGCTATAGCACTAACAGGAAAAAAATATTTCTTTGTGTCTCTCTCTTAAACAGTTCTTACACATCAAGCACTAGTTTTGTATATGCTTCATTTTATAAGACGTAATTAACTTCGGTTAGGAAATTGGCAGTTAGAGAAAAATGTGCTCTCTGAGAGGCCTGACTACCTCAAATTAGTCAGAAATATTGTTTTCGGTTATTTTTTACATTTGTCTTGGATCGGTATGGGTGGATTTTGCATTTTTTTATTGAGGAAGGGGGGAATTTTTTCTCCCTTAAGATTTTTGAATAGGGAAAGTATTTCATGCAATCAGTTTTTATGGGTAAGAATGCAGCACGTTGGTTAATGCATAGCTTGGAACACATTGTGATTGGGGTCAACCCCAAGCACTTTTTCACGCTCAAGGAAGGAGATGCTGCTTACACGTTGCAACGGGGTTCTAATTTGTTTGGCCAATATTTATCAGTGACAGAGCTCAAAGTAGGCGGGATGAGGAGATCTTTCATTATTCCTGCAGGCAAGGTACAACAAGGTTGGAGGGCCTTGGGATTGAATAAAGGAGAATGTTGGAACCTTCTCATTATGCGTTGGGTGGTCCAAAATTTTTACCATACAAGCCTAAGCAGTTTTCAGAGAATCATTCTTCTAGGTCCTTTGTTGAAACGATAAAAGCTCTTGTGTAGGCAAGGAAGCACTCACAACAGCCCTCCGTTAGAGAGAAGGAGAAGAATTGAGTAGTGGAGAATAAAGTGGAGCCTTTGAGAGACAAATCTTGTATAGAGGTGGTGGTTTTTGAAGCTCCAGCTGAAAACGCTATCTCGACAGCCATGGGTGGTGTGGAGTGTAGAAACCGTGGTATTAATGGGCAGAATAAGATTAAGGAGAAAATTTTGGAACGAAATAAATTCAGATTTCCTTTAAATAATTTAAATTCAAAAGATGTTGATTTTGGAATGGAGTGACAATTAGGAGGTCACGTTGGCTAGGGATTGTGGAAGTGAATGATTTTGGAAAGGGTATCTTGGGATTGTTATAAGTGTGATAAGCAAGCTGTTAATTGGGTAGCACGGGAGGCCAAATTTGCTCAAATTGATATTATGGGAATGGGCCCTTGGCCTTTGGAAGCCCATGCACCTCTATTGAGTAATTATAAGAGTTACTCAGGCCCAATTTTGACAAGCCCAAGTAACTTTGAGGCAGGCGACTGTTCCAAGCATACCTAGGCGGGAGTGGCTATGGCGGTCAGTTGAGTCCGAGTGGCGATGGATAAGGATGAGGAATCTGTGGGTTCGGAGGTAATGGTTACAATACATGAGTCTTCTGATTTTAAGGGGGTACATCACTCTTGTCCCACTATTATTGACTTGGTTGGAGATTTGGATAAATCATGGGGTAACTCCAAAGAGTGGATGTTACAATTGCATGATGGTTGGCAAATAGTGCTTCCTCTGTCTCTATATTGATCTCTAGAGAGCGTGTCGGATTACTCAGTCATGGAGGGAGAAGTTGTAACAGGTAATGATTCTCTTGTCAATGAAGGTCAGATGGTTAGTTGGGCAGATGAATGTGATGGGTTAGTAGATTCTTTGTCTGTTGTTATTGGGTTAAAGGATGAGATTTGGGAATTTGATGAGAGGTCGATGACTTGGGAGAGAGGTGGCGAGCCTCTAGTTGTGGTACTTTTGGCCATAGAAGTTCCCTTGGAGTTGGAGTATAGTTTTGTGAAGGAGTTTGGGTGTAAGGAGAATGTTGATAGCAATCAGTTATCACAATGGGTAACCAATCGGATTTAGGCTTTTAGAAAATCGGTGGGAACTTCATTGGAAGGTTTTGAGGAGCAAATTACAGGATTGTTGTTAGCTATAAAGGCCAGGAAAAAGAATAAACAGCATCATGTAGTAGGTGATCAAATGAAACAGGTCAAGTCGGGGCAAAAAGGTTAGCAGGAGTTGAAAAATTTATTGACCTCTATGAATGTTGAGTATGGTTCAACTAAACTAAGCAGTGCAAGGAAGGAGCAGGCTGTTATGTTTCATCAATGAATTTGAAGATTATTTCTTGGAATGTTAGAGGGTTGAATGAGTAGGATAAAAGGCTGCGGGTTAGAAATTTGGTTAGGAAATGGGGGCCAGATGTTGTTTTTCTTCAAGAAACTAAAATGGAGTTGATAACTAGAGTTGTGATTTGCAGTTTGTGGGGTGGTCAACATGTTGATTGGTCTTACTTAGGCTCTTATGGAGCTTCTAGAGGGGTGTTAATGACGTGGGACACACACACGTTGTGAATAAAGTGGAGGAAGCAATGGAGCGATTTTCAATTTCTTGCAAATTTACAAGTGTGTCAAATCAGTTTGTTTGGGCGTTTATTGGTGTTTATGGTCCTAATTCATTGAGAGATAGAAGGTTCTTATGGGAGGAATTATTTGATTTGAGCAGTTGGTGGAATGTTCCATGGTGTGTGGGTGGTGACTTTAATGTGGTTAGGTTTCCTTCTGAATGCTCTGGTTCTACTTCTTTTACTGCTGCTATGCGGGAATTCTCTAATTTTATTTCTAAGCAAGGCCTCTTTGATCTTCCGTTACAAGGGGGATCTTTCACTTGGTTGAATTCTTGCGAAGTTGCTTTGAAGGCTAGGCTGGACAGATTTTTGTTTTCTCCAGATTGAGAGGATAATTTTTCAACTATTTCTCAACGACGGATGTCTAGGTTGTTATTTGATCACTTTTCGATTGTCCTTGAGGGGTTTAGATTTGAGAATATGTGGCTTGCGGATGAGGGTTTCGTGGCGAATCTAAATTACACTCGGTTAATTGGGCTGAGGTTTGTAAGCCGTTGCAGGTTGGGGGGTTAGGTATTAGACGATTGAGGAGTTTTAATTTTGCCTTGTTAGGAAAATGGTTGTGGAGGTATGGTATAGAGATTGATGCTTTATGGAGGAGGGTTATAGAGGCGAAATATGGGAATGTTTGGGGTGGTGATTGCACAAAAAAGGTGACAAGTACTTATGGTGTTAGCTTGTGGAGATTCATTAGAAGTGGTTTGCTGAATTTTTCTGAACTCCTTTTGTATGATGTGGGGGATGGTACTAGAGTGAAGTTTTGGAAGCATGTGTGGTGTGGAGATCGTTTTCTCTAAGAGGCTTTTCCAAAACTTTATTGTATTAGTAGGACAAAGGATTCTTCATTAGCGGAGGTTATGTGTTGGTCTTGTGGGAGGATTCATTGAGATGCTAAATTTCATCGTCCACCACAAGATTGGGAACAAAAATCTTTTGATCTGTTTGTGGATATGGTCTACTCTTCGACTGCACAGGGGTTGGGTCTTGATAAGGTTTGTTGGAAGCCAACAAGGAGTAGAGGTTTCGAGGTTAGAGGATTCTATCTTCCCTTGGAGAATGACATGGCAATCGATGGTTCCTCCAAGGGTAGCTTTCTTTTCATGTTCTGCTTCCTTAGGTAAGATTTTAACAACAGATAACCTTCGCAAAAGACGTGTGCTAGTTCTTGATTGGTGCTATATGTGTAAAAGTTGTGGGGAGTTAGTGGATCATCTTCTGCTTCATTGTCCCATGGCTTGTGAGTTGTGGTCGTTGGTGTTCTGTTTGTTAGGAATCCATTGGGTTATGACTCACAAGGTTATTGAGTTGTTTGAGTCTTGGTAGGGTAAGTTTGGACAACATCGCAACTTAGATTTTTGGAGACTTGTGCCTCATTGCTTGTTATGATGTATTTGGTGTGAAAGGAATGCTAGAAGTTTTGAGGGATGTGAACGTTCTATGCCAGAGATTAAGTCCTTTTTTTTTTTGCACATTCTCCTTTATTGGAGTGTGGTTTTTTGTCATCTTTCTTGTTCTTCCCTTATTGTTTTACTTGATTGTTGTAATTTTGATTCCTGATTTGTTCCTCCATAGTACATTCCCAATATACTCGGGTTGGCTATTTTCTTTTATTTAATAAAATTTTACGGTACCTATCAAAAAAAAATTAACTTCGGTTAGTTCCCTAAATTTGGCTGTACATCTTCTGGCACCACAATGCATCGTAATGAAATTGGCCTAACATTTTTCCAATCACTCTTAACTTTAGTACTCATGGTGGATAAAATGCATATTGCCATATTACAAGAGAATGTGTTTCTAGAGGAAAAACTCATATTGCTTGTCACAAAAAAATTTATATCTAGAATTAGTAAAGGTTATAAAGCAAAGAGGCACCCACACTTTTTCCTGTGAACAGTTGCCATGCCCTTGAAAACACCTAAAACCTTTTCTAATCAATAAAGTTCTTGAAAATGTATAAAAGGGAAGCTGACAGGTAAACAAGTACATTGATATCAATGATTATAACCATAATGAAATTTTGAATCTCCCCTTCCCCTCCCCTAGGTGCCAAAACTTTCTTATAAAAAAAAAAGCAGATAAAGAAATTGCTTATGACACATTCAATGCAAAAGGGATTAGGCAGCTCACATCTTTTGTGAATTTTTAAACTATTGAACCCTTAAGTTTATATTTCTGAGTGAGTAGATTGGATCGGAGGACCTAACAAATTAATTTTTGTGCTTGTGTATGCTTTGAGATGTTTGGAATTCCATGAGGACAATGAAGCCATCAGTCATTAATGTTGCTCTCTCCCCCTCCCCTTTTCTCAAAAAGTAGACTTAGTAAATGGGTTCTTTGCAATATTTGGCAAATTGATAAGGCTTGATGAAATGGTGTAAGTTCCAGTGAAGCTCACATGAGATTCCAGTGTAATTGAGATATTGCTTGAAAGGGACGCATCTGCCACTTGAAAAAGGGACTAATATTGTTGAACATGGGATATGTATTTAGTTGTCTTGATTCATACTTATTTTAATTTTTAAATGTTAAAACACTGAAAACGTTCTTTGTTGTCACTTCTTAGTGCCATTTTCATATTTACATCATAGATTCTTTATCATCAATTTTGCTTCTCAATTATGTCACTGGTATTTATTAAAACTGCTGCAATCTTTCCCTGTTAAAACTATTAATAACCATACAGCATTATTTTTCACTCTCAATTGTGCTTTTAGTAGACACAATCATTAAATTACTTAATGCATTATCTATTTTATCCAGCATCTTGCCTGTTAATAAATTGCAGGTCTTGAAAGCAGATTCACTTCTAGTTTCTTTCTCAAGTCCATTATCATCTACCCAATAAAATCATGTGCAGGATTCAGTACAGAAAAGTGGCCTCTGAGCATATCTGGTATTGCTATTTGGACATTATAAGTATTACTTTTTTGATGAAGTATGTGTGATACATCATTAATTTCTTCATCTTAATACTAGGTTTGACTGACAGAGCTGTGATTTTATTAGTTTTGTTGTAGTATGGTAGCCATTTGTGGTTTGCACATTGCATGTTCTTGTGCTTGGATGAATATGTGACACGTCATTAATTTATTTGGGATACTAATGGAGCATTGTATACATCAAAGGTGAAATGCCAAATAACATATCAGTGATAATATGATTTTATTTCCAGTTGTATGTCAATTATATTTAAAGGTTATTTAAGGCCTACTAGGAATCACGCAGTTTGGAACTTCTGTTTAGATTAGCGACAACAGAAAATGCCATAGAAAATTGATTTTTACTTCCTTTGTTTTGTGCTTTTTCCCCTGGATAAATAAATAATTTCATTGGAAAGGAAAAGGGAAGCCTAAGCTCATGTTTAAAAACTTGTAAGGAGTGATCTAAAGCAAACATAAGTAATAGGTAGTCTAGAAGCAATTGCAGTTGAAATAGAGTAGGCTAGTTTATAAATAATTTCCTAAGTCAACTGGTAATTGTGAATGACTTCTCTAGCATGGATTTCCATGTGAAATGTAAACTTTTAAGGAAGTTTCCATGAAAGCTCTCTATTTATTTTCTTTCTCTTTATGTGTAATTCCGCTTCCCTCATTTTGTTGCTTCCATTCCATTCTAGAGGCACATGAATAGGTGGTTTTGCCAACATTTTCGGTGAGGCTATAACTCGATGAGATAGAATGTGATCCAAATTTTATATTTGTCTACAAGGTAATAGTGGAAAAGGGAAAAATCAAAAGGTTGTTTACTATCTTTACTGACTAATATCTATTTGACCTCATTCCAGAACTCTAAAGAGTATTAAATACTTTTCAGAATAGCCCTCAAAATCCTTCATGATTTGAAGTTGCAAGCGGCCTAGGATTTGACCTAATACAATAAATAAATAATATAGTTCTGCAGATTTATTCAGTCAGAATCTTATTTTATTTTAAAACCAAACGATTATTTAAATACAATTTCAGCAACTTCTTCCCATTCTTTTACAGGTGCAATGTCTCCTGATCACTACATGTGAATTTTATCTACAACTGTATACTTCCCTATGACATTGGACAAACCAAACTTTGCAACAATGAAATTAAACAATAGGAAAAATAAAGATAGAACCTAGGAGTTAGCACCTAAACTTGTTTGGAGTATGCATCAAGCAAGGAAAAACCAAATTCTAACACAGCATACTAAACCTTAATTCTAATTGACATTGGAAACTCTAATTTGCTAATTACAAAAATAACCTTGCTTCTGAAAATTAAAATACTAATAATCTAATAAACTACTAGGACCATTTACTAAAAAAAAAACCTACCACGAACAAGAATAAAAATATACATGGCCAATAAAAATACAATTGATTGGCAAAATAAAATAGAACTAAATTCAAATAAAAAATTTCTCTTCCTGCATCACTGTGTGTGTGTGTATGAGTACTCTGTTTGAGATGCAGGAAATTAAGTTTTTTTTTTTTAGTTATCTGAAATCTAAGTGGCATGTGTTCTCTGATACTCTTTGATAATATTTGATAGTTGTCTTGCATCAGATATTTCAAAATACTAATTATATATCTGTGAATTTTGAACAGGTCTGATATACGATCATGAGTGGCTTCTTAAAAGCCTAACTGGTGAAATTCTTACCCAAAAGAAGGTGAAATTTTTCTTTAAATAAGTAAACTTTTTTTTTTTTTGTTTATAGCAGGCTTTGTTTTAAATTTCTATGATGTTTCACAAGGGGGCTATGCATTAGTGACTAAAGACAACAGGAATTATGTCTTGTTTTTGAGGAAAATTTTATAGTCCAAATCTTCTGACAAGCCAACATTCTCTTAATTCTTAATTGCCTTAAACCTCCTTCAATGTATCTTAAGAATCATAATTGTTGACAACAATTATATTTATGCTGTAATAGTTGTTAATTTTTTTTATGTATTTGCTAAGAGTGTCTTAGGGAGGTTCTTTCACTATTTTGTTATGGAAAGCTAGCAAATTGACAAAAAAGAGATCACTTAAAATTTATTTCTACGTTTTGGGGGGTAAGCTTAGAAAAAATCTGAGTCAGAGAAATGACATGACCCCCCCCCCCCCCCACCACATTCTTGGGTCTTTATGATCTATGTACTGAATTTGTTGTTAGGTCTTCCTGTTCCATCAATAGGTTTGTCTTTTGTTTCCCAAGATTATTATGCCATAGCTATTACACTTAAGTTCATTTTTTTATTTTATAAGTAATAATGATATATATTGAAGAACACTACCTTATGCAAAAAAACATAAGACAGAGAGAAAATACAAGAAAGAACAAAGAAAAGAAAGATACTAGTGACACAAGAGAGAACTAAGAAAACTAGGGAGAGAATCACAGGTGAGTCCCCAAGCCCTAGACCAGTCAAACAGAGAACCACTAAAGGAAGCCAATAGTTGGTCATCCGAACTATCCAAATCCTCAAAAGTCCTCTTGTTTCGCTCCCTCCAAAGACACCGCATTAAGCATAAAGGAGCTAAATTCCAAATGCTAGACAAGTGTTTTCCAAGCCAATTCCACCAACCAAAAAGAGTACTTGCAACCGATCTTGGCAAGACCCAAGAGATCCCAAAAGATCTAAACACCAAACTCCATGATCTAAACACCGATCATGGAGAGGCTGTATTTCATCTTTATGCTTATTCCACTTATCTGCTAAAATTATTGACCTAGTTTTAGACGAAAGATTTTATTTTTGTTTGATATTGTATCTGGGTTGAGTTTGTTTCTACATATTCTTTCCATTTTTGGAGTGTTTAGTAGCCATACTCTTACTCATTTCTTGTCATGTCGACATGGGTATGTGAGGGTAAAGTTAAAGGTCTGGGTAACATAAATTATGCTATTATGTATGTAAGTGTTATGTGGGAATAACTGTCATTTGACATGTGTCAATTACTTAAATAAACAGATAATGATTTGTTAGATAAACATATCATCATTCTTCATTCTTCATTGTTTAATATTTTAATTTTTAATTGGAATGACTTGATTTTGTAGCTGCCTGAAATGTGCCTTATCAGTACTTCCATTGACCTCCATCGGGGAATAATGTTCGTTGAGTCACCACGTTGCAAAGAGGGACTGCAGATCAACCTTAAATCAGACTTACAAAGTGGTGGTAGAGAAGAAGTTGATTTATGTGGCCAGAGGTGAGATAAGGTATCCATGCTAATTATCTTCATTCAGCTATCAAAGAAAAATAAAATCTTTCCTTGGGTTGGTCAGAAATAAAACTGATTTAAATTGGTTGGACTATTTTTTTTTTTGATAAGTAAGAAAAGAATATTATTAATAAAAAGTAGCAAAAAAACACAAAGGGTTCACGGTAGTGAACAAAGGAAAAAGAACTAAAAAGACAGGAGCAGTCCCTAATCTATTCTAATAGATGAAAGAAAATCCAAAAGGGTAGAACAATCCGAATAACCCCAACATCTAGACCAATCAAAGAGTGTCCGCTGGCAAAACTCTAATAACTGAACCACAGTTTTCTCCTCATCCTCAAAAGACCGCCGATTCCGTTCAGCCCAAATAGTTCACATTAAACAACCTGGAACCAATCCCAAATATCAGAGCTATGCTTCCCAAGCCAATGATACCAGCAAAATAATAAGTCCACAACTGAACCTGGCATGACCCATTCGATCTCAAACAACCGAAGCATATACATCCACAAAGAATGAGCTATTGGACAGAACAGTAACAGGTGGTCCACAGATTCCGCGTTGCTACAACACAAACAACAACGATTTGCCAAAGGGCGACCATGAAGCATAAGATTATCCAAAGTTAGAATCTGCCCATGGGCTGCAGTCCACATAAAAAAAGCCACTATCATTCCTGCCTATACCAGTTAGCATAAGATAAGGGTCATAACTCAAGCGACAATAATGTTGATGAGGATGATGACAACTATGAACAATATGTCTATGGAACCATTGCTGAAAAATAAGTTGGCAACAATACCTAGCATAGGATTAATGATATGTTAGGCAACTTGGAATAAACATGAAAAGCTTGGTCACTTTTTTGATTTCCTGTTTGCGGTAACCTCAAATATTGCGCATCTAGATATTAGTAAGTTTTACTATTGTGAGAGATATCTAGTTTTACACACACATACACACACATACACACACAAAAGTAAGTAACCAGCATGTGCTTTGTTACCAATTTATACATTTGACAACATTATTTAAGAAATGATTTTTAATGGCTTAAATTGCGATTTTTTTTTTCCAAATAACCTTAAATATCAAAGAATTTAGTTAGTTGTCACATTTCAAAATAATGCAGGAAACTAGCATCTCGAGTGCCTAAAACTCGAGTTTCTAATTCTCGATTTGTTAGTGACCGCATCTGATGTGGAAAAAAATCCACGTGGAACTCAAGTTTTTAAGATTTGAGTTTCACCATTTTATTTTCCTTCATCTTCAGACCCAGCATTCTGCATTCCTTCTTCTTCCTCGCGTTCTTCTTTGTGCAGATTTGAAGGTCCAATCGTTCAATCAGATCTCCAGCGTTCTTCGTTCTTCCTCTGTTCATCATTCCTCTTCAGATCTGTTCATTGTCTCCGATTGAACGATTGAACCTAGCATTCTGCATTCCTTCTTCTTCCTTGCGTTCTTCAGACCTAGCATTCTTCTTCCTGCAGATTTGAAGGTCCAATCATTCAATCGGATCTCCAGCGTTCTTCGTTCCTCTTTAGATCTGTTCTTCGTCAGATTGTTCTTCCTGTTCTTCTTCAGGTCTGCGTTCAATTGTCCAATCGGAGTTCCAGCACTCTTCGTTCTTTGTTCTTCGTTCTTCCTCTGTTCATCGTTCAGGTCTGTTTTTCTTCAAGTACCAAAATCAAGTCTCAGAGACTTGGTTTTGCTTTTTAGAACTCGAGTTTATAAGACTCGAGATCTATCTGGCATCATATTTCTAACTCACCAAGTGGGAATTGAGTCTTTAACTATCGAGTTTTAGACTGAAATCAAGTCTATGAAACTCGAGATGTTAGTTTGCAATTTTCTTCCAACCGCATGTTGACTTATGATATACTTTCTCCTCACTATGCTAGTCTGCAAATTCCCTCCTTAAATTGCCAGTTGTACCTAACCTGACTAGGTCTTTTAAAGGACAGTGATGATTTCCTGATAATCCTAGTCAAGAGAAAGGCTTCTTGAGTGAGCTGGTTTGAGTTCTGTATTTGAGCCAATTTGAAAATGTCTACCACATTAAAATAACAAAGTCCAAAACTAATCCTAGTTTTTCTCTACTATTTTCTTTTTACTTTTATTACAACTAGTTTTTAACCCATGCAAATGCACGGGATTTTTATTAAATTTTTTTTTTATAATTTTGTTATTGTATTTTTATAGCATCTCAAAAGTATTTTTCTTTCTTATTTAACATCATCAAAAGTAAATCAAATCATACTTCATCTTAGTAACATATTTTTTTTTTTGATAAGTAAGAAGAAAATATTATTAATAAGCTGGGATGCACGGACGCGGCTCCCAGGCCGGCGTACCCGCGTCCGACGCGGCGGGACGCGGCGACGCGGGAGGGACGCCGCAGACCGCGCGTCCGTCCCGCGTCGTGCCGCGTCGCGCCACGTGGCGGATCCCGACTCGGGCCGACGCGGGTCGACGCGGCCAAAGTCGGCGCCGACGCGGCCGAAATCGGTGCCGACTCGGTCCGTATCAGCCTGTATCGGCCGAAACGGCCGAGTCAGGCCGAAATTCAAAAAAAAAAAAAAAAAAAAAAAGGTGCAAACGCACCGTTTATAAATTATTAGTAAAATATTTGTTTATAAATATTTGGTTAAATATTTGTTTATAAATATTTGTTTATAAATATTTGGTTAAATATTAGTTTATAAATATTTGGTTAAATATTTGGTTAAATATTTGTTTATAAA
Organism: Quercus robur; assembly: GCF_932294415.1. NCBI lineage: Eukaryota > Viridiplantae > Streptophyta > Magnoliopsida > Fagales > Fagaceae > Quercus > Quercus robur. The sequence continues at coordinate 16,189,490 of NC_065537.1, forward strand.
TATTTGTTTATAAATATTTGGTTAAGTATTAGTAAAATATTTGTTTATAAATATTAGTAAAATATTTGTTTATAAATTATTAGTAAAATATTTGTTTATATAATGTGAAAAAGTAAAAGTATGCTTAGCAATATATTAAACATATATTATAAAAATATTTTTAATAATTTTTTAATCGCCGAGTCCTGCCGCACCCGCACCCACCTTTTTCAAAAATTGCCGAGTCCCGCACCCGCACCCGCACCCGAGTCCCGAAACGCACCCGTGCTTCATAGTTAATAAGCGAAAAGCATTAAAATACAAAGGGTTCACGGTAGTGAACAAAAAGACACAAACAGCCACTAAGAAAAACTAAGAAAAGCTAATAGACGAAAGGAATTCCATAAGGGTAAAACAATCCGAAAAACCCCAACACCAAGACCAATCAAAGAGGGTCCGTTGGCACAAATCTACTAACTGAACCACAGTTTTCCCTTTATTCTCAAAAGAACGCCGATTCCGTTCAGTCCAAATAATCCACAGTAAACAGCTTGGAACTAGATTCCAAATATCGGAGCTATGCTTCCTAAGCCAATGGTACCAACAAAATAATAAGTCCGCTACTGAACCTGGCATGACCCACTCGATCCCAAACAACTGAAGCATATGAGTCCACAAAGAATGAGCTATCGGACAGAAAAGTAATAGGTGATTCACAGATTCCTCATTACAACAGCATATACAACAACGATTCACCAAAGGGCGACCACGAAGCATAAGGTTATCCAAGGTAAGGATTTGACCATGAGCTGCTGTCCACATAAAAAATGCCACCCTTTTAGGAACCTTGACTTTCCAAATGCCCTTCCAAGGGAAAGTGGAAGGAGTTGCATTTCGAATTTTATGATAAAAAGACCGAGTGTCAAACTTCCCATTTCCATTAAGACCCCAATGAAGCCTGTCACCCCCATTACCCCTAGGGATCCGGGTTTGGATGAGATGAAGAAGGGAATAAGAAGCCGCTAACTCCCAATCATTGAAATCCCTAAAAAAGCTTAAACTCCACACTTTGTCGTTATCACCCACTAAAGGGCTTAACACTTCAGAAACAAAAGCTTCTTTATTAGCAGAACACAAATATAACTGGGGATAAAGAATTTTAAGAGGGGCATCTCCAGTCCATTTGTCATGCCAAAAAAGAATACGGGAACCATTCCCCACTACAAAAGACAAATGCTTAGCAAAACTTTCCCACCCTTCACTAATACTCCGCCATAAACCACAACCATGAGCCCTTCTGCAAACTCTAGAGCACCAACCCCCTTTCCCCTCCCCATGTTTCATGGCTATGACCCTCCGCCATAGATGAGTGATTTCATGGCCATACCTCCAAAACCATTTCCCTAATAGGGCCTGATTAAAATACACCAAATTCCGAATTCCTAGACCTCCCAACTCGTGCGGAAGGCATACCTTTTCCCAAGCCACCAAAGGATATTTGAAACACTCAACTGAAGAACCCCATAAAAAATTCCTCTGAATACATTCCAATCTAGTCGCCACAGCTTTAGGGATAGTAAAAAGGGAAAGGTAATAAGTCGGAAGGCTTGAAAGGGTACTTTTCAACAATGTGAGTCTACCACCCTTTGACAGGTAAAGCCTCTTCCAGCCTGAAAGCTTCTTTTCCAAACTCTCAAGAATCGGATTCCAGATAGCAGCTGTCTTATACAAAGAACCCAGTGGCATACCCAAGTAAATCATAGGCAAACTGCCCACCCTGTACTGAAGAATATTAGCCAATGACTGGATGTTGCTCACCTCCCCAATAGGGACCATCTCACTTTTCCCCACATTCACCTTCAATCCAGTAAAAGCTTGAAAACAGGTCAAAACCAGCCTAATGGAAAAGATTTGCTCTCTTGAAGCATCGCAAAAAAGAATAGTATCATCAGCAAATAAAATGTGAGAAATACGAATACCAGTATGATTATTTGGACCCACATGAAAACCCTGAATGAGACCACCTTCCTCAGTTTTCTTCAGGATACGACTTAAAACCTCAATGATCAAAAGAAAGAGGGAGGAGACAATGGGTCTCCTTGTCTTAGACCTCTAGAGCTACCAAAGAAACCAGTAGGAGATCCATTAACCAAAACTGAGAATCGATCGGTAGTGATACAAGTCTTCAGCCAACTCCTCCATCTACCCCCAAAACCCATCCTCTCTAACAGATAAAACAAGGAGTCCCAATTCACATGATCATAAGCTTTCTCGATATCTAACTTACAAACCACCCCTGGAGCACGACACTTCAGTCTACTGTCCAAACATTCGTTAGCAATAAGCACTGAGTCCAAAATCTGCCTACCACCAACAAAAGAATTCTGCGACTCCGAAATGAGTTTATCCAACACCAACCTCAATCTGTTAGCCAAAACTTTAGACAATAGCTTATACACACTGCCCACTAAGCTGATAGGCCGAAAATCTTTGATATTCAAGGCATTATTCTGTTTGGGAATCAAAGAAAGAAAAAAAGCATTCAGAGACCATTCAAACTCTGAGCTTCTATGAAAATGATCAAAAGAAGCCATAACATTTGATTCCACTACATTCCAGCATTTTTGGAAAAATGTCATAGTGAAACCGTCAGGACCTGGGGCTTTACCGCCCTCCATCTCTTGAAGAACCTTAACTACTTCCTCCTTAGAAAAATCCCTCTCTAGAATAAGCCTCTCATCCTCCTCAATACAAGCAAACTCTAAGCCGTCCATAGAAGGGCGCTAAGTATCTGACTCAGAGTACAAACTTTGATAAAACTGAACCACCTTAGACCGCACCACTTTCTCATCCTCATAAAGAACACCATCCACCTTTATACCCCGAATATGGTTAGTTCTTCTATGGGAATTAGCAACCCGATGGAAAAAACGAGTATTATTGTCCCCCTCCTTCACAAATAATATCCGGGACTTTTGTCTCCAAGAGATCTCCTCCAAAGAAGCAAGATGTGCAACCTCACTTTTAATCTGACATCGCCTAGTTTGATCCTCCTGAGAAAGGCCTAACAAGTCCTCCCTAGCATCCAAACCCAACAGTTCAGATAAAAGACATTTCTTCCTAAAGACCAAATCCCCGAATTCCTCCTTATTCCACTTTTTCAAATCTTCTTTTAGAGCTTTTAATTTTCGAGCCAGAATAAAGCTTGGAGAACCCACAAAGCAATACCCATTCCACCATTGCCGAATCCTCTCTACAAAACCCTCTTCTTTCAACCACATATTCTCAAACTTAAAGGCACTACGACCTTTATTAACACTACCGGCCACCACCAATAGAGGGCAATGGTCAGAAACAACACGAGGGAGAACCCTTTGAGACACATTCCCAAAATGATCTACCCAATCCACCGATGCCAAGGTTCTATCGATTCTTGACATACATTCTATCCCTGAATCTCTAAACCAAGTATATTAACACACTTTAAATAAGGGGAAAAAATTAAACTTATAGTAGTGGAAAAACAAATACCTTTCTTCAAAACATCATACAAATTTAGATTTATAGCTCAAAATAACATTTATAATCTAAAATAAACCAAAAGTCAAATAGTTTAACCCCTTGTTTATGGACTTCCTTTCTCTCTTAAAAGTCTTATCGGTCCAATGTTGTGAGCATGCAAGCCATCGATGATCTTTTTGCATACCTGGACATATCAGAAGTTTCAAAAAAAAAATATGTTAAATTGATTCCAAACGAATAACACATACAAATGCAAAATTAGTTCTACCATCTAAAATCTAAATCACATGAATCAGTGTTAGATAGGTTATCATTTCTTTTTCCTTTAAACCCGTCTAGTAAAAATCTCTAAATCGAAAAAAAAAAAAAAAAAAAAAATCTTTTTATGGTAAGCATTAAATGTAGCTTGTAATCATTTTCTTGCCCACTTATCCAATCTGACAATAGGTAAATTATCACGTTTTATATTTCCCAAATATCATTATGATTTTAATTGCCTCATTTGCAACAAACAAATGTCCCAACACCCCCAACAAACCAATGTCCTAACACCCAAACACAAACCCACAACTACCCAAAATATACCAACCACAAACCAACATAAATTCATTGGAAAAATGTTTAAAATAATACTCTAATAATAATAGTCAAAGAAAAACTCACCTTTGGACTATAACCGGCTTAAGTAACATCTAGGATTGTTTTGGGGAGGGGGGGAGAGCCAAGAGATGGAGAGTGTGGTGGTAGGCAGTCTTAAGATTTCTCTCTCTCTCTCTCTCTAAATGTCTGCCTTAAGGGGTTTCTCTTTGCAATCTTGGTGGTAAGAAGGTGGCAGGAAACTGGACGTTGGTAGAAAGCTGACTCAACAGTGGTGGTGGCACTATATCCACAACTATCTCAAATAATATCATGGTCCCTCTGCAGCCAAGGCTTCCACGACTTCAAAGCTGTTAGGAAATACAATTTTCTGGCTCATTGGAATTCAGCCAGATATGCCAATGAGCTTAAGGAACAAAACAATAATTATTAGAATAATATTGTACCTATTCTGTATAAAAGAAGTACATATATAGAGCATCTTTGTAGTTTTTTTTTTTTTAATGTAAACTATCAGAAAATTTTGATTATGATTGAATGTATTCTATAGTGTGAACCTCAAAGAATAGGAGGTGCCCTCCAACCGAACATGGTCTACTAAATGAATTACATGCAAACCTGCAAACTTAATAACAACCACTCATTGTTAGTTTTGTTAATACAATTCACACACCAGCAACCATAAAAGTACAATAACAAAACACATTGTCCGCAATTGTCTGCCATTAAAACAAAAGTTTAAAGTACCTAATCCTGGTTATTATGCAAATAGAGTGAAAGGCAATAAAAAATTTTAATAGAAAATATGAAAGAAAAGCCAATTGGCAGTAACAAAAACTTATTCTAAAAGAGAACCAAGTAATAGCATTAAAGAGGGGGCTGACAAACAAACATTTACCACCTCCAAGACTTTTACTATATTAAACAAAAATGAAACACAACTTCTCCCATAAATCTAAGTTGCATTTCTTTCCATTCGAGTTTCACTGATTTTTTGCAAATAAATTTTGGCTCTAGGGATTATTTTTTCTATTAATGAAGCAGTCCTATCGAGTAAGTTCTCTGCTAATCTTCCTTTTGAAGATAAATATATTCCTTTCTCAAAAGATAGATTTGTGTTAACTCTCACAATTAGTCTTAAACCACATCCACTTAAAGCAAAGTAGCCACAAAAGGTAAAAAATCAATCCTCTTGGGACTTGGGAATATGGATATTAGTATTACACATTTGTGGTGTATGATTAGAATACAAATTGATCACAAAGTTTCATAATTTAAATACATATCTTACACAGTCATGAAGCCATATTTAAGGTAAGACATTTTTTTTTTTTTTTCTATATTACCAAGATTGTACCATCAAAGTGAATAGTGCAAATGAGAAATAATATAGGCTCAGATGATGCATGTGATGTCTTAAAACTCGGAATTCAAAGTACCATGAATGAAAAGTGAAATAGTTATAGTGTGGAATTATGGCCATTAGATAAACTCAAATAGACAATTAGTTATCATGCAGTCTAAACCTAAGAGAATGCATCAATCCATTTTTCTAAAACACATTAAAACACAAATGTACAACTGCAAACTTCCCCAATAATGGTGAATTTAATGGCTGTCTCTAAGAGAATACGTCAATCTCAAATCAATATTTTTTTCAAACACATTTAAAGTTAAAACACATACATGTACAATCTGCAAAATTCCAGATTTAAGTTTAAGTGTTAACATGTTCAGGTTTAAATATTTGTCTAATTTCACCTATTTGAAGGCTAAATCGGCTCCAATGAAAAATGTTGTTTACGAATTGTCAAAAATTTACACATAAGATCATTATAATATGAAAAATATAAATATTAAGAACTAATATATTACAGTAATCATAACATGCTTTTATATTTGGTTTAAGTGGACTTTTATTTTTGGTTTTGGAGACGGATAAGAAATGGTGGTTTTGGGACGTTGAAGATGCAGATTTGTGTAAGGATTTTTGTGGGTACGATTTAATTTTGGATCCGAAACACAAAGATATAATTCTTGAAGCAGATTGGCATCAGTGGAGGAAGAGGCAAAGAAGAAGAAAAGGTTTATTGGGAGAGGGTAGGTTTTGGGTTTTATGTGTAAATCGGGCTTTCAATTTTCAAATGTTGTAATGATCTGGATTTTGGTTGGATTAAACTGTAAGCATGGCAGAATCAATGCAAAGTTCATCGTCTTTCTCTGTTTTGAAAATATATTTCTGAAACTAGTATTGAAAATTTCTTTTAGTCTTTATACATCCTTTTCATCATGTTTAGCTCCCAAGGTTGCAACTAATTGTTATTTGTTGGTTAGATATGAAGCCCAGGGTTATACCAATGAAGTCAACAATTGGTTTAGCCTTGCCATTGGTCGAACTTGCTGTTTGCTACGGTATTCAATGTCCAATGATTACTTGCTCTTGAATAAGTGTAAAAATGGGGGAATGCGTAGAGATATGCAGAGCAGAGTGACTTTTGCCAATGAAGCTCAGTTCTTATTAATATCTGAGGAGAGCGTATCTGACCTCAATAACAGAATAAGCTCAAGTATGTCCTTGTACTGTGTTCACTTATGAATAAGTTACTGAAATTTGTTAATTTCCAGTTCTGTTTGAAAATGCTACTTTCTTTTTAGGCTACACATTTGGTACTCAAAATATATTTGAAGATGTGTAATAATACTTGGACCTTCCCTTAGCAATATTATGTCAGTTGTTTAATTAAAAAACACTGCACCTTGACCTTTATAGAGCATCAAACGTCTTAATATAATTAAAAGGTATACCAATACCTTAATTGTTGGTTAGGACCCAGCCAAGAGGTCAGTTATTGAGGGCTTGTTTTAGTCAAAAGTTGGCTTACCAGAAAACATATTTTGATGCAGTGAAACAAGTTTTATATTAGCCAAGTTCACATCATTCCTTTAAAGTAAATAAAATAAGATAAATATAAATATTTGAGCCATAGAAATTTTTTTCATAGCTGGACTGTTTTCCCCTTTGGCTATCATTCCAAGTTTTGTACATATGGTGGTTGGGAATCTTTTTGAATTGTATGTAAACGATTAATTTATTGTAGCAGATGTACAGAAGGGCGCTTTTGAAATGCCAGTTCAAATCAATCCAATGAGATTTCGACCTAACCTTGTCATATCTGGAGGCGAACCATATGTGGAAGATGAATGGAGAAATCTTAAAATTGGAAATAAGTATTTTACGGTAAGTTCTCCTAACTTTGAATAGGAATAATAGTGGCTTTTATACTGTGTCAGACAGAGAAGAACAAGAATAGATTATTTTTTACATTACAAGACTGTAACCTCATGATGATGTACATCTCTAGAGCTGTGGTGGCATCTTCCAAAACTTATTCACCTATCACTTTTTTAATTCTTACTGCAGACATCATCACAAAATGTTTACATCTCTTTCAACTGTTATTGTAGATTTGCTGGAATTCTACCATAACCTTTTGACTTCATAATATTTGTTGCATACATCACTGCACAAGATGATACAATCCACTCCTATTGGTTGATGCCCTCATTGTTACAAATTTATGTGAAGCCTTTCAAATGTTATTTGTAGATTATATTACGTCCTGAATTTCTCATTCTTCTAGCAGGAAT